>NC_134569.1:182883066-183201566 GCF_050947875.1 Dermacentor variabilis
AGAAGTTGATCTCCTGAAACGTGGTCTAGCGTTTTGTCCGACGAACACAGCAGTAAACGAATACGAACTCCGCGAAGATATAACAGAATTTTCACGACGCATGCGCATCAAGGAGTTCTTTTTCGGTAGACCAGATGTAGGAAAAGAAGATAGAGACTCTCTTAGACCACCTAGCACGTGGACACCGGAAACCGAACAGTGCCCAGACCTCGATTTATACTTAAAACTGATATCAAAGGAAATTCTAGAGTCAACGAGGCATTGCTGGAAACGCAAAAATTTGACCCCCGCTCAACACCAAATCCTCAAAGAACTTGCGAAAAGGAATGATATTGTAATACAACCAGCAGACAAAGGCGGCAGTATCGTAATCTGGCCTATAAAAAAGTACAAGAATGAGGGCTCTAAACAACTGAGCAACCACACCCATTACAGAAAACTTGACTCTAACCCAACTGCAGATTACAGCAATATTGTGTTAAGCACAATAGCGGGCTCCTGTCCAGGGAACTAATCACGCAATCTGAATATCGCTTCATGATGCCCAAGAACGAAACAGCAGGCCGCTTTTATCTTCTTCCTAAAATACATAAAGTTCCGATCGAAGAAATATTTACAGCAGAAATCTCAGGTCGGCCTATTGTGTCTAATAACAACACACCTACTGAGTCACTATCTAAATCCTTAAATCACCACCTGTCAAACATACCCACCACCCTCCCATCTTTCGTTCAAGACACGCCGCACTTCCTTCGAATTATCGACGGCATCAACGCCAACCAAATCCTTTCCGACCGCGCTATTCTAGTCACTTTGGATGTTTCTGCCCTTTACACCAACATTTCCATGAGTGAAGGAATTGAAGCCGTTTCTAGATCCCTCGCAATCAATCCCCAAGCGCACGCTCCTGAAGTTTACTTATCTCTACTTAGATCAGTTCTCACGCTCAACTATTTCGAATTCGATTCTATACACTACTTGCACATTTTCGGCACGAGCATGGGTACGCTATTCGCTCCCACGTATGCGAACATTTTCATGGGACAGCTTGAAGCAGACCTGCTGAAATCCTACCCTTTAAAACCCCACACCTATCTTCGTTACATTGACGACACATTTATAATATGGGAACACGGCACAAGAGCCTTAACCGACTTAATTAGCCATTTCAATCGCTTTCACCCGAGTATTAAATTTACTGCTGACCACTCTCCTAGTCAGATCAACTTCCTGGACACGCGGTCTACATAGAAAGCGGAAAACTGAGAACGAAACTTTACCGGAAGCCTACAGATAGCCAGCAATATTTAGACTACAACAGTCATCACCCGCTACATTGCAAGCAAGAAATTTTTGTCGGACAAGCGGAACGTATAACAAGAATCTGCAGCAAAGACCACGATTATATCCACCACCTAAATGACCTTAAATCAACGCTAGCAGAAAGGAACTATCCCCAAGTTGCTCTCGATAGAGCTTATGATGCCGCGTCAAGATTGGAGAGACAGTCGGAATTGGCGAAGATACAGCCCACATTAGAATCTGACAGACCGCCGGCCTTTATAACAAAATATTCTAATGCACTCCCAAACATAAACAACATCCTAAGAAAATACCACCCAATATTATCAAGTAACGAGCGTCTGCGAAAAGCGTTCCCGGATGTACCCAGGGTTACCTATCGCCGAAACAAGAACTTTAACGACATGTTAGCGCACGCAAAAGTCAGCCAGCAGCATTCCCCCGTAATAAAAGCATGTTGTCGCCCTAGGTGCAACACCTGCAGGCACCTTCAAAGTGACATTAAAATTAAAAGCACCGCAAATAGTTATACACATGAAGTCAAATCTAGCTTCACTTGCACAAGTTCGGATGTGATTTATATGCTCGAATGTTCCTTCTGTAAGAAACAATATATCGATGAAACAGGACAATCAATGAACGTCAGATTAAACGGACATCGCGCGGACACAGCTAAAAAGCTTCCCAAAGCCGTCGCCAAGCATTTCAACCAACCAGGTCATAACTTTGATGAACTTAAACTCTACATCTTACAGTGAAAGTTCCGTTCTCAACGAGAAAGAAAATACAGAGAATCATGCCTTATCCATAAGTTCAGGACATTGCAACCAATAGGCATAAACGTTTCAAAGGGAGCTTTAGAATCTATTCGCTATGCTAAACTTCAAGCTATAGGCAACAACACTTAGTTTGATTTCTTGGCGTACCCTCCCCCCCCCTTTTTTTCCCCTTTCCCTTCCTTCTTTTTTTTTGGTAATCCGACGCCTTTGACACGCCGGCTAACGCGCGTGTGTTGACAGACCGAGGGGGGGAAGGGGGGGGGGCTGGCTTTGACCCTGTACACAGCGTTCCTTTACTTTCAATTCGACACGCTAACAGATTTTCCCTCGTTTCCGCGTCCTGCCGCCTCACACCCTCTCCCCTTTAGAAGAACCCCACCTATATATACTGTGACGAGGAAAGCATATGTCGCCTTGAAGAAGACAAGTCCACTTGTCGAAACGTTGGCTCCTGCATTCACTTTGTTCACGTTTTTCTCATCGTCTTGAATTTCCATCTCCCGCATTCCCCGTCTTTTCTCTTAAACACACAGTGTAACTTTAAGGGACAGGAAGCGAACGGTGTGGATCAGGGAGCAAACAGGGATAGCCGATATTCTAATTGGCATTAAAAGAAAACATGGAGCTGGGCAGGCCATATAATGCGTAGGATAGACAACCGGTGTGCCATTAGAGTTACGGAATGGGTACCAAGAGAAGGAAAGCGCAGTCGACGAGGGCAGAAACTGGGTGGCCTGATGAATTGAAGGTGCAAGTTGGAGCCGGTTGGCGTAGGCAAGGTGTAATTGGAAATTGTAGGGAGAGGCCTTCGTCCTACAGTGCACCTAAAATAGCCTGGTGATCATGATGATGAAACACAAAGCACAAAAAGATCTTTCACCATGGACACACCAATATTACAGTGGAATGTCTCCACAACCTTGGTGCTAGACAGGTTTAATGCAAAGGTGCTGTTTATTCAAGAGCGACACATTAAATCTACACAAGCAGGGTTTCTCCGGCAATACACCTTCTTCCGAAGAGACCGAGAAGACGTTGTCGCGTCGTCCGTCAGCGTAACCATAATAGTCGACAGCGGTGTTGCCTGTCGGTAACTGGAACTCCGAACCTCTTTGATGCAGCTGCTACCCAAGCATTGATGTCCAATAAACTAGTAACCATCACGTCTATATATATCCCCCCGAGCCATCAGCTCTCTAGAGCAATATTTTAGAACTTTAGAGATGAGCTTCCTCTGCCTACATAGTCGTCGGAGATCCAAACGCGCATACTACATTGTGGGACAACTACCACTGTCAAGCCGAGAGGATGGCTAATACAAAACTTCCTGCTCTCCTAAAGTGCGCGCTTGCTTAACAATAAGGAAGCAAAATTGTACAACCCTGCACACAAAACACTTTCGTCCATAGACTTACGCATAGCGTCCTGTACAATTGCGCCGTATCTGGATTGCGATGTGAATAACGACCTTTATAGAAGCGACCATTTCCGTATCGTTTTAAGCTTTACAAAATAGGCTGAATGATCTACACACGTTTCTTGATGGAAAGTCGACACAGCCGACTGGACGCGGTTTCGTGAACTGAGACATTTCCCCTGGGATGGTGTCCTTGCACTTAGTATTGACGATGCAGTAACATACTTCACAGTATCTTTAATTGATACTGCATGAGTATGTATTCCCCCAGCAAACAGGTAGCCTTATAAACTACATATTCCGTCGTGGAATTTAGAGTGCAAGGAAGCCCAGAAAAAGCAAAACAGAGCTTAGAATCTCCTTCGCGGCTCCCCAACCACAGAAAACGTAATTAACTTGAAGGCGATTGAGTTACAAGGTAGAAGAACACGCCACCGTGTTAAACGATAAAGGTCGCAAGAGCACATAAGTAACATCAAGTCTTTACACACGAAAGAAAAGCCTCGAAAAGAGTAAACAAATTAGGCTGCCAACAATTCCATCCTCTACCGTTAGGAAATATTCAGGGAGATACCCTCGAAGATTTCCTTGTATCGAACCCATCATTGATAAATTAGGGTTTTTAATATCATATTTAAAATGAAAACATTAGCACCTGGCATTGATGAAATCGCTCCTCAATTCCTGAAGCAGACAGCCATTTATTGCTCGGCCATTTTTTCGCAGCTTTTTTCGCAGTGATTCCAGCATGCTTCAATGCCCAGCGATTGGAAGGCGGGGAAGGTGATTTCTGCGCATAAACCAGGTGACTCATCTAGTCCTCGTAATTACAGACCCATAACTTTGACTAGTATAACGCGTATACTACTCGAGCACGTTAGCTATTCTATTCAGTACGTAGGAAAGCGTAACCAGTGCTCTGCGGTGCTGTAATGAGGGCTCATTGCAGTCAACGTATAAACTTTGGACAGGTGATATTCTGTAGGCACCGCACGCCAGTTGTAGGCCAAGATTGTGAACTGAATCAACTCGCTCAATGTAGGACTGCCTAGCTGCACCTTAACCTAGACTACCGTAGTCGAGGTTGCTACGCACAAGAGACCGGTATCTGCGTAATAGACATGTTCGGTCAGGTCCTCAGTGCTTGTGCAATAAAACCTTGAGGATATTTAGTTCTTTATTTGCGTTAATTTTATTGCGTTAATGCGGGCCAGTAAGTTCAGTTTTGTGTCAAAAGTTACGCCTAAAAATTTGTAGTCTTCTTTGACCGGCAGCGTTGTACCATGCAATGTGAGAACTGGAGTGCAGTGTAACCTTCGCTTCTGGAAAAAAAGAACTATAACAGTTTTGTGTGTTGAAAACGGAAAGTACTTTTTTCAGCCCACTGTGTGAGATTATTTATCGGTATTTGTAGTTGCCTTTCGCAGGTTGGTAGATTTGAAGCGCGGCAAGCCACTTGAAAATCGTCGACATATATTGAGTGCATAACAAAGGATGGGATGATCATAATAACAGAGTTCATTTTGACTATGAAGAATGTCGTTCTCAGAATTAATCCTTGTGGAACGCCATTTTCTTGTGTAAATGTGCGTGAAACTATTGTGATGAGGCGTACTTGAAATGGTGTATTTGACATGAAATCACGTGGACAATTTAGCATTCTGCCACGAATTCCCAGGTCAGCCAGGTCTCTCAAAATTTCATATCGCCACGTCGTATCATACGCCTTTTCTAAATTGAAAAAAAAAACCGCGAGACAATGTTGTTCGTGTAGAAACGCGTCACGTATTTCATGTTCTAGTCGGACGGAGATGGCCAATGGTGGAGCAGCCTTTTTTGCATCCGCACTGGTGCATGTCTATTAGGCTTCTTGTTTCAAGGATGAATCTGAGTCTTATGTTTATGATGTTCTTATAGGATTTGGCTAGACAACTTGTTAATGCAATCGGTCTATAGCTGCTAGGGGATGTTGTGGGTTTACTAGATTTTAGAAAAGTCACTACTACTGCATTTTCCAATCTGTAGGCATTACCCCAGACTCCCATATCTTGTGGACAATTTAAGGAGTGCCTCTACCGATGCTTGAGATAGGTGTGCCAGCATTGTGTGGTGGACACGACCAAGACCTGTTGCCGTTTTTTTTTTTTACCATCAGAAAGAATTCTGTTCAATTCATGTATTGTGAGGGGGTTATTATACATTTCAGCTAAAGCCTCAGTGGTGCGCAGTCTCTGTTCCTCCGCCAACTCTTTATATTTTCAGAATGTATTTTAATAGTTTGCTGAGCTGGAGATGTTGTAAAAGTGTTCACCTAATAAGTTGGTCTGGTCCTGTAGTGTTGTTTGTGTGCCTGGACATGTAAGTAGTGCTATTGTGTGTGATGTGTACTCTCCTCTAGATTTCCTCACCTGGTCCCACATTAGTTTTGATGTGACCATACTATTAATTGAAGATATTTATCTTCGACATGATGATTTCTCCGCCTGTCTTCGAATAAATCGTGCTTTGGCTTTGGCCTGTTTGAAGTCAAAGAACTTGCTATAGGTGGGGTGCCTCCGTAGGATTTCACAGGCCTTATTTTGTTCTTTTTTAGCGTCACTACACTCCTTCGTCCACCAGGGGTTTAGCTTTTTGCGCACAATGCCCGATGACTGAGGTATCGCCTTTTCCGCCGCTGAGATTATGACCTCAGTGATTTTTTTTTGTTCAGTTCGTCAACGCTTAGCTCTGGCAAAAAGACATCTTCCAGTTTCGCGTTCTCCATAAAAACCGGCCAGTTAGCGAAGTGATCGCTACCATATGAACTGTCGAGGGCTTCCCATTTATTATCATTAAAAAAGATGGTGAGCAAAAAGCTAAATCTAAACAACTAAAGGTGCGGAATGTCGATGAAAAGTATGTCGGTGCACCAGTGTTTAATAGGCAGATGTCACTGGACAGAATAAATCCTTCAACCAGCTGCCCTCGTTGGTCAATTTTGATACTGCCCCAAAGAGTACAAAGAGCATTAAAATCCCCTACTAAAACGAATGGCTTCGGTAACTGGTCTGCTCAATTTTCTAAATGTTTAGTAGTAAAATGGGTGAGGGGTGTAATGTACAGTGAGCAAATGGTGATAGTTTCGTGAGACAGAATGGTGGCGGTTACGGCCTCGAAAGATGTAATAAATTGGACATTTCGTATAGGAGTGCCGCCCTGCACAACTAAGCGACTCCTCCTGACAAGCGGCTGGAACATTCGCGGTCCTTTGGGACAACGGTGAAACCTTTGAATATTTGACTATTTTTCGGACCGAGATTCGTTTCCTGAAGACACACTGCAACTGGCGAAAAGCTTTTGATGAGGTCTTTGATGTCACATATATGTGTATAAGACATCTGCAATTCCGGTGTACAATGAAAACCATGGTTGTGAAATGAAAAATGTAATGTCTGTAAACTTAAAAAGTAAAGATGACATGCGATAGGGAATAATGCACGTTTGATGGACGGTAATCATTCAGGTTACCTGCCCTTTAGCGGCGCAGTTACAAGGAGATTGTCCTTCTTGAAGCGCTCAGAAGAATGCTGCTCCATGGGCATCGATGATGCCGGGGTTTTCGCATCGACCTCCATCGCCTGCGCTGAGGCGCTGGATGCTCGAGAACTTGGCGCCGAGACACGCGTCTCGGGCCTTGCCGTTCAGTTTAGTTTTCGGACCTGCGGAAAAGCTGCCTGCATGATGATAGCATGCATGATCACCTGCAAGCTGCCTGCATGCGTCTTGGATGATGGTGGAGCAGCACCAGCTGCTGCCACCAAGGGGGCGGATGTAGGTGCTACGGGACCACTGACTGCGAACCCCGTAGACTCCTGAGACCGATGTACTGCCCACTGCTTCGCCACATTGCCTTAAGTTGTTTGAGGTAAGAGTGAAAGCTTCTTCCTCGCTTCGAAAAATGAAATTTTCTGTTTTACTGTTTGGGCCATCACCTCCTATTCCTTCTTCCAAAAGGGACATGGTCTTGAAGATGCTGGATCATCCCCTTTGCAGTTTACACAGCCTGGGGGAGCGTTACAGTTTTCAGATGGATGGTCGTTGGCACTGCATTTCACGCATGTTTCTCTGCGTCTACACGATTGTGATGCGTGGCCGAACCTCTAGCACTTGAAACACCGCCTTGGGGTGCGATCGGAGATGGTTGTTAGGCGCGTTCGTTCGGTTACCAGCGCGCGCGATTGGCCTACTCCGCGCCGACGTCGCCAGCCGCGGGGCGCGGCCACGTTTTTGGTGACGTCAAAATGACGACACGCTCCTGTCAATCATCCTCCCACCGAGCATTTCGTCTGCTAGGCGCCGAACCCGACGGGAGCTGGGAAGTTTGGAGCGCTCATACGGCTTCGCGTGGCTCGTCTGGTGGATTGGATTGTTTCCAACAGGCGGCCTTTTCGGCTGCGGAATGGCACGTTTGAATCCAATCCATAGTTTAATTCGACAAAATGGCGCTTCCATAGTCTGCTAGGCGCCGAACCCGACCGGAGCGGGGAAGTTTGGAGCGATCATACGGCTTCGCGTGGCGCGTCTGGTGGATTGGATTGTATCCAACAGGCGGCCTTTTCGGCTGCGGAATGGCACGTTTGAATCCAATCCATAGTTTAATTCGACAAAATGGCGCTTCCATAGGGAACTTAGGTTGTTCCGCTGGCGTTTCTAGAGGAAGGAGGAGAGCGGGTGGCGGTGCGAAACGCGTTTGAAGAAATGGCAAAGAGTGAATTCCGGCGTCGTTTTTGTTTCTCGAAACAAATAATTCGTTGGTTGTAAAAAGAAATCGACAACATCATCAGTGCCAGCGAGCCACTGGAATGTTGTCGCTGCCTCTTGAAAAGTGCGCCACTCTTCCCGTCGTTTTTTTTTTCTTTTTTCTTCTCGCTGTGCGCGACACCACCTAGGGACGACGCAAAGAACCTAATAGTTATAAGTTGCAGTAGTCACACGTACTACTATTTGAAAACGTGTTTGGGCTTGAGAAAAAAAATTCCTTTTTTTAGATAAAGATTTAATTCATTTGGAAGACGAGAAACATTTGGTTTTGTAGTATACTGTTTGCAAGCAGACGACAAACGACGGAAGTAAACTTCCGGGGAGGTCACCGCTTCCGGTATGCATGGTCTCACATTGATCTTTAGATATCCTGCGTCGAGAAAGGTGGGGAGATTGCTAGTACCAAATGTAAGAATCACATATTTATTGGGGAGTTGTTCATCATTTCTTCGGATTGTAATTCTTTCAACTTTGACAACATTTTGCTCTTGGGACCCCTCGATGAGTTCCTCGTCACTCAAGTTGAGAAAAGCTTCCTCCGAGATAACGCCCCTGCAGGTGTTTAGGGAGCGATCAGGAGAAATCATGACTTTGATTTCACCAATACTGGCGAGTTCGGAAAGCCTTTCCACTTGTTCTTTGTTTCTCAGTTCTTTAAGCAGGTCTCCGCTGATCATTTTCGAGGCTTTGTATTCTTTCCCAATTATTTAGACGGGGAATTTCGCCACTAAGAAAGTGGATAGCTTACGCATACTTGTAGTTCCTTCACTAAGCAAGACGTGGTAACCTGTTAAGTTGTCTAGGTCGGTTCGGAGGGTGAATTGAAAAAGCGCATCGCTGCGACCTCTTTTCAGAGGCCGATCTGGAAGTCAGGGGAAAGCTTCAGCCATAACATGGTTTCAACATTCGGCGGCGGTGGTAGCCACCCACCACCGAGCCCAACAAGGGGACGCTACAAGTTCCGAGAAACCTGCAGACGCCAGCTATGCACCGCCACTAAAACCTAATGCATATACCCAAGACTGGATATATTACACACGCTTAACCCTTGCCTCCGGGAATTCGGAAGTAATAATGAAATGAGTCGAAGGCAGGAAAGATGAAAAGGCTAGAGAGAAAGACGAAGATTGGAGAGGAGAATAGGAAAAGGCAACTACCGATTTCATCCGGGTGAGTCAGGCCGGGGGTGCCGTCTACGTGAATCCGAAGCCAAAGAGGTATGTTGCCGCCGCCGAGGGGCCGTAAAGGTCCAAACGCCCAGCATTGTCTCAACCCCCAGGATCCTCTTTTTCCCAGACACGGCTAGGCCGCGTCGGGTTAGACGCGAGAGGGTCCAACCCTCGTGTGCTCGGGTACGTGGAACACACCAAATTCCTGCTGACGCTGACAACCCTACGGGGGAGAAAATTCTGAGCACCTTGTACGGTGGCAAAGTACCAGCTTCTCTTGCGTTTAATTCCCCTCCCTTTCTGATCTCATTACTCACCTAAACAAGCAGAAATTGAAGGTTTACCCACTAATCGATGTTGGTTCATCTGGTAGCGTTTTCCATAACCTGAAGCAATGTTCGAAAACCAGCTAGCTGCAAAATGCCTCGCTTAGAATCGATTCTCACAGGATGTCGGTTCCGCATAATTTTAAAGCATTCAATAAACGCTTCACGAAAGCTCCTGCTCAGAGATTCTAACAAGTGCATTGGATCTGCGTAAACTATTCAAAGAAACCTGTCCGCGTTTGGGCTCGACTTCTTGTATTGTTCTCCTGGCAAGAAGAACAGAGGTAAGAAAGATAAAAGGGGTGAAGTTCGTATTCCTCGTCGGAAGGGTCTGCTAAAGAGGTCAACTCCGCAACTCCACTGGTTATATTGAGCACAAGATCGGCGCAAGAGTTTGGTGTAATATATGCGCCGCAAAGAAATGTCCTCAGGCTAGCGCGTGACCTCCCCCCACCTCCTCCATCCCTTACATACTGCATTTCGCATTTCCTAAACGCAACAGAAAGCCACATGGAAAAATACGGGCACATCGATCCGGGCTTCAAGTTTTACTCGCATGCCGCGAAAGCCGCGAGACAAGGAAGCGCATCGAACTTCGTCATCCGAGTTTCTGCGAAAAATCTTGCAATTCGGACTTCAGAATTATACATATATGTCGTTAAAGGTAACCCTGCCTCGTTACTTCTCATGTATATTTTTAATGTCAAGAAATGTGCTACGCTATCGCTGCAAAAGAGAAAGAAAGAGGTGTTCTTTTATACGAAGGCATAGCCCTTCTTCAGCGTGGATATGACTGATGGCATGCTTCTCACACATATAGATTGCGTACATAAATAAACTTGGCAAATATTTATAGGTGCAACGATGGACAAAAATTCCTACCTTGATGTATCGCGAACAAAAACAATTGCGAAATGGTATCGGCAAGTCTGATTGCAGAAATGTAAAGGCCCATTAAACATTTCGCTGTCCTTATAGAAGCATCAAATAGGCATTCCCCAGTATTGGTCGTAGACACTGAGCTGTTGATGATGATTCGGGTGTTTTGTGGCGCAAGGGCCAAGTATGACCAAAGAGCGCTAAGTCAGTGCGCAGACATCAGGGATAACCGTGCTATAACAATTTCATTTCTTCTCGATTTGGGATACAGTGCTTATTCTGACAACTCGTTCCCCATGGATCTTTCGCACAGAGAAGTTAATTTTTTATTTCGCAAAAGGTCCTTAGTCAAAGGCAGGTTTGCTGTGTCACCTTAGATGTAGCATTTTGCGAATAACCAGCTGAGTGGCGTCGTCTTCAGTTTGTGGGAAGCGGCGCGATGAGGCAGCCGCTGTGGCCACGGTTTATTTAGCCTGGCCCGCCGTGGTGTTGCGGGACCTCGGGAGCGGCAGCTACCGCGTCCGCTCGGGTTGAGCGCGCTGGCGTGCTCTCCTCTCGCGATACCTGCACGTGAGCCGTCTTCTTTTTCACCGGCTCTAGACGCGATAGCCCCTCCGCTACAGGGCCCCCCTCCTGGTGCGAAGCATGATTAAATTATGTGCAAAAGGCGGGCGCGTTGGCCGGTTCTTCCGCGTACCGAGAGTTCAGGACGTTGAGGGACACGATGAAGAAGGTGTTGTCTAATGGCGTGCAACGGGGCAATGGCCTTGGTAGTGTATGTGGTAGTGGCAGTGGCAGTCTTTAGTAATGTCCCATTCCACACTCCGAGAGAGGCAGGCGGCACCTGCAGCTTAGATTGTGAGCTAGCCACAGCCACAGTGATGCCGTAGTGCGAAGTCATGACCTGCCGCAAGTTCTTCTGCATGCCCGGGCCTGGTAGAAGTCGGAATTGCAATAGACATCTGCGCACAAGAGAAATTCAGATGTTGTGCAAATGAGAATTACCCAAGTAGAGAAGCAATTCGAACAGAATTGTCACATTAAAAATTATCATTCACGCAATTCCACAACCCATTTCCAGAAACATCGATTTTTCACTGCCCAAGAAGTGTGACGAGAATTAAAATCTCCTGCCAGGAGCATTGCAGTTGAACAATTTTGGGACAGTGAGTCCCGGCGATCAGTGCAGTTAACTCCGCAAGGGAAGTACGCATTACTCATAGTAAACATAGCAAAACCAGGCAGTAACTCTAATCTTAAATTGTCGCTGTCCGAATACATGTGTTCAAACGGGACAGTTACTTTATGATGCATTTTTAATGAAACTAATGCTAGCGCCCCACTGCCTCTACCAGAGCAATGTAAAAGAAATGTTCGAAGATTAATAATGGTAGGTCGTTGATGTGACTAAAGCCATGGATCGTGAAGTAAAATAACATCTAGAATTAAAATATGAACTAGACAGAGAAGGTCAACGTAACCGGAGGTTAAATAGCAGCAATTACATTGAAGAAAGCTTACTGATGCTACGGTAATCATAGAATGGATGACTTGGTATGGTATGCTATGGTAATCATAGAATGAATTGCAACGCATCCTGCTCATGGTGTTCACTGGTTTTACCATTTTTCGCCTCAGATTTAGAATATTCAGTGGAAGACAGTGGGGAACTCCTACGTCTCTTGCTGATGGTTCTAAGCTCCATGTGTCCAAATGCATGGCTTGTTACCGCAGTCGCTGATAGCGGAGTGCGCACGGATGCATCATATTCAATTTCTACCTGACTGTCAAAGTTGGTTTCTTTTCAATGTTGAGCAGAAATACTAGTTAAAGTGGGGGCAGCGGCAGTAGAGTGCGATTGTAGGAGGCTGTTGAATTTGGAAGTTATCTCACGGATACCTTCGGCAAACGTGTTTCAAAGGTCGCTTTATAACGATTGGTATTGCTCTATCAATGACTGCGGCTACCGCGGCCGAAACTGTGGCTTCTAGATATGTGCACTGATGGGGTGCAGCGGCTGCGTCATCGACGTCACGCTCTTTAATTTCTGCTATTGCTTCCCCGCGGGAAAAATGGCGTTTCTCCACTATCTCAAGCGCTTGAATTTCACGGCCTCGCGCGGAGCAGTTGCGATCCGTAGTATTATGTGCTCCATCGCATAAGCAACACGTTCGTGCGCCTACGTCGCGTCTCTATGAATATCTGCACGCATTCGCACTATGTCCATATTTCCAGCAGTTTCGGCACTGCAGTGGTCTCGGCGTCAACGTCTCCACGCGAGATGAATACGACCATGCCTTCGCCTCAGATCAACGCCTTAAACCGGTGAACGAGACAATAGCGCTCTCAGTTGGAATTCCGTTATCACCCACTGCCTTATTGCATCTGTAGACAGAAACAACACCAGCCGGAGGGAGCACCTTCAAAAAGGCCTCTGAAGTTCGATTGGTGTGTACCTCACCAACAGAGCCCTTCACGCATGCGAGATGAGAAGGCACGAAAGTACTAACCCCGATGCTAGTGAATCTCATGCAGTGAAGAAAATCATTGAGGCACTGCACATTAGATGACTTGCACAGAATGCCAGTCTTGCCAAAACGCCTCACGTCCGAGAAGCCAATGAAATGTTCCGTTGTAGCCCGCAGCTCCTCCGCAGCTACAGTCAACCGAATGGATCTACCATCTCCGGGAACGAGCGCCACGGGCAAGGTATTCACTCTATTCCGAAAGAAACACACCAGAGGCACTGACGCAGTGGGACGGCTTGCGGACCAGGGCGAGTCCTGGCAGGGACCGGAGATTGGCATTCACGGTCCCTGGAAAGCAAAGGAAAAGGGGAAAAAAAGCAGCCTATAGAAGTAACAAAGTACTACAATCAGTTAAAGTGTGGCCAATACCCTCTCGGACAGTGCGGCGAGCTTCTCGTTCGGTTGGAAAGAGACCGCTGACCATCCGCCATGCTTCTACTTTATTGTCTTCTCTCGCGCTACCTACACGTGAGTTGTCTTCTTCGTCACCGGATCTGGAGACGACAGTCGGCCGCTACAGGTTGATTATTCCCCAGGAGGGGGCAAGGGGAGGGGGGAGGGTTGGATGCTTATTCAGCCGCCTATACTAGGGCTGCGTCAACAGGGCATCTCGCGGGTATTTTTTTCTGTATGGCAAGCATGAACAATGAAAGGAAACAATAATAATAAAAAATAATTGTGCATCAAAGTACCATAAAAAGTACACTCAGTGAGCGAGAATGAAGTATTGTACTAGGTAGAGCGTTTAATATGCACGCTTTGCGAACGTGATAAAAGGGCTTCGTTTTTTTTTCTTCTTGCATGACGTACCTGCGCTGCGTTGCATACGAGACGCAGCTTTCAACGCTATCACCTACAGCCTACTTTAACGAACGTCCTGAGATAGAGTGGCGCGATTGAATTACTCCAGTGTAACCCAGCGGCACAGTTCATATTGTTGTACAGTTCAATCGCATCGTTACGAAACCTGGAGCTTCTCAAGAACGACGACACAAAAAACTAACTTAGCAATAACAATATCGACAATGTAGATGACCAGTCTGCATGAGCACTACCACGTCATCGACCAATGCCGAAAGAAACGCTCGCACTTGAAGGCGCTCAGGCGCAGAGGCCATGGTGAGTCATGCGCACCCGTTCATTAAATCGAAGGTACCTGGGCCCGGACAACCCAAGCAAAGCGAAATTATTTCTACAGGTAAACTGACGCGCAACAAACAAAATTTAGAATAAATCATGCATTGTACTCCTGTAGAAAAAGAAATGCCCGGTACCGCACATCACCTCAACTTTCAGAAAGAGGAGGGATCAATTCAAGACGTCTATAAGCTACACACACTGCTATTAGCACCTTAAGAAACTGTTATACAAATACGCAAAACAAGTTCGCTACTAAATACTCCCGCACACCCGTGGTGGCTGCACAACTGTTCAGTCAATTTCACTGGGGGCTTAAATTGCAGGTAATGTCTTACTGAAAACTGGAAATTCACAACACTGCCGCTCTCTTTTCATAATATAATAGAACGTGCAAACCTCCGAAGAAGGCAGCCGCTACAGATCAGCAATTCGGAACAACGGGGTCAGGAACAAATAACGAACAAACCATCAAATTTCATTAAAAGTAAATAATATATTGCTGAAGGAATAAAAAGGACGACAGATTCTCAAAAGCGTGCACAAAAAGAAATAGTTCTACCACAAGCTTCGTTAACAGCTTTTCAAGGTTTTATGCAGCAGCTTCGCTTTCCTATTGCGACGAAGGAGAGGCCGCTTGTTTTGGAGTGGGTTTGGGAGAGGCAGTCATTGATCTTGCTTTCGAGCGGCGACGGTGTTCACGGTGCTGAGTCTTCACGCGGCTCGAAGAGGCGATGGACTCCTTCAGTGCCGCCTTACGCTGCTGCGGAGACGTGACTTCAGGCTCGAGTGGCTTCTTTGGCGGGCGCTTGACGAAAACTTCCGGCAGCCACTGAATGGCAGCGGCGCTGGCGAAGACCACGAGGGCCAAGATGACGCCAAGGGCCAACTGATGCCCCTCTACTGCATCCTTGTTTACGACGACACCGAGAAAGCCTCCCACACGTCCACAACTATAGGCAAAGCAAAGACCAGTGCTGCGAATGGCGATGGGGAATACCTCGGCCGTGTAACCATAGGCGATGCTGAGGCAGGCCGAGCAGCATGCCAGCACCAAACTGCGAAGGATCGGAATCACGAACGAGAAGTCCAGAGACGGCGCCACAGCGTGGGCGGCCGTCAACGAGCACAGCAGCGCCAACATTCTGGTTAGTGTCTCGCGCTGGCCCTTCTTGACTATGACCTGGCAGGCGGCGAAGTAGATACAAGACTGTAAGGCCAGATGAGCTGCTGCCTGGTACACGCCGATAAGCTTGTCCTTGAGCATGAAAATGTAGAACAGGAACGTGAGGCTAACAAAGCATATGACCACGGAGGTAGCCTGGCGTCGGAATACGGCCCTGTGCGCGGCTAACTCGATCCCCGTTTCGCTTTTTAATGGCCCTGTAGATGAGGTCGTCTGCAGGTTTTCTTGCTGTTTCATTTGGTGCCGAAAGAAACGGAGCGAGATTCGGGCTTTCTCCATGTTGACTCTGTTGTCTTTTGCCACGATGAGCATCACCTGCTCCCCCTGGCGCCACCGCAATTTGCTGAATAGCCAGCTGGGCGACTCTTCTAAGGAGTAGCACAGAAGGACAAGTATGGTGGTCGGCAGCACGAGAACGGCCTGCGCAAGCGCCCACCGTGGCTGAAGGGCGCCAACGGCCCACAGGAAGGGTGCGGGAATGGTGACGCCGATGCCCGTGGCCCAAACGCAGTAGAGAGCGCGCCGCTCTTTTCCCGTCATCTCGTAGAGGAGCACGCAAAGGATCATGGTGGCAGAGTTGCACGAACCAGACACTAGGAGCCGGGCGATGAGGAAGAATGGAAAAGTCTCCGCCACGGCCGCGGTTAGGCTGGCGCTGAAGAGTGTCCCAGTCATAATGAGGATGACGGGCCGACGCCCCCAGTGGTCGGACAGCGCACCGGAAGCTGGAACGAAGGCCACCGCCACCAGCATGAAAAGGATGACGGAAAGGTGACGGAGCCAGTGTCTCCCGCACACCAGGTCCCACTCGCTGATAATACTGTCAGCGCGGTCGCCGGTGTCGTAGTCCCACTCTTGGCACTCCACCACCCGGCGTTCTGCTGACGCGTTTTCCTGCGTTGTTTGCATACGACGGAAACATTTTATCGTCAGTTCAGCTGAGTTTTCCTAGAAAGCTCATTCAAACCGCATGTCCCGTCTGTCCGTTGGGGGGTTGCTTGACCTGTTGTTATGTTATCTCACGTGCACTTTTGTACATTGCTGAATGGTGAAGTGTTTCTTGAAGAACTCGGTGTCTCTATTGGTTTCTGCATCGCTTCGCTGCAAAGTCTTAAGTAGCGATAATGCTCACTTTTGTAGGCTAGACTCGTCTGTCCAGCAGACACATCTGCTTTAAAAGGCCCCTGAAACGGTTCGGACAAATTTTGTAGACGCGTAGGGTACAGCTTAAGTAGAACATTCGCACCACAATTTAAGTGAAGCGTTACGTATTAATGGAGCTACAGCGCGATTACAAGTTACCCTCCTCCCTAGCAGTGCTTTTCCTCCTCAACTCGTTCGCCGAGCGATCGGGGCTAAGCTCCGCCTTCAGTGGTTCTGCGTCACGATGCGACGTCACATCGTCCGCTTCCGGTTGTTTTGGAGCCCGCCACCACCCGCGCGAAACTCTCCGCTAGCGGCTTGGCCGTCAACCCCAACCGAGAGCTATCGAAGCAGCGTGCGTTGCGAGCATTCTGTCGTAGCGCCGAACGTGTCTGGTATTCCGATAATCACACACTAGCAGAATGTTTCGACGGAACGGTGAAGGCATAAACTCAAGCTGATGAATGAAATTTAGCGTAGACGTACGTGAGCTGCCTGATCACTCTCCACGGTCCAGCCACTCGTGGCGCAGAGCTTAACCAGCCAAAGAAAGAGCTAATTTTGCTCTAATCAAATATAAAACATTTTAAACCTTTACAAAACCAACGTGTTAACGATTACACACCTGCGAAAAATTTACACCAGCAGCAAAGAAGTATACATTTTGTTACTGCTACTGTGTGTGGTTGAGCTCTGTCCCACCAGGTCGCTGCACCGTGCAAACCATTCACATTTTCGCTTGTGTTCATCCCCTGAAACGACACGCAAGGGCACACAGCCAGGCCCTGTCCTCTTGCGCTTGCGTTTACCCTAATACCGGACTCGCGAAACGCTATTGCGTTAGTAATCTTCCGGTGTAAAGTGACGGCCGCAATCGCGCAAATCCTGGCGCCTATCGGTTAGCGGCTGTCCAATGCGCTGCAGCCATTCCGCTCGTCTAATGGCTTGCAGAAGGACACGA
Organism: Dermacentor variabilis; assembly: GCF_050947875.1. Classification (NCBI taxonomy): domain Eukaryota; kingdom Metazoa; phylum Arthropoda; class Arachnida; order Ixodida; family Ixodidae; genus Dermacentor; species Dermacentor variabilis. The sequence continues at coordinate 182,900,694 of NC_134569.1, forward strand.
TGTCGCAGCTTAACATATTGCCAGTCGCTACGTTTGCAGTCCACAACGCAACAAAGTCGAATCATAGCGCTCGCGAAAAGACAGACCGACACTGACTGCGGAGCTCTCGTCAAAGACGGAGCACGTTGTAACACAAGCAGACGACAATTCCTGTGTGCCGGAAGTGCTTAAGTGTACTGAAAAATTGTTCTTGTGCATTCTCTTGATGTTACTTTCTTTTACAAAAACTAATTAACTAACATTCCAACTATAACAAACATTATTTGTTTACCATAAAGTTGGGAAAATTACTGATCACGCGCCCAGGTCAGCCAATCCGATAGCTCGCCCCACTGACGTCACATGGACGATTTCCGTCATATGGGTAGGGGCGGCTTAAAATTCCGCCGAGATGTGTGCTGCGATCGGCAGCGATGTGCATTTTTAAAACCTTATAATAAATTGCACGCTTTACGCGGCGCACTTAGATGTGTCAATTAATGATCAGAAGGACCTACTCTAACGATTCAGTACGTTTGTAGAAAATCGTCAAAATCGTTTCAGGGTCCCTTTAAGTAACGCAGGTGTCTCCCGAGAATGATTCGATCTCGCTTTTGAAATCTACTTTCCCGTTTCACGTAGACAGTGTGGGTTGGAAATACGAGCCGCGAGCACGGAAAGGGGTTTGGCCGTACGCACCTGCCCACAGTAAGTTGGTTAAGGGGCTATTGGCACACGCTTTCCTAAGGGCACGTGCTAAGCAGCAACTGTCACATGTCACCGAGCAATCTGTTTCCTACCACAGAGAGCGCGACTAGAGCAAGCTGCGTACTCGCTCCTCCCCCCCCCCCTTATCTGGTCTGATCGGTGATAAAACACTGCACAGATGATTAAGAACCCGTTATAATCGCGACTACATGACACCCACCAACAGGAGATACTGCAAAAGCAGCAGCGGAAAAGAATGTCATGGTAACCCCATATTTGCATTGGGTCTCGTACATGTTCATAAAGATAGCTTGGTGCGCAGGCGTACCTGTCGTGTGCTCCGCCTAAACTCCCGCGATTACGTGGCATGACAAATCCAGCCAGTGAACAGACAAGTGCGCGCACCGACAAGAGTAAAAATCGATTGGTTGACTGCTGTAAGGGAGCTGCGTATGATATTCCTCTCTTCTGTGGTCCAAGAATGTGCGTCTGCAGAAACATTACCTGGTGGTAAGAAAAGCAGACGTGCTTTTGTTGTCCGACTTGCGCTCAATGTCATTGTATTTTCCAGTTTAAAGCTATGGGAGTTATCGCCAAACGTCACAAGGTGTATATCACAATAATTATAGAATCGGCAGCCTCAGCCGGAAATGGCGCGGCTATACATCAGCAAGCATTCAATTCCCCTTTCTGAAAAAACAAGTGGCATACATACATAGGTCCACGGGCAACGTGACACGAAATGTTTGCTTGCAGATCTCGGGCGAAGCTTATTTCACCGCAAACACATCTAAGGCCCTTATTTAGATCATCTCTAAATCTTCCGAAATGGGGTTAGGCTAAGCTGCATTACATTAAGTTACGCTAACCTAACGGGCAATTGAAGGGATTTAGAGGGGATATATTTGGATGCTTTGGGTGGATTCGCTGTCAAATCCGCGATGCCCGTCTGTTTCTTGTTATTCACGTGTCTTATGATTGGCGTTCATGCTTTCACGAGAGTGTGGAACTTGTGTAAGTGAAAATGAACATTCGGTTAAAAGTCAGCGCTTGTGTCTGTGAGCATTATTCGTCTGATATCAGTTTTCTGCGCTTTAGTCGCATTCATTAAGGCCATTGGCCTACTTCGATCTAATCAACGTGCCGCCTATCGCATTAGGTTGCATCTTCTCACTCACCGCGGTCGGCGGGTCGTACATGGTGCACTGACTGAACCGCCCGTCGGTGTCGACGGGGATGGCTGCATTCCTCCAGACATGCGCCGGCAGATGGCGCATGTTGTCGGGAGGCCTGCACCAGTGGTCCACGGGTCTGCCGATGAGCTCGTAGGCGAGCGCCTGGCTCAGCATCACCGCCGCAGCCAGCGCCGCGGAGATTAGGACGCGCATTTGGTACCGGCCGTTGCCGAGGATGACGTGCGTGTTGTCCTCGATGGCTGCCGCCGAGACCGTTTCCGCGAAACCCTTGAGAGCGCTGCCGACCGGAACCTGACTGGCCGTGTCAGGCGGCACGGGTGCCTCATTTTTCTGCGAGCCTGTCTTCTTCGGTGACGCTAGGCATCGGAACGAAGATGGACTAGAGGGCGAGCTCAGGGCCGGCGTTTTCGACGCCATGATGCTTCTTCTTCTTCTCATCTGATGCGTTGCCTCGTGAGGAGCTGTTCTTCTTTGTTTTTTGACGTAAGCATCAGTTTTGTTGCTGTTTTTATTCTTTATAAGCTGCAGCACAGCATTGATGCTAACCTTTATAATTTCATCCAAATCGCTCACCATTATTTTTTTTCAGAGGGCATGCTCGGGCAGTATGTTGGTACGAAAGGGAAGGTATCCATTATGGCGTTGAATAATTTCATCTCGACTTCCTAATTGTGATCCTACACCGATGAATGCTGGACAGTTATTTAATTGTACATACTGCAGCCCCATAGGAGGGCTGTTGCAGTTACACTGATTTCCATAAAGAACACTTTCAAATTCGTTAATCAGGGGTGAGCGAAGGCAGCCAAGTAAGGAAGTCAATACTTCTATAGTGCTGGGAAAGAATCTTTATTTTAATGTATTTATACGGTCATAGAAAGGGTTAAGTTTAAGCTCGTGGTGAAGTCATTTATTTTTCATCTAGCCGCTCCACTTGCGCACCGATTACCGTCGTCCATTCTCTACCGCTGATAAGGTTATAATTTTTGTTGATGACATAATCACTAACAATAAATTGTTGCCCTTTCGTTCGTGCTTCTGCTTACGGTGCCTGTTGTAAGTTTGATGAGTGAAACTCTTATCTTCACCATTTTGTTACTTCATTCCACCAAAGAGACATTCTAGGTTGACGAAGAAGCGGCGTTTTGTTTAACAGCGGAGCTGTTTAAGCTTTTAGTCCCGCCGTTTAGCGTTACCAGAAAACTCGGCATTGCTGTATGGCGCCTCACGTTGCCTAGCAATCACCTGCGAAAGCACCGAACCACGTAACCTAACCTCCTCGCACCCCACGCGCGTAGAGCAGAGTCGTGACGTGACAGGCTAGTAAAAGCTCGGAACAGCCGACGCAGCGACACACCTCTCGGCTCATCTACTCCTTGCGTTCATGGGAAGACTGAAGAAAGTCCAGACGCCCGAAGAACAAACGGCTTACCAGGAAGAGCGCCATACTGCCAAGCGAGAAGCGTTGCGTCGCTGCCGAGCTGATCCGAAACACCGAGCCGAAGCTGCGGCTGAGAAGAGGCGACGCCGAGCCGAGGTTCTCGAGTTTCAGGAATGCGACAGTCGGCGCCTGAACGCTCTTCGTCACCAAGAAAGCGATCCCGGCCTGCGACTGCTCGAAAACTTCCAGCGTCAAGCTGCCGAGACAACTTAGCAAAACGTAGCCTAACCTCGAAAAACCTCGAAACAGCTTAGTCAAGCCTACTATAACCTCGAAAAACCTGCGAACGCCATAGCCAAGCCTACCAACAACTTAGCCAAAAACCTTCCATAACCTCGCAATACCTACAAACGACTTAGGAAAGCCAAGTAATAGCTAGGTTATCACAGTGAGCTCACAAACTCCAGCCTTGCACCACTAGTGCAAGCTGCACGCGTTTTTTTCATCAATTTTCCGAGCATAAGTCAATCAACATACAAGCACAACCGGATTTCTGCAATGTACGTTATTGATGATCGGTGGAAAGGTCCCTGATGCCAAGCATCGTAATCTGGTGAGCTCATGGGGGCATGACCACTGTAGGACCACTGTTTTGGTAGCGACACCGAATGTGGTTGAAGGCAGGGTAAGTGAACAAGAGATGTGCGATGATAGCTACCGATGCGCAAGCATAAAATATGGACAGCCTTACGAAAGTTTGTGTAGCACTATTTTCAGGCAGCCAAGGTGATCAAGTTTGGATTCGACGTGCAGTAGCTTATAAAATTATCATACATACATTTCTTCCCCTCTCCTCGTTGCACAGAGGAGTGCATAAAAGAGAGGAAGAAAATGTATATTAAAGACCCCTAACTAAAGGGTACAACTCGCACCGTGCCATTCTCTAAGCCTTTTCGGCAAGAATGTCTCGGTGAGGAAGAAAGTGCGAACGCATGTCGCTACCACTTAACAGGCCATATCGTTCTCTGAAACGTCAGCTGTTGGCACTGTTCATGAGAAAAATCTTACGATGCTCCGAGTATAAGTTTGAATATACTGTAAATAAAAATTTAGTATGCTTGGCTAGGTGTCGCAACAATAAACAGCATTAATCCGTCACGCTCAAGTAATATAGAATTCTGGATTTGAAGTAAAGGTTGTTCCCGATGCAATCATAGTTGTTCGTAACTCGACAAACATTGAAATCGTTGAGAACTGCGGTGACTCGCAAAGCGCTATGAACGAGATGAAACTAGTAAAAAAAAATATCGGCACTAGCAACCTCGTGTTGATATCTTTGTACGCGATAGTTTGCGCCTTATGACAAGACACGCATTGCAGATTTCAGTGACGAGCGCGTCCATCAGCCACCATGGGGACCTTGGAAATGAAGCGGTACTTTTATTGAGCAAAAAAATCTGTTGATCCACGCAACACGACATGCTCGACCTTGTAGAAAAGTTGCCACAGCACCACAGTACGATGACCGGCGCATACCCTAACTTCAGCTGGAAGATGCGCGCACTCACTTTTTATAATTGTTGCTACGACATGTGCGCCTAACGCGACAAGCTTCTCAAAATGCTGGCGTGCACCACGACCGTACTGGACGACGCGCGCAAGGGAGGAAGCGGGCACGCGTCGTGCAGTCCGGCAGTGCAAGTACGAGAGAACTTCCACTTCGGCAGTTGACGAGAGTGGTCGCTTCCCCATTCTCTCTCGTGCGCTGTAGTCGACACCTTCAGCGTTCAGCAGAACGCTCGCTTGCGTTTGTGTTGTCGCTACTCGGCGGTCGAGAATCCGCGATGGATTCTGTCTCACCGCTTCGCCCTCGATGGGCTCGCCACCGCAAAGCGGCCAGCGAGACATCTATTGACCCGCTTCCGTTGTGTTTTGAAGTTTTGCGCAAACGTTCAATGCTCCGGAGCAACGACTTTGCCACGCTTGTCAACTCAAAGCTTGTTAGTCAGGAGTCGGCAGTTTTGGCGCCCTTGCCCGACCATGGGTACACTACCGACGAGGCCCTTGTGCCGCGCCTACAGAACTGACACCTGAGCTTCCTGCGGCAACTGGAGACCATCGCTACGCTAAGCCCCCGCCTATAGAACTGCCACCTGAGCATGCCGCGGCAACTGGGGACCATCGCTGCGCTGAGCGCCTCGCTTTGCAGCGAGGCGAGCATACCTTCCTTAAAGCCAGAGACAGCCCTCCGTTCGTTGTCAGTCCCGACACGGCGACGTGCCGCAAACGTTGACGAGAATACGAGGACGGCATTGACCACGCGGTGTTCTGCAGGCAGCTTCCTCCACCCCTTACTGAGGCCACGACCAACCGGGCAGCCGTTCCCGAGCCGCGGCAGCGATGTGTGGGTAAAATATTAGTGTGTGTGTGTGTGAGGGGGGGGGGGGGTAAAATATTATTTCGGAGCAGGCGAAGTTGTTTGGTTTGCTCCCAATAAACTTCAATCATCATCTCTTGCCTCTCTGAAGTAAGTTTTTTCGCAAAGCTTCAGCGGAAGATGGCTTCGTGCTGTAAGAAAGCCAGAACTTATTGCCGTAGTTTCATATGCAAACATTGTGATCAGCGTTAATCGCGTATTTTCGCTATTTCTTTTATTTTAGGAGCCACTGCGTCCTAAAGTATTGTCGATATCAACCAATGCCGACGATGCCAGGCAACGTATGCCACAAGCCACAAATATTGAAGGTCTTCCGTTTTCTTGAAACGCTTGGCATAGAACTTAAATGTCACGCAGTGAGAGAGGAGTGTGAGAAATGCGCATTTTCTGTTTAAAACAAGATCTTTCGAAACCCACGTGCGGTATTAAAGTGATATATGATCTATGGTCTCTCAATAGCCATAGAAATCAGAATATGTATCGGGAATTCCTCTTATGCATGTAGACTTCAACTGCAGAAGTTCGCAAGAACCTCATAAAAGAACATCTCCACTCAACTGAGGTAAGCTGCCACAACTGAAAACGTGCACGTGCAGGGGGCTCTAGCAAACGTGCAGCGTAATTTGTGAATGACAGGGATAGTCAAAGAAGTTGACATCACGTGTCCGACTTGGGAGCAACCAGCCATGGACGCTCTTATTTTGCCAGTACGTCGAAGACTCGGTCTGGTGAAAGACCCGGTTGATTCTACCTGCTCGAACTGTTTTCTTTCTGTGACCCATATGTAATAAAGTCTTCACTTCCTTAATTATTCCTAATTTGAGTGTTATCTGACTGTGGTCTAAATCATTTTCCCACTGCAGTTTCGCTTGCTAGTCTCCAGTGGGGGCAAATTAATCATTTACAAATGCGACACGGCAATTATGTGAAATCACAACAATAGGGACGACGATGAAGAAGACTAGTGACGCATCTATTATTGTCCGTCTTGAGGAGCAAGCCTGCAAGTTTTTTGCCGAATTTGCTGCTTTTTTTAGCACGTAACAAGGACTACGAGCAGCATGGAGCCGGAACCGTCGGTTGAGAAAGTGCGCTATCGGAGGTAAGGCCGCTTGGAAAGAATTTTAACAACATGCTGGCAGTGTATGGTCCTCGATAAGGTTCCGGATGAGAAGAGCTTCAGGTGTCGCATGCATTCAATACTGATCACATGGCGTGGACTCAATTAGTCTGACTAAATGGGACGCATGTAGTCGATATAGCAAATACAAGCACGAGTATTTCTCTCATGCATTGACAGGGTACTAGAACGAATGTGCTAGAGTTTGTTGCTAGATCTTGAAGTTATATTGATAAGTATATTGAAACCTACCGGTGCGGCCACAAACTAAGGACGACGACGGGTGTGTCGTCTTCCTTAAGGTGCCTGGGACAGTCTCTCGTTTTATACTTCCTCCGGTGTCTGCTTTCCCTGTAAAGCTAGTAAGTCAACGCTGTACGGATTAGACAAGTACCCCCTGTCAATTTGGTTGTTTGCGGCCTGACACTAGTTCCTGCGCCCATTGCTGTAGAAAAGAAAACATCACATTTGTTCTTCATAATTTTCCATGCTCTTGTGTTCTTCGTGCGAAAATGAAGTTGCCATTGCAATACCTTGATCTACTTACCATAATAGCTACGCAAACGCGCATTCACTAATGCGAATGCAAACGAGACGTTTTCAGGGCAGCTATACTATAGTTGACGTTTCTTCCATTCGCTGTTCCTGTTCAGCTTACAGCAACGCCCATTATCTCGCCTCCTCTGCAACAACGGGAATAGAGACTAAGAGGGTGCTTTAAGTTGCAGTCGTAAACTACACTTCTGCAACACAATAATCGTTGGTCCTAACTTAAGGTTAGCACAGGCAACAACGGAAGACCGGATTGAAACTGTCACTTTACGATCTCTCGGCGTCTTGAGATTTCGACAGCATTTGCTCTGGCCAAGTTCATTATTAATAATAAACAAGGTGCAAACGGAATATAAAAAGAAAACACTACAAAAGACACCGTGAGCTGCTTTGATGTGTATTTCTTAGGCAAAAACTTTCCGAACCTGCCCCCCCCCAAAAAAAAATGTCTTCTTAAAAAGCTCAAATGGCACGAGAGACACTGGACGCGCGACACTCAGGCGCTAACCTGCAGCTGCAGAGTTGAGGAACGTCCTTCAGCACCGTGGAGTTCGGCGCATGTGCAAATTCACCCGCAATAACTCCCTCCACATACGAAGTTACACTGTCATAAAATGGGGCAGGAAAAGCTGACAATGGCGTAAAAGAACACAGTAAAAAATGGAACGAATCCTGGAGGATGCATGAGAAACATTGAGAAAAAAAAACCAGCGCGCATTGTGCCGGAGGTTTCAGGCAGTTTACCGCCTTTAATATGTTTAACAACCGGCTGCAAACTGACCCAAACATCTAGACATAATTAAAAATTAAATTATTGGGTTTTACGTGCCAAAACCACTTTCTGATTATGAGGCACGCCGTAGTGGAGGACTCCGGAAATTTCGACCACCTGGGGTTCTTTAACGTGCACCTAAATCTAAATACGCGGGTGTTTTCGCATTTCGCCTCCATCGAAATGTGGCCGCCGTGGCCGGGATCCGATCCCGCGACCTCGTGCTCAGCCATCTAGGCTTCTGGAAAATATATACTAGATGCTAGCGTATCGACGCTGACACTCAGACGGCGAATTCAAGCAGGAAAACCTTGCTCTTCATTTAACTCCGCTAAATCACTTTGTTGCGCCTTATAAGTGCAAATTGAATATCGAATAACGAATTACTTAACTAAACTAAACTATCCGAACAGTTCTCGTAGTGTAGCTTGAAACACGTGCGGCTATTTTGTTTCTGCCCCAGACGCAGACGGCGCTATCCAGTGCCTTCCTCAAAGCTGCAGACCAAGGGTCGACTTCTCGTGGTTGCATTCATTGCCGTCTCGGTGCTCGTGGTGTTTTTCGCATCTAGTGTCTTCCTCATCAGTCTCGGCGACTTAGCCAACAGTGAGTGCTTATCGGTCGGCTGCCGTATCACCACTTCCGTGTTGTGCATACGGGCGCAGAGGGTTAGGACGGATTACAGGCAAATGCCTATCGCTTCCTGCGTTTCGGGGTCGCACCCGCTTTGTGTATGTGGGTTAAAAAGTGGCGTACATACATACATACGTACATACTGCATATAAATGCCTGTTTCTGTCATTTGTGCCTCTGTATGCCCATTTTCGCTATCCTTTGCAGCCACGAAGACTTTCTCTAACTTATTCTGTGCCATGAAAACAACATCAACGCGATATCTACAAAATGTACACTCTTGTTTGCGATTTTTGTCAAGAATAATTCATGTAAAGAATAGCAGCTACCTCCGTCGTGTTGCCACCACTGAGACCAAGAACTCTGCGCTCGCTGCTGGACCTGACTTCCCTTGCGAGGAGATCACAAACTGTGTTTCGCGTGGCGAATTATGGCTCACTGGTCATTTTCATGAAGAAAGAAATACTCGCAGTTGTAGAGCTTTGACATCGAAGAGTCGTGTCTCTGGAGAGGTATCAGCACTGCCACGCGGATTAGCAGCTCAGTCGTGCACTGTACTTACAAATCAGTTGCTGCCATACCTAGGTACACTCTTAGAAATATTTACACCCGTTGGGGCTTATCTTGTCCCACAACAATGATCATCATCTGTCATGCCCGCGTTTCCTTTCTTTAACGCTGCCAGCCCGGTACTTCCCGGTCACGAACGGCATGCGCGTTATCAGTGTGACGCAACATTCTCGACAACAAAGTAGCGAGCGCCGAATTTTCAAGAAAGGAAACGCAAGCAAGGCAAATGACGATTATCGTTGTGGGACAAATGTACACCCCAAAAGATGCAACCGTTTTATGAGTGTAGACGTGCATGACGAATGCATCATGAATGAGTTCAGTTATATATGCCGTGATAAAAAAAATATAGCACGGTAATTCTGCCGCACGAAGACGTTTGCTATAACCGATATTCACTTCGTGTCGCAACTGAGGCGTAATCTATTATTTCTCCTTTCCAACAGGGCACGAAAAACTCCTCGCCCTCTCCTTACGAGCGGCTCGTGGTAAGGGAAAGATGACAGGCCATGCGCATCTTCGTGTGAATCTTCACACCGCAAGCGCATCGCGTGGTCGTAATCGAACTTTCCGTTCTATATAATCCTACGGATACTGTTGTGAAGCTGACCCTTGTGGTACATCAACCGTGTTCTGACCACTTGTGTTAGCCCGCCTTCTTAGCGCCAAAAACGAACACACAAAAAAACGCAGGTACTAGAGGACCAAGAGTTGCCAAGAACGAAGACAAAAAAAAAAGAACACACAGGTATGCCTGGCTTCCTGAGCGCTGTAGCGGTCATGACCATTTACCAACTTGCCGAGTGTACCATGCGTCCTATCTAACCTCTTCTATCATTTAGCGGCTCCTCCCAAGTACCACGCATGCCAGGGATGTAGCAAAAGAAATAAAAAAAACGAATAAATTCGAAGAAAAAGGGCAATAATTTACCAGAGACACTTCAGACTGCCCACGTGTGGTAAAGCGAAAGCCGTGTAGCTGGTTTGGTAAAATACTTTCTTTTTCTTTTTTCTGCGCGTTCCTTTTCCGCGCAAGCGTTTGCCTGTGTCTTAACTGCGCCTTGGAAAGGCCAAATGAAAACTTGCCAAGCGTCTCAACGCACTCGCTTGCTCGCGAGGAGGTCACCTCTCGAAGGACCGCTCAACGGCAGTTAATTGGACAATAATGCTTTATTTTATTTTTATGCGCATGTTATACACTCATGACATGGCACCACCTCCTACCCATTGGCTGCGCCATCAAGTGCCCAACTACACGCGCACTAGGCACCCATTTATTCAACCAGAGCCGTGGAGCTGCCGTGTCGTCCGGGAAGCGTGCTCTACTCACAGACCGGAGACCCGAGTTTGATTCTCACCCAGAACAAAATTTACCTAATATTCTTTTCAAAGGCATTAATTTACTTTGTTTACAGGAACTCCCCTGCAAAATTTTACGTCAATTCGAGAATTTTTTAAGTGCTTTTACTCTTTTTCTTTCACTCTGTATTCGGTCACGCCGCCTATTACAACGCCAGATTTTCGCGTGATGGGACATGTAGTGCTTTAAAATTAACAATGATTCCATGGTTTCTAAGGTTGCAGATCAAGTTGCACTGTAATAGAATCCCTACTTTATCCCTCATTGAAGCTCTTCTGCATAAATGTACTCCTGCCACACGCAAGAAAGCGGTGGTGTTAACAGGTTACATTATGCTTATGGTGCTTGAGACGCACCTCGGAACTATAGGATGTCTATGTAGTAAATAAATGTATAATAAACAAAAAACAAATAACCAATCGCGAAAGCTGGCTTTTTTTTTTCAGGAGCGGTCGTTGCGGGGAGGGCCTCCCTCAGAGCGATTTCGACAGTGCACTGACTTGTGGGCACAACGTGAACAACAGATACAAACGTACAGGTCTGAAGGGTAAACCTGTGTTTCTGTATCTGTTGTTCATGTTGCAGTTTCAGGTTTATGGCGTTATAGAAGTTATTACAATCAAACTAGCCACATTTATTAGTCTACTCGGTTCACTGACTCCCTTGCTTACATGCAGGTGATCGCTTGTGCTCTGAAAGCGAGATGAGGCGGGTGGGGGCGGGGGGGGGGGGGAGGCTTTTATTTGCAATATTTAACTGATGAACTGATAGAAGCATATCATGCCTGTGTACTCGCTATGAGAACTAAAAATTATACAACACTGTCACTTACTCTGTCAATTCCTGACTTTGAGATTGCAGCTCGAAAATAAAATTCAGCGATATCTACTCGACAAGCTTGAAGTGGACCGACGTGTATCACTCTCTGGCATACCTTGGCATCGATATTCCCGCCTCGCAAATCTGAATGCGCTGTGGCAGCGAGAAACTTCATGGTCATTATGTTAAGAGACGAGCCTTGTGGAATCATCCCACTTAGTTTGAGATTAATCCCGCTTAATCTCACTGGCTACAATTCGTAAATTGCAATATGCGCGGTAAAGTGGTTAATTAGCAAAATAACTTGTTAAAATCCAGTTAATTGGGTGAACACGCGTTTCACCTTCTTGTGCAAGTAATGTCCACCTCTGCGAATAATCAAGCTCAAAGACTACAATTATCTCGAACAGGCCGTATTTAAATATTTGAGAAAACTTTCAAATGATCACCCCGTATAAACCGCTATGTGAGTGACACAAACACTTTAGGCTCCTCATCGAACAAACAATTCGCGGGAAATTACTGTCTGAATGTCTATCATAGCCAGAATATTATTACATAAATTTACAAATATCTGCATTAACGGTGCACATTAACATTCGGAAGCTCGAGAGATTCGCATCGTACGGCAAACTAAGTGTTTTTATTCAACAAGGCTCGTCTCGCAACTCTCGCATAGGAATTAAGTAGCTGCGATCTTGCATCATCTGCGATCGGGTTATGACAGCACAGGTTAGCAATGTCCAATCTCAGAGATTCTTGACTGCAAGAACAGTTCATTCATTCGTTCCAGCGTTTGTAAGCCGCGCAGAAGACGAAAGAGCTCAAAGACTACGCGAACAGAATCGCTTGTGTTGGTGTCGTCCGTGTTATTTTCGCTGCGTTCTCTTTTCTGTTTTATTATTTTGCCTTAGCTAAAACTCACTCAACCCTCAATATTGAGAAACACGCCTATGTAAGTACTGCGGTCCTTCTTACTGGCCGAGTTTTTTGCACTTCCTTCGAATGGGCCAATTAAACTGCTAACGCTGAAGTTGTTCTCAGCGATCTTTTTACCGAATGGCGTTGTATGGTTCTATACGCAGGCAACCTGGATGACAGCGTGGACGTCGCCGTCTGTCGAAGCCCCGACTGTCGTGCTGAAGGTGTGGTTCAGGATTCTAACAGCGAAACATAAGGTGTACTGTGGAAGTTAGCTCTTTAAGTGCGATATTACAAAACACGTCCTCTACTAGATTGGCCGGTCATAAGACACAGCCAACTGAATTTTTAATAAACCACAGCCTGACAAAAAAAAATTATTTCATTGCTGTCTTGCTACGAAAGCATTTTTATCGTGGTTGAAGTGGGGGGGACGGGCGTTGGAGTGAGGGTGAGAAGCAGGTAATGTTGTGGGTCACTTATTCCTACCACACGTGATTTCTTGAAGTATCTCAGGTTAATAACAACAAACAGGATTGAATAAGTGGTGTTGAAGAGAAGCGCCTCAGCGCGCAAACTTGACCGCGTGGATTTAGGTTAGCGCATGTCGGGTGTCAACAACATGCGCAAGTAAAGATGAATTTGAAGAAACAAGAGCAGAAATCCTAGCCGCGGACCCAGCATAACCATTCACCAAAACCTATTGTCTGGAACTTATGACATGCTAGCGGACTTGAAGCTATCGGCTATGTACACGGCAAAGTTTTCGAGGCCAAATATTTAATTTACTTTTATTTTGATCGCCCTCGAGCTGTCTTAAAAGCACGCTGTATAGTGTGGCATGTGCCCCTACTCCAGTATGCATTGCTCAGTCTTTACCGTGGGCTTGTCTGAATTGGCAGGGCATCACTGGATCATTTATTATGCAGGCTGAACTACCGTCGAAAGCAACAGGCAGCTTTATTAGCATGCTATGTTGGGTCCGCTGCAGGTCCAGAGGCTCCCGCGTATATACCTGCAAATTTGCTAGTATTCTCATCACAACACCTAATCGTCTACCATCAGCAGCTTAGAATGTTTTACTTTAGCATCCATCCTAATAATCGCATGTCTTCTATGCAGATTATATTACCTGCCCAGCTTCAGCTTTTCTAAGTCGCAACTAAAATATCAGAAATTAGCATGCGATCTCTAATTATCTTGCCTAACTTAGATGAGGCTTTAGCACGTCCCACTCGCGGCCCTGTCCTCTGTTTATTGATATTCTGCATCACGGTCGACAGCTGTGCGAGTTTGGTATCATTCATATTGTTTGCACTGCGAACAGACACGTTCTGGGTCTCTCAATTGTTAGTCAATGCTTGTACTGGTCCAACAATCTGCTTAAGTTTGAGCTATAACCACTAAGAATCAAAAAGAGAATCTGGCTGCGTACAAGTCCCGGAAACAGCTTTCGCAACTCCCTAAACACATACTGCGACTGCTTACTTCCCCTTTTTTTAGAAGCATAACTGCAGTGTGAAGGCACTCATGGAAAATCAGAGCCCGTATACGCAAACATATTTGCACGCTAGAGCTGTTCGAAAGAGCATATTCCATGCAATTTTCATGATGAACGTAACTTTAGCGAAGGCGGCTGGCCAATGGTAAACAGCATTCGCGAAAGAAAAGCTTTTGTGAGTTCGGCCCAGTTTCGTTTTCTCAAACGGCTTTGCTTCGGTGCCTTGCTGCTTCTGTGAGCAGTTCTTTAATTTTTACACCCCACGCGGTTCGAAGACAGGAGTGTTTGAACGGTGCAGAGGAGGCCCTATCCCAAGACGTCGACGAGACGAAGCCGGCCTGCGACGACTTCTACGCGCACACGTGCAGCCGCTGGACGCGTCGAAACCTGCCCTCGCGACACCAGGCGGAGAACGCGCGGGCAGACACCGTGCGAGCCCGATACGTGCTCCAGCTGTACGGTAAGCATTGTCCTGATTTTTCCGGTTCTCTTGGAGGCCTCTATTTGCTCCACTGGGGGACACACCGAGCAATTGCATTGCCTTACCTTTGTCTTACGTCAGATGTTTGGTTATCGTGCTGCTTGCTACACGCCGTTCTTTCTTGCTAGTTGATTGTTTCTGGTTGTTTTTATCGCGTTTGATTGCGAGTACCGACGGCGTGCACGTGGTGTTGCTCGAAAGAAATATTATTACAATAGTAATTATATGGGCACTCGAGGCGCATTTCTGCGGTCGCCGTCGGCGTAGCCCTGATGTTTTGTACAAAGTCCAAAGGCGGTAACATCGTCGCCGCGTGCCCTATGCTGCATGTGCTAGTAAAATTAAAGCGTGCGAGGGTGAGCCGACGATGGCCGCTCAATCTAGCACGTGTCAGAAGGGAAAGCGGGGAGGAAACGCGCCGTCTCCCGTCGCGCGCAAGGTACAGGGTGGAGGGGAGGGAGGGGACCAGACAAGTCATCGCATAGGCTTGTTTATCGGCGCCTCTAGACACTCGCGTGCCGCTGAATAAATTTTGTTTTCATTTCATTATACTTCATTGAACTACCTGCCACGTTTAGTTCTTAGGCGAATCTCAATGTTGAGGACGAAATTATGTTGAGGAGATAAGCTGCAACGAAACCTTGATCAAATGGTAAAAAGTATATCTTTGTTTTTTTTTCAAACAGACCACATATTTATTCCTTGTAAACGCATATTGTGTGCATATCATCTCAGTTGGCCATCTTCTTATTGTCGTGACTAAATGTACGTAGCCCTCAGATTGAACTTCTGTTCTGAATTCTGTGTGCTCGATAACATTCTTCCGCGTAAGTAAAGCCTTGCATCGTGCAGTTGTTAAAGAAAGTGAGAAAGACAGAACAACCCTCGCTGTTATGGTGTTTCATTTTACGATTACATCTAAATTTCGCGAGATCAGTGGAACCTCATAATTATTTTGTTAAATCGAGAGCTTCGCTACATCTAGAACACTTAAGATCCTCAAGTGAATAAGACAACATCTATTGAAGTGTGAAGAATCATGTAGCTTTTGCCTGCATGGGCGTTCTTGTACTAAGGGACTGCACGCTGAGGTTGCTCTGAGAAGACGATGCACATTTCAACTTGGCTGTGATGACGAAGCTAGCGCCTTCTGGTAAGGTGACGCTGAGCTTTAAATGTATGTTGAGATTCTGCAAAGGGCAGCATCGTCCATGAGTAACGGCTCGCCTGAAAGCGGCACGCGATCAGCTTCATCGAGCAATAGTTTAATAAAGGTCGATGCACATTGAACACAGTACATTTCCTCTTGCATGTACTTTTACCTAAGTTAGCCCCCAAGATTTCATTGAGTTCGCCGAGACGTCGAGTTCTCATCGTTACTTATATTTTCAGCGCATTAAGATCTACGAACCTATGTCGGAAAGTCAAAAACACTACGTTATGCAAACAAATTAGTGGAACGGGGATTTGTTTAAGGGGTAATTTGACTGTAGCTAGTGATATTGCTTTTGGTTGGTCAGTAAAATGTCGTTACCGCGAGAGTAGTTATTGCGAAATAGCCCTTAAAATGGGGCGGAAGGTTCTGTCCGCCCAGACATATATCTTCAATATCAGTCACTCAATCAAGAATAATATATTTGTTTAAATCACAAGCCAACTTGGAGATGTGTCGTTACATATGCACAAAGGAAACGCTCTAACACCTTTACTGCAATTTCGACGTTCACATTTGTTTGCACATCGCAACTGCGAGCTTACTAATGTTATCAAAAAACATTTAATAAATTTTTTAGGAGCGGCACAAAATACAATAACATCAAATCACTGTTACTTCATCTTAGGCTCTCATGGCAGAAGCCATGACCGCGAGTGTCCATTATTCCCATCATAAGAAGGCAACAAACAAAGACACGAGGGACAACATAGGGGAAATTACTTATACACAATAACTGAATTAAAGTGAGAAATTTATGGAAGTGAAAGTGAATCAAAGAACAACTTGACACAGGTGGAAAACGTACCCACGCTTCTCATTTCGCGTGCAATGTTCTTACCAACTGAGCTATACTGGCGCCGTTTTCCCATCCACTTTCTTGGGTATCTATGTTTCCACTACTAGAACTAACCTAGGGAGTGTGAGCCAGTGCCACCACTCGCACATCTTGGAGGCGGATGTGTAACATACTTTCTGCCGTAGCTATCACGAGTACCTGATCTTTTTGGGTGAAGGCAACCGGTCAATAAACCTACGCATGCTACCTGAAGGCATCAATGTTGCCGGATTCGAGACCCTCGTTATGTAATGAACGGGAAGAAACGGGTTTATCTGAGGGGCGCGATATTTATCAATCATATCCCAAGAAGCTAACAAACAAAGACACCAAGGACAACTAAGGGAAATTCCTTGTACTTCATAATCGAATTATAGAAATGTTACATTAATGAAAATGAAAGTGGATGAAAGAGCAAGTTGCCGCTGGTGGGGAAAGATCCCACGTCTTCGCATTATTCCAATCTCATCCGTGTCGTTATTCCAAGAGCCAATTCACGTAGTATAACTATGGGTTGGTGTGAAGTACGTTTTGTTATTTATTGCACAATCGCTGTTCAGCTTTTCATCTTATTTCTGCGCTCTCTCTTTAACTATATATCTTTTCAAATCGTATTTGTCAAATTATGCTAAACATATGTTGTTCACAGTGCTGTTAGGGAGGGCAGACCTTGGTCAGGTGTGAGCGCCACCTTTTGCCTTCTGTGCGACGATTTATCGGCGCGATTGCACTGGTCAGCCCATGTGACCTTCGCATATGTAGCTTAGGCTGATCACCGCAGGTAGCTTTAGGCTGAAATATGCCCTTGCATTCTCTTACAATGCGATGCAGCGCTAATTCTCTGTGATGATGTGGTCACATGGCGCCGGTACATCTCAAAGACTATTCCAAAATAATCATCCTCGCAACACTGTTGCAGATTCCTACAAGGCAATGGCTATCGACAGTGCCCTCCAGACTGCCGAAGAGAAAGCAGCCGCCATGTTCACTGGCTGCATGGACAGAGGTAACTCCTTGTTCAAACGTCCTATGGATCCCCGCACACGAACCTTGAACAAAGACCACATAAGAAGTTCATCTATCATTATTCGAAATTGAATTCAATACCTACAAAGTGGTACATACTACATTGGAAAACATTCATTGGTGAAGTTTCTTGTCCCTGTCAAGGCTTGGTGATGGGCTCGGAAGCCGAACACGAGCGAATTCTGATTGAACTACGACAGATTTGGCTTTCTATTGAACTCCTACTCATTTATTTTGTGGCATTATGCTTCAGTTACATTGATGGCGTCTGTTGCTATCATTACTAACATGAACGTACAAGCAACAGAAAAAAATGTAGACGTCTTTAGGCTTAATAACAGCTATAGTCCATGATTACTTTGTTTAGCACTAAACGACACACACAAGAAAGACGACCAGGACAAGGCGCTACTCTCAACTGACATCATTTTATTGCGTCACTCCTTTATAGACAGCTCAAACAAGAGAACATGCGCAGTGAGCACCATGCGGTGGAGCCACCAACTTTGATGTGATGCGCCATTGCTTTGATGTGTTTAGAATCTTCCTAATGAAATGTTGTCATCACTATGCGAACATGAGTTCCATAGCACAGTTAAATAGGCTGCAGGCTGCTGGTTACCCAAGTGTGGTGGTGACGTCAGTCTCGGAGGTATTGCTTCAGAAGCTGAAAGGGAAGCGGCACAAAAGCAACTGCATCACACAAAAGAAGAGGCCTGAAGTTGTGCCGTATTGCCACAGAGTGGCTCACAATCTAAAGAATGTCGCCACTAGATACCAAATTCCGGTAGTGTTTTCCGCTCCTCAGAAATTGTCAATGTTGCGCAGCCGTATTTCTAAAACAATAAAAAACCTGATTGTGAAAAGAACCACGTGAAGTTTGTAAATTGCAGCGTCGGTGTGGTTTATAAGATTCCCTTGTCATGTGGCAAAGTGTATGTAGGGCAGTCAGGCCGCTGTGTTAACGAGCGCCTTAGAGAACATGAGCGATCCATACCAACAGGCACAGGTTCCCATTTGGCTCAGCATTGTAAAACATGCAAGTGCAAACCCATGTTTCGTGATACCACGATTTTGAAAAAGAGCCGTGACACCACCGTCCGAGAGTTATCGGAAGCATTTTTCATTCAGTCATTGGGGTCAGAGTGCATTAGTGTGCCTTCCTTAACCTTATACAGTGCTGAATTTGGTTTTTGGATTCTGTCGCGTGAGTGCGCTCTTGGGATCGGATGTTGTTGGTGGCTCCACCGCATGGTGCTCACTGCGCATGTTCCTCTGGTTTTAGCTGTCTATAAAGGAGTGACGCAATAAAATGATGTCAGTTGAGAGTAGCGCCTTGTCCTGGTCGTCTTTCTTGTGTGAGTCGTTTTGCGCTAAATTCATGGATTCGCACCAACTAGCCCGCCAACGCATTGTGCTGAACAGCTATAGTCTTCCACCTGATTGCACAGGTGGCGTTTTCCGATGTTTTTGTCGTATGTACCTTGTCCTACATGCCAATATTGTTATGTCGATCAAATGCTTCCTAGTGGCTGTACCGCCGGAGTACACAAGACACTGCTAACTACGATGGAAATTCACCGCACTAAATATTCGTGCCGTGCTGTGTAGCAGTGCTACTGGCAGCCATAAATCCATGTTGCTGGGGAGCCATGTGACGCTGGTTTCTCATCTTATTCCCATGTAGACAGAGAAGTGGTCCAGGAACAATTAGGGCTAGTTACGCTTTCGGGGCACTCTGCTTGAAAGAAGAGAGCAGATAATTATACTCACATATTGAGTATAATAAGAACATTCAACGCCCTGAAAGTAAATAAAATGCGTTACCAAATACCTATATTTTTACCGGCAATGTACGCAAAAAGCAAACGTAGTTCTTTAAAGACAATCATAAAAATCGAAGTTGTGCCTGCCGCCTTCTTCTTGCAAGAAAAAGTTATAGAAACTTCACCTAGGCGTAATTCACCTAAACCAGTTGTGGTTGACCAGCATAACGTAGTAAGCGCCGACTGCACCGCTTGTATATTTAGGCCGGCAAAGAGTAATCTTTCATTTATTTATTTTATTTATAAAACACCTTACAGGCCCTGTTGGGCATTGAATAAGGGGAGGGGCAATGTAACTATGATCTGTGGAGTACAATGGAAACAACTCCAAAATAAATCCAACACACGTGTGCAGTGGCTGAACTAAAGAACAAAACAAAGCACAGAATGCTCAAGCATAACAGCAAAATAAGAGGAAGGAGATTAAGTAGAAAGCGCGCACACACGTTCAAGAAATAATTTACGATCCGTTATCGAGACGATTTCATCGGGAAGACCATTCGAGTGAGATATGGCACGAGGTAAAGCAGATAAATTGAAGGCAGTAGTTTTAACAAAACTGCGCTTGATGCTAAGATGATTATGTAATCTGGAGGACGTATGGGTGGGGGTTTCGAAGGGTAATATGCATGGCTTATCGGAATGAACATATTATAAAGGAGGTTTATTGGGGTTCGTAGTGACCGCCGGTCCTAGGATGCACCGAGCAGTTTTCGAGCTCGAGGCTCTGATGCGCGCTTGATGCTGCCGATGCCGCTGACTGTGCGCACGTTCGTCATTTTCCTTACAATATTTGGAAAGTAGACAGAGCAAAGCAACCTAGCGGCGGATGGCTAGCGGCTGCAAAGGAATATCGAGCTTGGTCTGCGCTATACTGGAGTTCCGATCGAAATTCCGAGTGATATATCGGGCAGCTCTGTTCTGTATTCGTTCAAAAAAATTTCAAACAAATTAATCATGGTGCTTAATATCCCGAAACTGCACAGTTGTTTATGACAATTGCCGTTGTCGATGATTCCCAATTAATTTTGACCGACTGGTGTTCTTTAACGTGCATCTAAAGCACGGTTCATGAGCCTTTATGCGCCCCTTCGCAATGATGCAGGCATGGCAGAAATCAAGCGCGCGACCTAGTGCTCTGTCGCGCAGCGCCATACCAACTTAACTGCTACGACATTTGTTGTTGTTGTTGTTGTTGTTGTTGTTGTTGTTGTTGTTGTTGTTGTTGTTGTTGTTGTTGTTGTTGTTGTTGTTGTTGTTGTTGTTGTTGTTGTTGTTGTTGTTGTTGTTGTTGTTGTTGTTGTTGTTGTTGTTGTTGTTGTTGTTAAAATAACCATAAAATGTTTCCGCCCCCAGGAAGTGGATCCATTACGGCGGGGGGAGGGCCAATGAGGAGATCAGTTCAGATATTATTGACCATTTTTGAGTCTTGTAGAAATCAACTTAAGGCCTGGAAGATGAGGCGCCGGCTCTAGAGGTGACCAGTGAGAAGGCGCCAGGAGCCCAAATTCTGAGGCCTCAGATTAGGCGGGAGGGCGGCAATCGCTCTTTACGGTGATTGGCGAGAGCCGAGCAGCCCCAGAGCATATCTTGCTGATTCAACAGCTGGCTCTCTGGACAGGAACGGCAAGTGGCTGATTGCGAGGTCTGGAGGTGCATTCTGGCACAGCAGGCTGGCGTCACTGATGTCTCCGCGACGATGCGTCATAGGCGTGTGGCTTCAGCACCAGTAAAATTCCCTGGCAGAGGCATAGGATTTTATGGGAGGACGTTCCGGAGCGCGGTCCTTCGAGCCGCCTTCGCCTCTGCCACGACTGCGTCCGGTTCGATAGGGTGTGGCCATAGGGTAAGGCACTTGTGGCCGAGCCTTTGAGGGGCAGGATATAAGCTCCCTTGCCAGAGTCGGCCATTCGGTTGCCAGCGACCGAAGCGTGACCTAGTATCCATGCAAGGCGGACAGTGTCAGCGATTCGCATCGCCCGGTGCATCGAGTGAACAGCATCGTTGCGCGAGTCCGGTCGAGCGCAGGCCTTTACGCAGGCCTGCGAGTCTGTGTGAACAGTGTGATATATAAAGGCCGCAAAAGGTGGCTCCAGGATGGCTTCGCATGCAGCAGATATTGCAGCTAGTCCCACCGTTAATGAGTTATTGCTGGCAAATTGGCATGAGGAGTAGGCCGTGGCAGTACGTGGGCAATAGTAAGTTGTGGCGGAAGCATCGTCACAGAGAGCGCAGTCAGCGTACACAGCGTGGTGATGGGGCACAGCGTCGCGAACTTCTTCATGCCGCCTTGCGTAAGACATTTGGCTCTCTGCGTGATGGGTATTCACGTTATGGGGAAACGGTGCATAGTCCCCGGTCAGGGGGAAATCCCACGCAGCAGGGAAAGAGGGCAGAGGCGTCGAGGCGATTGGCAGATGAAGAAGCGAGCTGCGACCGGACATCGTGGATCTTAGTCGGAACTGATGTGAATGCTTGGTAGCCTCGGCTATTGCCTCCATCTGATTCATCCGGGCCATTTAGACAAGGCGGTCTAAGGGGGTTAAACGCGGTAGGCTGGTGGCAACACTCGTGGCTTCGTGGTTGAGCAATTGCAGTTTTTGTCATTCCTTTTTAGTCAGACTGTAGAAGTTATAGCCGTATACAGCACGTGAAATTAGCAGAGCAGTCATGAGGCGACGGAGGGTTCGCTCTTCACTTCACACCAGTTTTTGGCCGTGATGCGGCACATTAGGTGGAGTATACAGTGCCAGGGCCGTGTGATGTTGCGAAGCCACGTTGCTGCGCCACCATCCGCATCGATGTAAATGCCTAGAACTCGTACGCTCTCTTGATGAGGTATTTGCTCGCCATCAAAAGTGAACAAAAATTGCGAGGCCGAATGGGCGTCTTTCGTGCCCAGTACTACGAAGTTAGTTTTGTCAGCAGAAGTCATCAGTCCGACCTCCTTCAGAAATGTGGCAATGGTGTAGAGTCCGGCTTGAATGAAACGGGACTCGTCGCCATCGGAGCACCCATTGGTCCATATTGTGACATCGTCCGCATACACACTGAAGCGAAGTCAAAGTATCTCAGCCAGGCGATAGCAGAGTGGTGCCATCGCCAACTTGAACAGTAATGCCGAAAGGACTGCGCCTTGTGGTACTCCCACTCATGGTTCCTTCGGTGCTGAAACTGGCTGCTCTACGGCAATTTGAAATTCACGGTTATAGAGAAAGCCGCGTAGATATGCCCATGGTTTGCCTGTGATACCGGCGCCAGCTGCGAAAGCGAGGATCGAGAGGTGAGGTACGGAGTCAAACGCCTTGCGTATGTGGACCGTAACCAAACGTTTTATATCCAAGCGATGGCGAGTGTGTATAAGGTTCTGAGAGAGTGGAGCGAAACTGTCTTGCGTGCTATGCCGATGGCTGAAGCCATTTTCGCAGGCATGGAGGATGCTGTTTCTTTCGGCGTGCCAGTCAAGGCGACTCAGTGCCATTTTTATATAAGCTTTCCAGCCTCGGAAGTTGCTCAGAACAGAGGCCGATTCTCCTGGCTTGGGAATGCGGATGAGCGTTGATAGCTGCTATGAACCGGGCAGCTTCCCACTGTTCCAAACCTGATTAAAAAGAGCAACAAGTTCCTCGAGGGTATTATCGGTAAGGTTGGGAGCATAGCCGATGTAATGCTGTCCGCAACTGGTGCGCTGGACGTCTTAGTGGAAAGGAGTGCAGCACGAAGTTTCGCCTTGGTGAAAGGTGAGCTCATACTACCCTCCATCATAGGTAGGCTTGGATTCGAAGTAATATTCGAAGGATCGTATGAGCGTGGGGGGTTCATTGGGGAAAGAGTGGCTACGGCAATGTCTGCCACTTTTCGTGCGGTAATTCGGAGAAAAAGAACTAGGCGAAGGCGGGTGCGTTGGTATAGTCCTTCGAAAGTGCGCCAAACGCCGCCGGTACCTGTGTGGCTCTCAAGTGATTCGCAATGCCGCTGCCAATTTTCACGAGCTAGTTGGTTGGCGTGTTCGGTTGAGTGGGCAGTTGCACCGTTAAGGCGAATTCTGTCAGGCATGGTTTTGCCGCGGGCGAGATCAATATCTTGGGCTTCTTGCCTGGCCGCCCAAATGTAGGGCAGATCTTGGCCGGGGACTGGCGTGGAGTCGGTAAGTTCCAAAGTACGTGTGGCGATTCGTCTGGCTTCTCACAAGAGGTCAAACAATGGCCGTTCTGGGAAGAGATCTCCGAGTGCAGCTCTGAATGCGCCCCACTTAATAATGGGAACAGGTCAGCGGGCCCTTGCGCGGCTCAGAGACGTGAGTTGTATTCGGATAGGGAAGCGGTCGCTGCCCCTGGCGTCTGCTAGGACATTCCAAGTACCCGAAAGTTTCTGAGAGCCACGTGAGGTCCGGTGTGGTGGCTGATTGAGCCGCATGTAGAGAATACCGTGTGGGCCTGTCTGGCGAATTGAGCAATGAAAGGTGAACTCGCTTTGCAACTTGCAAAATCGATGAACCGCGGGTACGATCGTGGCCATTGTGACCAGTGGCTACGTCATCAAGAATATTGTTGATACGCATGCGCAAGCCTGGTCTGCCTGTGTATAAGTACACATGCTTCTCGCAATGAAGCGTTCCTTCGTTTCCTCCTGCTCGGCTGCTTACATGGTGTCAGAAGTGGGGACGGCGGTTCGTTTTGTTACCGCCGCCAGTCGGCAATGAATGAATCCACGGACCGACCACAAACACCCATTGCAAGAATGGTGTTGACTCTGCTAAAGCCACCAAGGCCAGTCGATACGACTGGAAGCACGTTTCATAACTGGACCGTATGGAAAAGTGAGTTTAACCTTTTTGCTACTGCGACGGGACTAACCCAGCAGCCTAAGGAAGTTCAAGCCATAACTTTTCTGATGACGATAGGCGAAGACGCGAGACGAATGTACTATACTTTTAAGTTCGCCAGCGAAGATGAGAAGGCCTCAAAATCCTTTTAGCAAAGTTCGAGGCCCATTACAAGCCATCTGAGAACCTAACCTTTAACGAATTCCGATTTGGCTCCAGGGACCAACAAGACGGAGAGTCCTTTAATGACTGGCTCACGGAACTGCGAATTCTCGCGAGCAGATGCGAATTCGGTGAGCTCGAGGAACGGCTGATACGAAGCAGAATAATTCTCGACATCAGAGATAAAGACTTCCAGCAAAAGCTCCTCTCGGAAAACCACTCATTTTCAAAAGCAGTAGAAATGCGCCGCGCACGAGAACAAGCACAAGTACAACTTCGAGAAATCAGAGCAAGAACGGCCGTCGCAACAGTCGCCGCAGTCAAAGAAAGTGCAACGCCTTGCTCCAACTGCGGTCTTAAAAGGCACACAAATGGGAAATGTTTGGCTCAGGGCAAACGCTGCAACATCTGCGGTAGAAGCAATCATTTCGCTCGAATGTGCCGTCGGACACAACAAAGATCCAGGTCAGCGGCACCCGAAGTCAAACAGGTTGTTTTAGGAAATGAAGAAGAATACTTCCTGCACACGCTAGAAGCATGTGCTATCGCCAGCGAGGACCGTTGGTCGGCGGTAATTATTAGCGCAGGAGCAGCGGTTGACTGCAAAATCGACACAGGACCCAACTGCTGCATCATGCCTGAGACGATGCTCCGAAAACTAACTACACAGCCGGCACAGCCGTGCTCGACCACGTTGCGCGCCTTCTTCGGCCACAAGCAAACAGCTTTGTAGAAAATCACCTCGACTACACCTTACAAAGCTCAGAGTTGTCTAGCGGAATTTTTTATCCTATCCCAGACCATGCCAGCAACAACCAGCGGCAATATTGCAGAATGCTTGGAACTGATATCCCGCGTACGCTCAGTCGGCGCACGGCCAATGCAGGACCTAAGCGTCGGGTTTGGTGATGTATTCCAAAGCCTCGGAGAACTGAAAGGTGTTACGTACCACATTGAGCTCAAGCCAGGAGCACGAAGCAGCGTCAAGCCAGCCCGAAGGGTGGCTGTTGATCTTCAAGAACGCGTGAAACAGCAACTCGATAAAATGGAGCGCGACCTCGTCATTTCAAAAGTAACTGAACCTACTACCTGGTCAAGTCACACGGTCGTAGTGGTTAGAAACGACAAAATGCGCATTTGTTTAGATCCTTCAGATTTGAAGAAGGCTTCATATGCCAACATTAGAAGATGTTCCGCGCCTGCAGGGGGCAAAGAACAAAGAAAATTAGATGTATCGTCAGGGTTTAGGCAAATTAGGCTAGATGAAGAACCTTCATTAATATGCACTATGAGCACTCCCTACGGCCGCTACAAATTTCTTCGCATGCCCTTTGGGATTGCCTCTGCCCCGGAAGTTTTTCAACGGGCAATGCACCAAGTAGTAGAAGGCTCAAGTGGCGTCGCCGTTGTAATGGATGACATTCTAGTCTGGGGATAGTCTCGAGAAGTGCATGACAATAACCTAGCAGCTTTACTTGTTCGCTGCAGGGAGCACAATCTAAGGCTAAATAAAAAAGCGCCATTTTTCGCAGCCGCAACTTCGCTACATGGGACATATCCTCACACAAGAAGGACTTTGCCGGGGTCCCGGGAATCTGGAGGACATTTTGCAAGTGCCACCACCAAAAAATATTAAGGAACTGCAAGTTTTTCTTGGGATGATTAACCTTGTGGCGCGCCTCATCCCCAACATCTCTTCACTGTTCCCGCTCCTCCGGGAACTATTGAAGATGAACACAGTATGGCTCTGGACAGAAGAGACTGAACAAAGCTTCCATGGCCTTCGCTCCTGTCTAACAAAGGATCCTGTTCTTGCCTATTTTGAGAAAGTAATACCGCTGAAGTCAGTAGACTCAAGCCAGAAAGGGGTGGGGGCAGTTCTTTTGCAAAGCGGACACCCAATCGTCTACTCGTCACGGTCGCTTACCGAAGCGCAAAAGAAATATGCGTAAATCGAGAAAGAAATGCTAGCCATTCTTCACGGGTGCGCAAGGTTTGAAGACTACATGCTAGGGCAGCCAGTGGTCATCATTTAATCTGACCATCGCTCCCTGGAGTGAATAGTTAATAAACAGCTGTGTGAGTGCCCGTTACGCTTGCAGCGTATGAGATTCACTCACTCTTCAGTGGTTCCCTATAAGAGTGACCTGCAAGCCAGGAAAAGAACTGTTTGTAGCGGATGCGCTATCACGCTTTCCGAACAAGACGGAGCTGAAAGAATAATCGCTAGGTTTTCAAGTACATGCTCTTTCTTCGCTTCCAGTCTCTGATCGGCAACTGCAAGGAATCCGTGAAGATCTACTGAAAGATGCAACAATCACTGAATTGTGCAGCTACCCAAGCAACTAATGGCCCGAAAGCAAGCAACAGGTATCCGAGGCCGTATGCGCGCACTGTAATTACCGCAACAAACTTCATGTCGAAGACGGTCTCCTCCTAAGAAGCAACAAACTCGTCATTCCCCCAACAAAACGACAAGAGGTACTTCGTCTACTCCACGTGGCACACGGGGACGAAGAAAAATTGAAGGCAGGAGCCAAAGAAGTAATGTGCTGGCCTGGCATGTCGGCGGATATTGCAGCTCTCGCGAAGGCATGCCTGCTTTGTCAAAGGTACAAGAGCAGGAACGCCAGGTTACCCATGTTTAGTTACGATATACCTACTCTGGCGTGGCAAGTAGTCGCAGTAGACCTTTTCTACCACGAGGGCGGTGAATGCCTTGTTATGGTACGTTTCTATTCTTTTTTTTCAATATGAAGCAGATGCGTCCAACAACGGCAAAAGCAGTGACAAACGGGTGCATGCAGATTTTCGCCACTCATGGCATCCCATCAAAACTATGCAGTGATAATGGCCCCCGTTCAATAGTGCGTGCTTGCGCGTTTTTTCCGCACAGTTGCGCATCGTTCACGAAACTTCCAGTCCGCATTACCCTCGCGGTAACGGCATGGCTGAAAGGGCCATCCAAGAAACAAAGAAACTGCTCATGAAGTGCCGGTATGGAACGCGGGAGTTCTACAGTGCCTTGCTAGAATGGTGGAACATGCCAAGGGACGACCGCCTAAAGTCGCCCGCACAACGACTCATGGGCCGTCAGACGAGGACTAAACTGCAAGTACTTTACTGCCACTTTGAACCACAAACCGTGCCCACTGAAATTGTCCGGAAGCGACTCGACGAAATAAGGCGCAAACAACGCTTATTCTACAACAGAACAACGCGAAGTCTACCGGATACTCACAGGGGCTCCACGGTGGCTGTTTATGATACGACACAGGACATGGGCACCAGCTGTTGTCATAGGCCCGGCAAGTACACCGCGCTCTTATGTCGTTGCGACAGAGAATGGGCAGCATCTACGACGCGCGAGGGAGCACCTGAGATCGATAGAAAGACAAGCTTTCCCCCAGGAAAACGAGTTTACGATAGTGACCCCTCAGTCCTCCCCTCAACCGTGCAACACCGAGCAACAACCACCTAAAGAGACGCTCCGCAGAAGCACACGACAGCGTAGAGGGCCGCAACGGTATTCTTTCCCAGAACGCCGCACATAGACAGTTCAGTGGAAGCTGTGCAAATGGACTTATTAGTTAGTTGTACAATCTTTCGTACAATAGTGTGCGCTTGTTTTTCCTCAAAGGAAGGAAGATGTGATCAGTGGCTGCGTCGTCAAGAATATTGTGGATAAGCGTGTGCAAGCCTGGTCTACCTGTGTATAAATACACATGCTTCTCGCAATAAAGCGTTCCTTCGTTTCCTGCTGCTCGGCTGTTTACAGCCACAGATCCACGGATGATGTGGGCATTGAAGCCACCTCCAATGACGCGGAGATGGGGAGTGAGCTTTCGAATTTGGCCAAGCCACGACGCGTCCGTGTCACCGGGAGCAGATTTCCAGTACACCGATGACCGACAGTGGCTGGGAGCCAAACCGCACAATCACTGTTGTGATTTCGCGAGTCACTTTGTTGGCGGGCGTTTGTTGCGAGCGTAGCAGGGTGGTATGGAAGGCTGGTTCAAGACGGGGTAACCTCTCAGGGAGAGGAGCCAGAGGTTAGCTTCTTGTAGCGATATTGACACGTGTACTTGTATATCTCTAGCGGGCGACCCAGTTGTCACGTGGTAGTGACGGTTCAGGACACGGCATGAAAACTGTGAATGGTGAAACTAACTTTATTGGGCGAACCTGTGCTCAGAAAAAGCAGGCTACACTCAATGCTCAACGAAAACGGTGAACACAGTCGGCGATCGTCTAAAATCTGATCTGCGCATCAAGCACGTCGGCTTTTATACATCAGTCGTCGAATGTTCTAGACTAATCGCTGGCGTCTGCGTGTCTCCCACAAAGTTCTACACCATTCGCGTCACGCGATAAAATCAGATAACACAAAGGTTTGGTAGAAACAGACAGCGGATAGAACCATCGATAACTTTCGAGAAATTGCCGATACATGCAGGCGCGTCCTGCTCGGTGGGATAACATCTGTTAGGCGGTGAAACGTGGTCGCCTGAGAGAGATATACAAGTACATGTGTCAATATAATATCCGGGACGGGGTCTTGAGCGATACGAATAGAGAATTCGGCTTTTTTGTTGCGGATACGACGACAGTTCCATTGAAGGATACTGTTAGGGATTCCCTCAGGTTCTGAAGCCATGTTGTGCCGCGACGTATAGGAGGGGCGAAATCGTGCTCATCAACCTGGCGAAAACATTTCCCACAGTTTGAGTGAACTGGGTGGTTAGGCGAATGAGTTCCTCTTGTAGACGACGGTTTAGCCTTTCCTCAAGCGATTCCACGGCTGCAGGGTAGGGCTCGGGCATAGGAGCCATCTTTTTTGGTTTTGGTTGCAGGACAGATGACGTTGATTCACCCGGCATAGAGACCGCAGGCGTCTGTGCACGGAAGTTTGGCGAGTTTGCTTTCTTAGCCACTTTGTGATAATGAGCTGGCTGAGATTTATTGGCGCCTGCTGAAGTCGAAACCACTGCCTAATGAAGGTTTGGGTGATGAGGAAGTCTTGGCCAGTGCGTCAACTCGGGAGTATGGCGGCTCAATGGAAGTGGAGTCTTGGAGCTGTGGTCTCCTGGTTGAGATGTGTTGATAATTATTTCATTGTTATTAGTATTGGTGGGTGCCTTGGGAACAGCGGTGCGGGTGGGTGGGGACGTATGGCAATGCCGAGCGATGCCCACCTTGTGCTGGAAGCGGCACTGTTTCGTGAGCTGTTTCTTTAAAGGGCAAAAGTTATCGGTGGCAGTGTGCGGTCCTTGACACTTTCCGCATATCGGAGGCTCATGGCAACCATCTATCTCAACACGGTGAGGCGGACGGCCGCATGCGCAGCAGCACCGTGTCTCTGACGGACACACGTCATGGTTGCGTCCTAGCAGGTGGCAACGGGTGCAGACTGTCACCTTAGGGCGAAATGGGGCAATCTGCTTGTGTTGCAGGTAGTGACGAAACGCGGGAGTGTGGGCCCGGCGAAAGTCACGAGTACGTTCCACCTTGGTTGTCGAGCGGACGTGCGGCAACCGGCTTGTGAGTCCGGCAAGCAATTTGTGCGATGAGCGTGGGTCCATCGTCTTTAACGTCAAAACCATGAAATGTGCCCCTCGCATGGTTCTGTGGCGTTGCTTCGTACGGACGGAAAGAGAAAGTTCGAACTCCGTGTTGAATGGTTGTTAGACCGAGAAAACAGGGGTTCAGGCAGGGCTTCCATGCGCCAATGGCGATGAGATTCGCCTCGCTCTGTATGCGGATGCGGTAATCTTGGGTTTGAATGCCTCCGATGATCATGACACCATCCTGCAATGCTACGTAAGGTATTTCCGACACCGGAAAACGTTCGGCAGGTCAGAGCACGACCGTTTATCGTGTGCGAGTTACAGGTGGAGAAGAAGTATTCAAAGTTGATGCTTGAATTTTTGTGCGTTTTCGTTGCTGCTGCCATGGGCGATTGTCAGCTTCTTATACGCGGGAGCTCCGCGCTGCCTGGATGTGTGGCGAGATTGTCGGGGCAGAATTGCTGTCGCTTATGTGGTTGTTGCTGGGGTTGAGTACGTCGAATGGGTTGAGAAAACAAGATCGACTGACCACTGTGCCGTGCGTGACATTAGTGTCTGTTGCTTCGAAGGCAGTTGGTTGTAGCGATGATCGGGCTCTTTTTATTGGTGAGGCCGTGGTGTCCCTCATCACCTGTGTCGCCGTGAGTTCAAAAGCGTTAAATGAGGGCACCGACTGGTTGTTCGTCTGCGTAGTGCCGTTTCTCACTTGGGTTGGCTGGATTGCCCAATTGGGGAACTGGTCCGGGATGCGTGGAATGGTTGGTTCCACAGCACCACAGTTGATAATCTGGTTGGGAAGAAAATTCTGCTGGTGGCATGCATGCGGCTCAGCAGGCGGCGGCAGGGCGCCAGAGGATGGCTCGGGAGCACACGACAGCGCGCGCAGCTGGCGGAGCTCTGTTCGCCGTTGATCTCCGCCATCGCCGCTGCCGAGGCTTACCGCCGAAACAGCGGCTACGCTTGCCTTGCGGTGCCTGTCAGTGCCGAGCTGGAGGTCAAAAATTGTTGAAAAGTTGTCCAGGAACGCTGGAAGTAGGGTGAAGTGTAGTGGCCGGTCGGAGAGCCGAATTCCGAAAGCGTTTTCGGGAAATTAGGAAAAATTGACGGAGCGTTGCGAACATGCGACAACTCGCTTGTGCGCTCACAAGGTTTTCCCGTTATAAGTGAAATCGGCGTACGCAATACAGCAGTAGTTAGAGGTCGGTGGAAGGAGCTCGGAAAGAGATCTGAAATGTGTATTCTTGTGGCCCATTTCTTTTTTAATTAATAGCGCGCACATTGAATGCCGAAGAAAGCTTATTTTAGTTCTTAGATAATGCGTTGTGCGGCAGACGCGCTAGGACGGTAATGAATACGTGGCGCCTCGCAGACTCCATCGAGGAACTGGGAGCGGCGCCCCTCAAAGCGCTTCTGGTCAAGCTGGGCGTTTCCTTCCCGCCAAAAGGCGACGAAGCCCGCCGCCTGGACCTTTCCCGGCTGGTGGCCATGTCGCTGCGCACGCTCGGTGTGCAGTCCTTCCTGTCTGCCCAGCTGAGACCCGACGTGCAGCTCAAGGAGCAGGCCGTGTGCGCGGTGAGCGAAGACACTTTGCTCGGCGTCCCTCTTTGTCGTTTTAAGGCGCGAGCCTCATAACCTGGACGAAACGTGTTTCGCAGTTTTCTGGACACGGCCACTCCATTTTCAGCCGCGCTAGTCATAAACCGTGGTCTCTTGCACGATGCGTGCTTGCATGTATTCAGTGCGGTTCAGTGTTAAAGTGGAGATCATATCTACTATGCGGCTCTTATAGATGACATTTTGCTGTAAATGGCGGCTGAATGATGTCACGGCACTGCAAATGTACGTCTAAATGTGCCAGCGCCACCAACCCCAAGTCAGTTGCTGAAGAGCGGGGCGACTCTTACAGAGGCGAATTCACATGAGCATCATAATCATGTGTTCTTTTTAACAGTGAACCGCATCATAGATTAGTATACATGGAAGCGTAGCGCACATCACAGCGATATGTGTGGGCTGAAACTGTTCTACACGGCAAATACTTAAGCATTCTTCCCTAGCCGTCATGAACTTTAATGCGACGTGGAAAGTGGGAAACGTTCGGTAACAGAAGCATTCCTGATCACAATGTCAAGCACGACACTCGTCATTTTCCTGTACCTCAGAATCATCCGCGAATTCTGGTTTTTAAATCTACATTTCAGGATGATACTGCTCATTTCTGAAATTTCCGTTCACGTTGGGGGATTTCTGCATAAGTTATGGGTGCTTCATTTAGGGTTTATATGTGCATGAGCCTTACATATAAAAATACGAGGAGAGCGGATGTAGAGGGAACTGCGCAATTGAAATAGAAGCTACTGGAAGCACAGCACACCACAAGATGTATTTCTTTAAGGAACGATTATTACTGCAGTAAACGTCCATCTGTTGACCGTCTGATATGTAGCTCCACGCAAAATCTAAATGGTGCACAAAGCAATAAACAAGGGCAATGTGAATATAAGAAAAATTTTACATGGATATACTGACCCTATTTTTATATTTACGAACTTCACAATTGACGTAATATTTCAGGTTCTTTGCGTGCTGATTTCTTTCCACAGCTTGGTGCTCCTGACATTTTTCTCGAGACACCGCTGCTGGAAGACAACGTGATCCGGCTGTCTTGGTACCAAGGCCTGATGGCCAAGGCCTTCTTCTATCTCGTCGAAGACGAAAACTACGCCTCACGTCTAGCTGAAGACACCTTCAATTTGGAGAACGACATTGCCTTGGTGAGTACTTAGTTCCCGGAGCGTCGAGTTTTACCTAAAAAGTCCCCCATAGTTAGCTGAATGTTACCATAATTCATACCCGCCGTGGTTGCTCAGTGGCTATGGTGTTAGGCTGCTGAGCACGAGGTCGCGCGATCGAATCCCGGCCACGGCGGCCGCATTTCGATGGGGGCGAAATGCGAAAACACCCGTGTACTTAGATTTAGGTGCACGTTAAAGAACCCCAGGTGGTCGAAATTTCCGGAGTCCTCCACTACGGCGTCCCTCATAATCAGAAAGTGCTTTTGGCACGTAAAACCCCATAATTTTTTACCATAGTTCATAGATCCACAACGACGCATACTCCTTCTTGTTCGTCTTTCTTATTCGTAAAAGGAAATTCCACCGTTCTGCGCATGTCATTAGTGAAGGTGGCGGACCAGTGACAGAGATAATTTAACGAACAATAATCTTCGTAAATTTGCCTCCTGCAATCTGCAATTTAATACGATTCGTGTGCCAAGATATAAATTTCAATATATTTTTCTTCTGCACACTCTGTGCAACAACGAAGTATTTGGGCAGATTTATGCACAACTGACCGAAATGCATCCGCCCGCAGTTTGTGCTGTCGTTTGTGATTAGTGCTACCCTGTAGCTCCGTGATATGTGCGCATCACTTGCGCTAAACGCGGGTCGCTGCTAAGCCGCCAAGCACTACGCACTTTTAGTTCTCTCGAAATGACGGAACTATACCATGGCAAAAGTCCTTGCTATCTTTACTTCGGCACAGCTGCGGCACGACGAGAGAATTCATCAAGAAATCATAGCGCCCAGCACAGCCTGTGATATTTTTGCCATTCGTACGTCGACCTGCATGTACCTGGCAAATTGTTGGTAACAAAATTATTAAATGAATTGTATATGTGAAAACGGCACGGCAAGCTGACGTAACAAAACATACGTAGATTAACAAGCGACTGACTCTTCCGACTAAACGCGAAAAAGTAGCCAGGTCTTCCAAACTGAGACAACACGATAGTTTCAAATAAAGGGAAGGAATAGAATGGCAATATTATGCAGGTGTGGCTTGCGCGAGGCGAGCATTTGCGCCTCTTCGAGTATGTTTTTCGTGGCGTTGCAAGCACCATTGCGCTATGCCCGAGAGTGAAGAGGCAGATTTCTTTGTGCGCGCAGCCAGATCCATCGCCAGGTAAATAATAGCCATAAAAGAATCGTCATAGAAAATATCATTGAATAAGCAGTGACTTCACATCGCACTGTGGTGTTAACACACTGTAAGCAATAAACAAGTTGTGAAGTGTTTGTCTAAACGAATCTTCTAGAGGAAACGTACTTTGTTTCTGTTATCACCGTTCAGTAACCTTCGCTCTGCTGCCTGCAGAGTCTTGTAGTGATCGTCTCTCACCTACTACCGCAGGCCAAGATAGCCGACATCCCTCCGGAGGCAGACCCACTGTACGAACGAGTCGTCGTCAAGAACCTCGTGCAACTACCGCAGGTAGGTCACTGCACCTACATCCAAAGCGCGTCTAAGGTTTGCAGCAAAGTATCTGTGCTGAGGGTGGGCCGCAAGAATACCACTGGGCCGGCAGTGTCACGATCGCGTTTGTACCTCACAAACTTTGATCGCGAAAATTTTCTAACACTACAGAACAACTGCTCGGCATGTGGTCTCCAAGTTTCGTTGTTTCTTTATTTTTTTTTTTTGTGCACTGCTGTCGCAGGGCTCATTTCGCAAGGTTCAGATTAAGACGTATCATTTTTCTACCTAGATGCGACCGCAAAGCAACACAGCAAGGTCATTTCATTTGCATATGCTTATTAACATTTGGTTTTGGTGTGCAGTACGTCATTGCCGAAGAATAAACCCATGACATCCACATGGGTCAAGGGATCTGAGCACAATGCCAAAATGTCCTTGCTTCAAACTGCATTCGTGAGGATTTCTTCAACGCCAAGAGAAGAAAATAGTGTTGTCATTTTCCGCGCAACCTCTTTTATGTAAGCACCGGTGTAAACGTGAAGCCAGCATGCTTCTTCGAACGAAGCCAATCCAAACGATTAAGTTTACAAAATGTCCCAGTGCCATCGAACGCAGATGAAATTATGTTGACGTTAACCTTACACATGTGTGCATTATTACAGGCTATTTCTTACTTCATACCATGCCTCTGGCATCAGCCTCTTAAGAGCAAGCTTGAGCTCGGGCGAGTACGTACATATATGGGAACGGAGAAATCATTTTTCTGGGCAACCACGGCAGTCATTTGATTAGGTTTGTTGCATCTAAATGAATATGGTAATATTTGCTGACTGTAAGAAGCGGATTTCTTTATTTAAGCCGTCAACTTGTTTAATAATAACTGTAGCAAAATTTTAGAAACCGAAACTATAATGTCTACAACTCTTTAACTCAGAACTGAAAAATTATATCATAATTCTGTAAATCACTCCTTATAATGAAACTAAAGTGGACAGTATTGATGTATTATACACCGGTTGGATTGCAAAGTGGAGGAATCTCGACATGGAGTACCCTACGCTCATTCAATTATTTTACTACATAACCACCCCCAAGTGCGTAATAACGGCGTCGAAGAAAAACGGCAGCCGCAGCTAAGGCTCGGAGCAAGTCTGGTCCAGCAGTCTGTACGGCGAGCGGGGGGCGTTTTGCCGAACGCAGCCAGCTCATACCTGCGAGAGAGAGAGAGAGGGCTCTTTATTGGAAAAGCAGAGAATTTTGCCGGCGCGTATATAACTGCTGGCATGCTACTACCTGCTGCTGCTATCGAGCCCACTGATGCGCGTAGATGTGGAAGGTGTGCCTCGCCGTACTAAGCGATCAGCCTGCCAAGACTTTGGTGCGCGTACAGCTTTGACCCCCTTACGGAATATTGAGACCTTAATGTTGATGGCAGCCGGTGAGTCGCACTCGGTGTCCGGAAAAGCTAGAGTTTTATATGAGGGCGGGAGTGTTGAGAGTGATAAAGTGCGAGAGGCATGCTCGGTGAGGATGGTTCGTGGGAAAGAACGTATGCCGGCTTCAATCTGTAGGTGGAGACGTGGGCGTCCTTCTCTTTTAGGCCCAGAGTGAAACTTTTCTCGTCGCAATAAACAACGTTGTGGAATCCGGCATACGGTGGCTGCAAAGAAGCACAGATAGTGTCATCGCGCAGAAAGGCCTGCGTACATGTCGCAAGCTTCTTCAATACAACGTGCGTTAGCATGGTATGATGCGCCACTGGCGACATACGGAGTGCGGTCATAGTGCGTCGGTGCCGAGCCAGAAAACTGGAGGGATCCGAGGTAGCTGCGTGAGACGATGCCGCAATCAATTCTCGGCGAAGGCGAAGTGGCTCCCCGTTGTCTAGATCTACAATTGTCGCTTGAATCTCGGGTTTGAAAGTGGCGCAGAGACCCAACTCGTCGGCTGGGAGAACCCTGTGCATGGTTGAGCCGGGGTGGCCCATTATGGCTGCTTCGAAATGCCGGTGAAAGCGTTCGATCATCCCGCTGCCGCAAGTCAGGTAACGGTTGGTCCTCAGTCCGGTCAAAAGCGCTCAACACAGGCGGTGAGCACGACGAAGCGACGTCGCGGCAAAGGCTTCAGTAGAGGTATGCGTGCAGTGCGGCGATAGTGTATCGCCGTGTCCAAATAACCGTGCAAGGGACTGCACAAGAAAACACGGGGACGTAGAAAAGACGTGAGTACACAGGCGCTCAACTCGCGGCACAAGGTTCGATGTGTGACATAAAAGGCCGACTTGATCAGTGCCTGTCTAGTGTGGAAGAACCTTCTCACAATCAACTGACAATGCAAACGGTAGTGTTCACGCGGCTGCCCAAAAGCGCACCGAGGGGACAAGTCAAATCCCCCACAAGTTAAGCTATCGTTTGCACCTCACATACAAGCACGCCCTGTTTCTTTTCACAGCAAGGAGCCTAATGTCGCAGCAGCTCATGTGCGATGCGGAGGCGGGCACGTGCACAGTGAGGGAATGGATATGAAACGAGGATCAGACGAGGAAAGTCGCTGCAACGTGCACTAAGAGGAGGCTTTAACTACGGGGTCAAATCCTATATCTCTTTCCGAACTCTTGTGAGAAGCAGAAACGCTCTCATGAGACTACCAGTAAACCGGTTCTCACGAAATGTGTTGTGTCTATGGACAAATCTGAACTCTACCGACTACAGGAAGCAACAGTTAATACTTGGGGCCTTAAATTTCACTTTGAAAATGGTGAAATTGGTAGACTTAAGTAAGACTGAAGTACAAAGTTTAAGCATCTTTAATTCTGCGTCGAAAACAGATATCGCACTTCCGCAAGCAGTATCTGCTAGAACATATAAAGTGGAAGAACTTGATATTTATTCCAGATGCTCCACTTTCCGGCCGACCTCTCTGGCTTTTCCAGTCAATAAATTTCTTCTTCTTGACATTTAGGTTTGCAGCTTACGTGAAAGCGTCACAATGCTTACTTGGGCTTCGCAAATATCGTACGAAGAAATAGTGTATATTACAATACCCTAATTTAATACTTCAATTTTGCTTACGTTGAAATTGTGAATATGCACACTTTACTAAATTATGCGCAAGTTTAATATTGTTCTGTTGGCAGACTTTTAAACTTGGTGCCTAAGCTTTTGAAACTTGTGCTATGTTCAAAAGTTATTGTAAACATTATTATGGCTTAAATCAAAAGCTTCGTGCTGCGGTCGGCAAACATCAGGTAAATCTTCTGAATAAAAAAAAATATGATCAAAATCTGTTCAATGAGTGCCGACGGAAATGAATTCTTTGTTACATATGTATTTAAATAGGAGCTCTTTACGTAAAGCTTCCTCTTAACTTTGAGAGGCATTGGTCACTGAGTTCTTAATTCAGCGCGAAAGTCTGAATCAGAATCAGAATCGATTTATTCATAGTGGGCATTACGGTAACCTTGGAGAATCGGATAAGAGACTGGGAAAATGCTTGACGAAGGATGGTGCCCCCTGCAATAGGCATTTCTTCGTGTTCACTCAAATGAGCAAACAGTATTATGCCAAAAGCAATGCCAACAACAAAACAAAAAAACTCGCTATTTTCGCGAAAGGCGAAGAATCGATTTTGGTAGTCAAATTAGTAGACAGCTATACCAAGTAAGGATAGTGGTTTCATCGCCCGTATAGAGTTGTGAACATTTGCTTACTAACTAAATTAACAAGCACGATCGCACGCGCACACAGGTAAGCATGAACACGTCGCGCTCGATGACCGCGGAAACTCGCTGTCAAAACACTAGAGCGAGGAAACGCGGCAGCAGCCGCCAGCGAATTGACCTTCGTGTCTCCCACTGCAACGTGAACTAAACGTCGAAAACACAGCGCATACGAAGCTACCGGCGCTCGGCGCATGCACTTTTTTCCATATCGCAGATCGCTTTGAATATGAAGTCCGCGCGCGCGCCCACTTTGTCCACAACGCAGATCGCTTTTCATAGTGCGGCCGCGCGGCCGTCAGAGCAGCAGGCGCCAGCATAGAACGCCCCCCCCCCCCCCCCCCTAGCCTTCCGCCCCGTGCCTCGCGCGCGACAGGATACGGCGAGCTTCCTTCCTCGCGCGCGCGAGATTGAGCCGCGATCGTCGGCTGACCCTCGCAAGCTTGTACGGCGCACGGCGACGGTGTTGGCAGAAATTCGCTTGGAGTGTCCATATCATTGCTATTGCTCTAAAATCAATGCAAACACAGTCAAAGTACCGTATATGAACGATTCTACCGTGTCACCTATTGTTACGCGCAGTTATATTACCGCCCAAATATGAAATAATAATAATAATAATAATAATAATAATAATAATAATAATGACTTGGTGCCGATTATACCGCGCACATCAAGTAACGAATCCTGAGTCGAGGCGTACCGCGTTGAGATGATATTAGCGATATAACCTTAGCGGCTAGTCGCTATTGTAGTCCGACGACACCGCCTTTTCGCTTTCTACCGACCACAGAAAACCATCCTGAGTTCCATTTAATGCATTAGAAAGGCCGCACTCCTTGATTGGCTCGTGCACGACCGTCTGCGAGAGGGCATTCAACGCACCATGGACGCACCTTGCGATGTCTCCGGACGTCACTTTCTTTATACGGACCCGTTCGACGGCAACGTGGCTAGCTACCCTGCATTGAGCTTTTCATTTTTTGGTGAGGATTAGTTCTTTTTTTATTTGTGTAGAATCAGTTGCGATTGTAACACGCATTCAAACTTGAAAGCAACCCTTATTCAAAAGAACGTGCGCGTTAGAATCGTGCAAATACGGTATATGATGCAGTAAAGGATGTAGTAAGTAAATAGCAATTATCTGTGCATAATACGGGGATGTGTGGTTCAATAGAGACAGAAAATTCTACCGTAAAATTCTTGCTACCATTAGTTCACGTCACTGAAATCAGCCAAACCCGACACGCGCGTATACTGTGCTCAGCGATCAAAACGGGGCACTCTGAGCGCATCGCGGCCGGCACCTTGCGCGCCGCCAGTGACCGCTGGATAAACACTGGGGGCGAGTGCAAGGGGGAGGGCAAGTACACTCAAAATGCTCCACAAATGCCATGGCTTTCATCTTTACCGCAATGCGTCAGATCGGTGTCCCCTGAGCAAACCGATGGCGCAAAAACCGCCGGCAGCCATGCGCTCCCCGAGTATCGCGTTTCAATCGCACTGAGCAGTGTACATTGTGAGCACTCATTTTCTGTTCCAGCTTTGGCAGCCCTCGAATGCTAGACAGGTGTTGCCTAATGCGGGATTTCTAACGCTTTCTCGAGATGCCTTCGTACGATTTGCGAATTGGCGCAACGTGAAGTGCTGAAAAAAAGATGGGCCCAGTATGTTCAAACTGTGAGACGCTACTAACTTTGCGAACCGTTCTCTTTGGCAGTAAATGTGGAACCTCTATATATTCGAGGACGATGTGTATCACCTAATAAAACGCAATAAATATCGCTACGCGATAACAGTGAGTTATACATATTCAATTGCATGTGTTCCGCTCGTGCGTACCATAGTGTGGATAAAACACCAACTGTTTTCGACGCCTAATCTCTGACGATCGATATATGCACATATCGCATTACGTGTTCATTGAAAATTTCCCACAGACTTCTCACTGCCGGTACACTTTGAATCGGCGAGAAACCAATCTTCAGAGACAGTTCAGAACTATGGACAAACTTGTTTTGTTAATACTGAAGTACTTCTTCAGTATTAACGACTCACCAGCTCACTTTTGACCGTTGAAATTGTCGACCTTTCCAGGGTAGTCAACAGTGACTTTTCGAAAATAGTTGCGCAAGTAGCACCGCGCAAAGAAAGACATCTTGTCCACGTTACACGTACGGCTGGGGGGATGATGCTGCACATCCATATCCCGAACTTCATTTGGCTGTATTTGAATACTCACGATGTTTGCCTTTTGGCATCTAATGCAATTGCACAGCCAACCTGAGATTACGCGTCAGTCATCTGGTATATATTTACAAAAAATTAGATTGATAGAATCAAAGGCGTTTAAAAAAAAGGCAGCACGTACGGTTTCTGCATAAAAATTTTGGACCCACATCAAATAAAGCGCCGCTATGAGTAAAGCCCTGCCTCTGAATTTAACTCAAACGAATCAGCCTTTGAGGCTGTAATTCCTGCACAAAGAAAAACAGAAATCGTGGTCGTTACAATATCGACATCTCGCAACGTTCGTTTTTCTTTTTGTGTGGCGTATGCTACTAGAGAAAGGCTCGCAATCGCAATCACGCCCTTCTCTAGTCGTAATAACTTTTTAAAATACTTTGTTTTCGCACAATAACTGACTGCAATAAACTCACAAACAAAGTCGCACTACAGCCCTCCCTGACTATGTTTTCCTTGTGGTTCAGCCAGCAAATTGTTTTCAGTTATATTTGACGGCGTGCAATTGATGCATGTCCTTTTTGTGTTGTAATGCTACGATCATTCTGCACTTTCTTTTCTATCTTGTAATCACACCCTGCAAAAATCCCCCTTTTAATTTGAGGGTTGGGGATGGGGGCGATTGCAGTATTTGTAAATAAACATATGAATAAATTACTAAATAAATATTCCATTCAGTTCCCCTATAACCTCGTGTCAGTTTTGTAACCACTGTTTTCGTTTATACTATCCCAGTAGCATTTGACATTTTTTTCTCTGTGGTACGTCTCTTTGAGCTTGTATATTTATAAGCATGTCAAGATGCAAAAATTCTTTCTGTTCTGGTTTGGGCTTTTCTTTGTCCCCTGTCAGTGGAGCTGGACGGGATTTCTGTCAACCTTGTTTGGGGTCAAGCAGTCGTCGCTCGGAGAGGATGTGTACGTTCTCGTCAGGTCCATGGACTTCCTGCGCCACCTGGCGCCCGTATTTGGAAACAGCTCGAGGTGAGCCGAGAGAGCGACCTGCCCTTTCACGTATTTCAACAAACTCGACGGCAAATTCTACACGGTATGCGTTCGGGCTGGTTGATACTCCGTAACTACGACACTAATGCTGGACAGAGACAGGCAGCGTAAGACGATACCTTAAGTGCTAATATCTAACATATGGTTTTTCATCGAATGGCGTAGGTATGATATAGTGATTTCAGAGTAATTTAGTCAAATGCACGCGTACCAATAAGCTCAAAGGCACGTCGGTCATTGCTCTCTGTTGCTGGCCAGGCACGATGTCGCGGGGTCGATGACCAGCCTCGAAGGCCGCATGTTGGTGGCGACGGTATGCTGAAACGCGCACGTACATTGAATTACATGCCCGTCAAAGTACCCGAGCTGGTTGAAATTATTCCCAAGCACTGGTCTGCTAAAACTACCCTCAGCGTGCGAACTGAAATCCTACTGTCCATTCTCGATACACAAAACACTTCTAATATGCCACTCATGTGTCAAGTCTACTATACCATGTTCTCAACGTTCCTCAATGTAATTTGTCATTATCCGTCCTTTCAGCCTCTGTACTGCACCAGTGGAATTCAGTACCAGAATGCAGTGTCACTGCACCACCTCGTTTTCTTACACTACTAAAGTAGCATGTACTTCTGTAAGCACAATAAGAAATACTAAGATCAGATACTTTAATACGCAAACTGTGGCGGCATTCACTAAGCGAACTTATGAACAAATTTTGGCCTAAGAAAATTCTTACGAAATAAGCGCATTCACAAGGCTAAAACTGTTCCTAAGATGAGCAAGCTTGCAATGGCCCCCGCTGCAAATACGACCTCTGCAGCCGAAAAAAATATATATATGTAAGCGTAACACAGATGCAAACTTCAGCGCCTCCGCCAATAGTGAGTGTAAGTCGATTCATAAAACATAAACAGCCGTCACAGATGACGGCTTAAGAAGAAGTTTCTACGATAGGTTTGTAGCAGTCCTACGAACATACTTATGTCTATCTGCGCCACTCGAACTTATGCGGGTAAGCGTTGGGACGCGCTGTGGCGGCTGATTGGCCATATGTATGTATGGATGGAAAAACTTGAGAGTCCTGAGATACGCGATTATCGTGCAGCGAACCGCTCAAACGTATGGACGGGCAGGCCGAGCCTGGCCGCTGCATCGTGGGCTCTCTGGCCGGCCCAGGTTTGGTCCCCGTAGTCGGGGCTTCGCAGTGAAGTATTTCATCTTGATTAGTCTGCTCGGTCTGTTCCTCGTAACGAGGGGCATCGCCAGAGCGTGTGTTCTAAGTTAGCTGAATCGCCACACTAGGGGCAGGTATTGCTAGTATACGTGTCTGGATAGATCGAGCGTAATAAAAATGGGTTGAGGTATATCCCCGTCTTCAAAAGTCTGAGGGTGTGCTTTGGTCAATTCCTTCTGTGGGAGTGGATAAACACTCCTACCAAGGTAAAACTGATGCGTGACCTTGCTGTACGTGGTGGGATAATCTCTATTGCAGGGTGTCGTGGGCTGGGGGAATTCTCCATGGCCACGGAATGCGAGACCTCGTGCCTAGGAGTGGCCACATCCAATAGCCGAGGATGGCGCGTGCTTTTATCTTTGTGGCACGCTCTGCTTGTTATCTCAAAGTGTACTGAACTGTTTTAGTGCATAATGTATTGAGTGTGCGCTGCTGTGGAAGGCAGCAATATTAATGCTGCGCGGCACACGTCTGCCTAATGTCTGGTAGACTGTGCTTCTGTATGCGAGTAATGGCTGAAATTTCATACTCGTCATGACACTCCATTATATCTTCGCAAACAGAAGATTAGTGGTCGTCCCTGAAGCTGTTCAGCTTGACATTGATGTGTTCTGAGCACGTCTGTCGCTTTCTATTTTTCGCTTTCTTTTCTTTCATTTTGAGCTTTCTTTTGCTGATAGAGCTTCGGATGATAAATTTTTCCTATGCTTCGAGGCTATAATTCTCCATGCGATATGAAACAATGAAAAACGCTTACACGTTTCTTATTATCGAAACTTGTTGTTGTTGCATAATTCGCTGTCGTCTTCCGTGCTGTTAGCATCATCCTTCTATTATATAGCTCATAGTTTTAATTCAGCATTAAGTCGCAGTGACGTAGCCCATGGCTTTGCTCATGATGTGGCCTACGGTGTGAACCAAAGTATGCGTACGACGGATGGCAATCGTGTCTATGATACGAAGTGGTACGTCAGTACGATAACATTAAAAAAAAGAAATTGCGAATAAAATCACGTGCCACCATTGATACGAAAATCATGTGGATTGCTTGAAGAGTGATGCTGTGAAATAAAATACACCTCACGAACGAAGCGAACAATTCTCGCATGAATACACACGGGCACACAAGCACCCGCACGCACACACGCACGCACGCACGAACGAACGCACATTTATATTTAAATAACCATACTGTGACGCGTATCACTGGAGACGCTTTTGTTTTGCGCGCTTTTGTTGAAAAAGCGCGCCGCATAACGCAAATGAAGACTCCACTAAATTTTTGTTTTGCATGCAGAAAGCCTAACAGGTAACAGGCCATGGGAAGACCAGCCGACAAAGAAAAGCGACCGCAGACCACAGCCATCGTCGTCTGATGATTGGCTGACGTTTATTCTAAACCCCAGACTAACATAAGTCCTGG
The DNA here is from genome assembly GCF_050947875.1 of Dermacentor variabilis. Classification (NCBI taxonomy): domain Eukaryota; kingdom Metazoa; phylum Arthropoda; class Arachnida; order Ixodida; family Ixodidae; genus Dermacentor; species Dermacentor variabilis. Next base: position 182,944,467 of record NC_134569.1, read on the forward strand.
CCGAAATGACGTCACTCACGTCTTTCACTCACTTCGTGCGACATTATTTCTATAGTTACCTCCTGCTACTTAAGAAACCCTTCATAGGCGCTTGTGAATTCAGCGCAAGAATCTCCTTCCAGCCGGCGACAGACGTACGGTGCTCCGCCCCTGCTGCGCAGTAGTCAGATCAACATGTCATGAAAAAGCCGGTCACAGTGGCCTGGTATCACGAAATGAACAACGTGAGGCGCGCTCACTAAAATGCTTTGTATCAGCAAGATCGGCATTTACGTCACTCGAATTATGCGGCCTTGTGCTCTTTCCCAGCAGCTCACAGTTCGATCACTTAATTCAGTGCGTTTAGACGAAGCTACGATATTTGTATGTAATTAGCGGTGTGAGTGTATGTAGTACGGATTGTACTGAACGACTGAATGAACTGCACATCGAGGCCGTGGCGCTTGCAACAGGCGGCTGACAGCTCAAAAATTAGTTCATTTATGTGTAACTTCCATATTTACGTTCAGCCACAGCGCACGTATCCGCGACTTCTCAGGCTTCCACTCCGCTTCACTGATAGTTCCGGCTTCACATGTTTTAATTACCCGCAAGAAAAGTGGAAAAATACTTATCGAGAAAGCGGTCAGGCCAGCAGATCACAATCTCGCCAATTATATACGCTGCATCATTACAAGATGTATTCAAGCTATTAGACTGGGAAGGATTAAGGGCGATAATCGACGGCGAATATCTCCACCTTCTGCTTGCCGATGACATTATCTTGTTCAGCAACGCTGAGGACACATTGGACCAATCGATTGAGGACCTTAAACGAGAAAGTGTGAAAATAGGTTGAAGTATAATATGCAGAATTATATGTATTAGGCAACGGTAATGCTGGATAACCCGTCGATCGAGCAAGAATTCATGATCGGCAGTCAACCTCTGGAGTGTGCACAGGAGTAAGATTATCTAGGTCAATTACTCACAGGGAATACTGATCATGAGGCTGAAACTTACAGAAGAATGAAAATTGGTCACAGTGCATACGGCCGGCATTAACAAATCGTGACCGGGAGTTCACCGCTTACCTTGAAAAGAAAAGTGCACAGTCATTCCATTCTTCAAGTAGCATCATATGGGGAGGAAACTTGGAGGTCAGCGGTGAAGCTTGTGTAAAAGTTGAGGACTGCTCACACAAGCGATGAAACGAAAAATTTTAGGTGTAACGCAAAGAGAGGGCAAATGAGCGGTGTATATGAGAAAGCAAACGGGCTAGTGGTGGTTGGAATTGAGAGGGAAAATAGGAGCTAGACAGACCACGTAAATCATAGTGCAAATACTCGGTGATCCATTGGAAATATAGAGTGGATGCTAAGAGTAAGTAAGCGCTGTCGAGTGGACAGCAGAGAACTGGGTGGAGTAATGAAATCAGGAAATTTGCAGGCATAACGTGGAGTCAGCTAGCGCAGGTAAGGGGTAATTAGAGATCGCCACGAGAGGCCTTCGTCCTGCAGTGAACATAAAAGTACGCTGATGACGTTTTCTAACGTCCAAAATTCGTCCGAAATTTGAACGAACTGTTGCTCTTGAGCCGCAGCTCGGTTCGTACTGTGAGACCGCATTCGCATGTTTACAGAATAGCGTCGGCTGTCGCTTGGATACCGCCACCCCCACCTTGACATCGTAATATCGTTCAGGGACTGCTCCGAACAAAGTGCGTCAGTGTCGCAAGATCGACGAATTGAACCGATTTCACCCTAAACCAGCTAGAATATCGAACCGCTATGTGCTTAGTGTACGGTGCTGCGCAATATTCTGACGTGCACTTGAGCGTGTGCTCTTATGAGGCTAGCAAATTGATGAAACCTTGGCGCACAGCATCACGATGATATCGATGCATTCCTTGACCTCTTCGATATTCCACTTGCGTCTATGACAGATATCATAGTTAGGAGCTCCAGGCCTTGACATCACTAACCTATGATTTATTACCGGCCTGCGAAATTGATGTGTGCGCGCCTTTGTGCAATTCGTCTTTGTTGGAATGCGGCCGCCTGAAACTGCAAAAGAAACTCCAGGCCTGGCACGAGCCATCATCGTGTTTTATCATGTGAGCAGAAGCTAAGAAGAAGCGATGAACGCGGATACGATGTCAAAGTGCGATAGGCAGCGAAACTTGATGTTATGTGTAATGAAGTTTTCGGTCATAACACTGGGAATGTCGGTTGCGCCGGCTTTTTTCTGTATTTCACTTTCAGGGCTACTTTACTGGCTCTCTGTGCCCTCGAAAACAATCCTATGTAAAATGAGCGTGCGTTTCCTTGTCGCCTGGGGGTCGACGACATCGTCTACCAGCACCTTAGATGGTACTGGCTACCGAGGGAGCTGATAATGAGCCTATGCGCCACATTAGAACCGCACCTGCAACCGTGTGCAGCGTGATCACATACAATATCGACGAAAGTACAAGTCCTGGCCCCCTTCCCTTGATGTATCACGAACTATCACGCATGGAGCTTTCTTTTTGTTCACTTCCATTGTTAGTATCGAAATAAAGAGACATTTAGTCACTTTGTGATATTGTGGTCGTGGTGGTGGCGGGGTTAGCCTGGCAGAACTGGCCGGCAATTGCTAGAACTGAGTGTTTCTTTCTGCGCCAAACATGTCACCATGTGACCATCAGTCCTGTCTCTCTGAGAAGAATGTGTCACCCTTCCACTGCAGTTCTTTTGATAGCGGTGCAGTGACCGGTCCAGCGCGGTTGCGCTTGTTAGCGCGGTAGCAGACGCCCGGAAAGGGAAGATGTCGAATAGGCAGTCTGCAATGATTTGCCGTAAGAATATAGCCTCAATTACACATGCATGATGTGAAATCATGTCATCAGTTTACTGCACTTCTTTCATTTCTTGTCGTTCAATCCAAGCTTTCCCTTCCTCCTCGTTCTCACACGACGCCATAAGTTAAATGCGCTGCCACTTCGGTTGCACCCTTATCTCAGCGTAAGAACTTTTTGGCTGAGAAACTGCGTACGAACGGCGCAGCTTAGTGAATTGCGCCTCTAATTAACTGTTTTATCCGCCAACTGTGTTCACATCTCACTCCGGACTGCATTTATCTTTGAATCTTCGTGACATTAACCCACCGTCTCTCTTTTACGATAATACCCAGTTGGGTGATGTAGGTACCTGTTCAAACAAATAAATGAATGCAAATACAGGGAACGGGTAAACCTCGCATAGAGAGCAATGTTGACCAGCGTTTTCGCAGTATTGCCTGGTATAGCGCAGTGTGCCTATATTTTAGAGTATCTAAAAAGCGCTATACGCCGCGAGCAGCGTATTCATAGCCACATAACTCTTTGTCTCAGACGCCTTTCGCGCTAGTATCACTTCGTTGTTGGAGAAGAATTAGTTGGTTGGAAATTTTCTGGAGAGGCCAGAGCCCTGCATCTCACCGCACTCGTCGCTTACTCAGCCTTTCATTCGTTCTTAATGCATGAAAAAAATATATACATGTCGCATACTCATTACGCTTCCGCTGACATCCATAAGACGGCACTTTTGCGGGGCATGGTGCTCCAGAAATCGGCCTATCGGGAATATTGTAACTCTTCTTCATCCAATTTTTAAAACTGAAGTGACACTTTTATGATTCGTGCTTTTAAACGACAAAATACCAGTACAAATAAAGAAAATAACTTTCAATGAAGCCTTTGGCAACGTGTCTGAGCATTTTCTCATATACTGCTAAAACTTAAGTGGTTGGAGGCGCTGTTCATCGATTTATTCGGACTTTGTAATTAACTGTATGAAGTGTGGCCACTGATTAGCTGATCACTCTTGTGCAACCTCAGGTAGGTTCTCTGCTGCTTAGGTAGCAGGCTTTGCGTGCGAAGATACGGAACAGAGGCTTCAATGAACTCGATTCAACTCATGAGCATTCGTGAATTATATGGCAAAATCAAATATACGTTTCTGCGGCACCAAGCCGACAAATTATATGATTAGACTTGCTGAAAGTCACATTTCTGAGATAGATGCATGCATTGTTTTTGTTCACGTCGAGTATTTCTTTCCAAATCACAATGATTCCCAAAGGAGTCATTTCACAGAAATGACTCAGCGCAGCGCACGGCGCCTTATTCAACATATCTTAAAGAGGTACCGAAGAAAAATGTCAGTATTAGATTCAATGCCAAGGCCCGGCTGGGAATAGCAAGCAAAGCTGACCTCAACCATAGTCAACCTGCTAGCTTTGTCATTGTGTTGTTGAGTGCTCCGCCACGAGGTCGAGTGCGTGTCACACGGTTCGTATTCCGTCGTAGCTACGAAAGCGCCCTCGACGTGTCGTGGCTGATCTATTCGTTGGAAGCGCTCGCTTCACTATTTGATGACAAAATGCAGGGCAAGTCTGGCCACGCTGGTGGCGTGGCGAGTCCTCGTGTCGGTGTCCCCGCTGCTGCCCAGACCCTTGGACGAGCTGTCGCGGCTGCACGCACAGGGTGACCCGGTGCTCGCGTGCTACGCGTTGCTGGAACCGGCCCTCGGAGCGACATTCGCCAACACGCTGTTGCGCCGCCAGCCTCCTGTAAACATACAGAAGGTAGGTCTCACTTTCTATTCTGTATTTATGCAGAGACTCTCTTCATCCATTTAGCTGACGTGCTAGCAAACAAGAGAGAAGTTTACAGGAAGTGGAAGTCACCGGCAGTGGTCAAACGGGGCATGTCCCTGGAGCAATCATTTCGACAAGAGGCCTACCCTCCGCCGGGGCAGGAAAACAAATCGGTAGTAACCTGAGGAAGACAAGTCCCCTTGTTGAAACGCTAGCTGCAGTGTAGGTTAACAGACAGACATTCAGGAAGGCTGCCAGGGCTGGAAGCTAGGGCGATCAGGAGAGGCTGGAGGGCAGTCGGAGCAGGTACGTAGACACTACAGAGCAAGGCAGAGCTGCCCTGGGCTAGATTTAAGTCCGTCCGTCCATCCGTTCGTTTGTCTGTGCGGTAGCTACGGTAGTATCCATGCTGTAGTTTCTAGCTGCTATATATCAGTGGCAGGCAGCCACAATTGCCTGGGTAAGTTCTTTGCTCAACTCTCACGCCACACCGCCTTCCCACTACCATGCGTCTCATTGTGACGTATTGCACCACTAACAGCAGACGACGCCGGCTCTCGTCTGCTGTTAGCCGACCCCTTCAGGCCCCTCTAAATATCGCCATGGAGCGCGTTACCTCTAGTAGATTGAAATCCGCGAGCGCAAAATCACTGAGCCGTTGCGCGCACAGCAATCTCCTAGAAAAGGCATTTATTTGTCTATATCAGTCAGATTTTCAGACTCTTTCTCTTTCTCGGAGTGGGTGTGCCTGTATGTGCGTGTATGTGCGCGCGCGCGTGACTGCGTTCTTTTTTAACGCGATAGCGTTAAGGAGCTCGTGTCGCAGAAAAGCCGGTGTCGTCGGTGTCGGTGTCGGCGTCCGCGGCGTCGGCCGTGAGCGATAAATCACGGCAGGCACTTCATAAATAAAAAGCAACTTCCAAGATGGGCTGGGTGGGAATCGAACCAGGGACTCCGGAGTGTGAGACGGAGACGTTACCACTGAGCCACGAGTTTTTTTTTTCTTTCGATGCTTCAGAGCGGTACAAAAGCGCCTCTAGTGAACGCGGTGTTGCCTTAGAAACGAGCTGTTTCTAAGGCTCAGGCGTGCGTCGCTTGCTCAGGCGCACATTTCGTTGTCGCGCCGAACGCTGCGTTGCTCGACGCTCACCGCGTCCGATGCGGGGCGCGTAGTCGCTGCGCCGTAGCCCAATACCCCTTGGCGGGTCGACGGGAACGCTGTCGCGTTCCACTCTTGAAGGCGAAGCTTAAGCGTCCTCCAATTTTTTTATATGTTTAATGTGGGATCTTACGTGCCCAAACTACGATGTGATTACTATGAGGCACGCCGTAGTAGGGAACTGTATTAATTGTGACGACCTGGTGTTCTTTAACGTACACCCAATGCATGGCACTGGGGCGTTTTTGCATCTCGCAACCATCGAAAGGTGGCCCCCGCGACTGGGATTTGATCCCGCGCTCTCAGGCTTAGCAGCGCTACGCTAAAACGACTATGCCACCACGATGGGTGGTGCGTGTGTTCTGTATTTATTATGAATTACTAGGCTGATGATGATGATGATGATTATTATTATTTGTTTTGAACAAATATACACAGTTAACTGGAAAGGAAAAGTAAGGAGCAGGCTGGCACCTGCCACCGGAAGGGGCACAACGCCTGCCTACTCTTCTGAAGGGAGGTGACAGCAACACAGAAATGGAAGATAGGAAGGAGGGGAGCAAAGAGGAAAGGAAGAGCAACAGGACAAATCTAAAGCCTAAAGTAGAACACAGTACAGATCACACACAGTAGGGCCGGTCACTGAAGGTCACGCTACTAGAGAATGTTGAATAGAATAATTTCGACGCTACAAACGTGAACCTTAGTTACCTCAAGAAAGGTAAGTAGGGCGCGATGGGCCTGATCACGTTTAGACGCACAACCACTGGGGCATAAACATTCCTCGAGTGTCGCACACGGCAGTCCAAGGAGATAATAGTTTCTCACTAGCGACATGCGCTGCGCACTGAAAGCGGGACACTCAAATATAAAGTGCTGAAGTGTCTAGCAGCAGCCACAAGACGTGCACAATGGACTTGCTTCACGTCCTTGTCTCTATAAACGTTTGTGCACGTTCACGCAATGAACCCTCAGCTTGAGTAGTTGTGCTCTAGCGCGACGAGGCAAGCCTCTACCGCGAACACAGGGTGGGAACGTTCCATTTGCGACGCGCTGATCTGTATGCTGCTTGAGTAGGTGGTGACGAATCAGCAGACGAGCGTCATCAAGCTTGCACAAAATTTCTGTGCAGTCACAGTTGTTATGAGCGCAAGTTGAAGCGAGCCGATCAGCTTCTTCATTTCCGCGAATCCTACGTGTGAAGGTATCCATTGAGCAACGAGAGATACCCCACGTGGTGTAATTTTGTTCGCAGAATCACTAATGCTGCGCACAAGTGGACAATCAATCTCACTGCCTTGTAGCCTGCTAAGGGCATCACGGGAGTCCGTAAAGATGGCAACCTTCCATGCAGTTAACTCCTCTTGCACGTATTTCAGTGCAACATTAATCGCTGCTAGCTCCGCAGTTGTTGACGAAGTTGGATGAGGTATATGAAAGATACGCCGTACTTGCGTTGAAGAGCAGAAAAAAGCTGCAGAGGTGCCTTGACCGTCGTTGTGTACAGATGCATCTGTGAATACTTGAAGATAATCTGGAAACTTTTCGAACATGTGAGACTGAGCCAATCGGAATATTGCCGAAACAGGCACATCAGACTTTTTGTGCATGTCAGGGATTGTGAGGTAAATGGGGAATACGTGTTTCGTGATATCTTTTGGAGGCGGCGACGTATCTGAAGCAGCATGTTCAGAAATGGTAGTGATAATCATAAATATTGCCGCCATTTTTCCCATGCGAGATAACGGGCAGTGAATGAGACGATCAAGGAGCAATTGACCATTCCATGCGCGGTGCAGACGCTCAATATGATACAGAGGTCTCTGGTCTGCTTACAGCCTCAGGGGTAACTGATGCGCCTCAGTCAGTAATGATTGTGAGTGATTGTAATGATTGTGATTGATGCGCCTCAGTGAGTGATTGCGCCTCACGAGGTAATCCAAGCATTAGTCTAAGGGCAACGCGATGATCTCGCTCCAGTTGGGCCATCAAACTAGGTGGTATGTTCAAAACTGGTAATGCGTACATCATGCCTGGGAGTACAGATGACTGGTACACCTGAAGAGCCGTTGTTTTGTCGCAGCCAGCACCTCTAGCAGTCACGGCGGCCACATACTTAAGGAGGGAGTGCGATTTGCGTTGTACAGATTTAACGACAAGACGCCAAGAGATGCGATCATCCGCAATTAACCCCAAATAACGGTGTTGTCGCACCCAGTTTATAGGCGTTTCGTCAAGATGCAGTCGGTTCATTGTTCGACGAGCACGTTGTTTAGGGTGATATGCTATTGCAGCCGACTTAGCAGGTGATATGAGCAGGCCAACTTCACCCAAGTGCTCCGAAGTAGCGTTTAGAGCTCTTTGCAAGCTTGCACGAAGCCGCGGACCAAGGTGCGAAGGGCCGCCTATCCACAGAGCAATGCCATCTGCGTAGACAGCTGTGCTCACAGGGAAGTCAGTGTCCCGAGGCAAACGACTTGGAAGCGCGGCGAGTACGGTGTTAAACAAAAGCGGCGATAATACGCTGCCCTGTGGGACACCGCACTTCACATTTCGGTATTCACTAGTTACTCCTCCGACACGCACTTTCATGCGGCGCTCCGATAGAAAATTGTGCACAAAGTGGAGCAGACGAGCCGAAATTCCCGCGGTTGCAAGAGCGAAAATAATCGCCTTATGCGGAACTGAATCGAAAGCTTGCTGTATGTCTAGGAATAGCATGTAAGCGGAATGCGCTGGTGTGTTCTGTACACACAGCAGCGATACATGCACCTGAAAACACTCGCTGCTCGTCGGTTCGGCTTCTTCTCGACTTCACCATGTCTGTGTATGCTTATTTTCCGAATATATTTTTCAAACTCTAGTGTCAGATATAGCGCACTTTGCCTCCACAACAAATTGTCACGTTCGGATAGCTAACTACAAATTTCCATTGAATAAAATTTTTAATTTCCGCAACCCCGAACCACCTCCGAGATTTCCCCAAAATACGCGTCAAAAGACATTCGTGTTCCAGTGAAAAATTTTTACAAAACCACGAACTCGTCCTCAACTGAAGTACAATAATTATGACACCGCTCCCGCTTAGTAGGGCATCCGCGAATATCACCATTTTGCAATTTCCCGACTCAGGTGTAGTTATTTGCTAAAAATAACTAGACCTGATCGGGAAATGTCAAACTGGTGATATTCGCGGATGTCTTGCTAAGTGGGAATGGCACCATGATTATTCTGCATTTGCACATTTCAATATGGGTTCTAGATTGAACATGTCTAAAACATTATCCGCTCTGATCCTTCACGTACGACCGCTAAAATATAGCAAGAGGCGTGCATGATAGCACGACAAATGAGGTGATATGAGTAGACAGAAAAGCGTGAGCACCTGAAGCTCGTGAGTCTAAAGGTAAGCTTCAGTATGAACAACGGCTGAAGCCAATCGAGAAGAAGCGGCGAGCGACAGCAGTATTTAGGTGCCTGCATCGCTTCTGAGGCGATACAGGCAGGAGAAGAAAGAACTATGGCTAGGAAGTAAATGCAGGTGTTAAAGTGGGGCACGAAATACTAAAGTTCCCTTTAAATGGGTAGGCTGTATCAGCATCCGCAGTAGAGCACCTGAAACGTCTTGTGCTTCGGCTGCATTGGCACTAGGGCGGCAGAAATGATGAAACCAAATACACAAGTTACATTTACGCAAGCCTACATGCTTTTATTGCGGCTAGTACGGGGCCTACGGTCTAATTTCGCAATCGTGTTCACTCCCTACGTGCGCATTTGTTTTGAAGAAGGTGTTTGGGCACCCCCTATATTGTGAATGAGTAACCCCCCTACTGGTGGCGCCCGAAACCGCGCTGCACCGGTGGAGACCGCCCCACTCGAAGTTGGTCGGAGCTCCTGCGCTTGCCTGGGTCTCCTGCACTGTGTAGACGGACGCGCACTGCCATGAAGGGTGATAGAATAGGTCTGAAGAGTATGCGGGGGGGGGGGGGGGGCACCAAATGTAAATAGCGTAATACATTTCCTTTTGTTCCGCGTAAGAACCAGTAACAAAAAGTTCTAGCCCTTCGATTCGCTTATATTTCTCACCATTCGTTGAAACGCAGCATTTCAGAGCACAACGATACAGACAAGCATCGTTTAATTGAACAGCCAACATTTTGGTTCTTGGCTTAGCGATTAGAGTGCGCGCTTCTTTCTAAGACCTGTGATATATATGAAGACGCTACATGGAAGAGAATGTAGCAGCATGCACATGGCCTGTACGTGCAATATACTGGCTATTGTTCGCCATTAAGTTCAAAAAGAAATTCTCGGAACGTTGCAGGAGAGTCGTAAACCGGCAGTACACTAACGCCCGATCTCATTCTCCGATTTCTCGCCTTAAAGCTGCAATGGACGTGCAAAGCAATTTTCCATTATTATTGTTCCTTACTCAAGCATATGTGGCCTTTTAATATACAGGTTTCAATGACTCTTTTCAAAGATTGGTTATAAAAAATTATGGCTCTCCCGTAATCGAGAGTATATGTAAGCATGAAATGGCTACCGGTAAATCAGATTTGTTGTAGATGATACTAGCCACAATCTTAAAGTGCGTATAGTGCATGTTCGCAGTGGCACACTACATCACGCCACAGCACACGAACCTGTTTTGAACTGAACCTCACTCGCCAGTGTCGCCTCGGCCAAACAGCCATCCGCGGCGCACCGGACGCTGCCGAGTTGGTCACAAAGGGTGGCGCCATCTCTGGATTGCTCTGTAGCCCATAAATATTTATGATCGCTTAGCGCAAACGATCATGAATATTCATGGTCTACTGAGTAATATGAACCATCTAGCCCAGCAACATGTACTTCTGGATGCCATCTCTCGAGCCGGCGCGAAATCAGCGCCGCGGAACTCACGGACCACTGGTGTTGAAGAGGCAACCCCGTCTCAGCGCCCAACGATGACTATGACGCGTATAGTGTCCTGTATCTGCTTTCTTAACTTCGCTATAGGAAATCACAAATGAAACTTCAGCGTACAAGAAGTTACAGCTTGATTGATATTGTGAACGAACATCAGGAAGAACACGGACGCAACATTTTTTTTTACTTTTTTGGCCAGTAACTACCATATGTAATGCGGTCCTGTACAACGGGTTTGGGGTCAGAGACGGCATTTTCTTAAATTTTGACTGGTTGCCCGGATGATCTCGTTTTGTTCTGGTAACTTGCCCGGATGTTCTCGTTTGAGTTCCCGGATAACGGCTCTGGCTTTTGGCTCAAGGTCATTTGAAGGTCGCTGACAGCGGGAGCTAAAAACATTTCATGTTTAATGCCTGATGCATTAAGTCTTTGGCTGGCTGGACGCATTAAGTCTTTGGCTCCATATGTTTTCAACCTTGGTTAGTAACATTCCCATAAATACGATGTCTTCTTGCCTGGCCATGCCTTTCTTTCCGTTTGACATTACGCGAGCCCCCTATAGTTGTTTTAGTTATTTATTCATATCGTCAACGTTATGTTTGTGCCCCCAACTTTACGTTCTTTCCATGCAATGGCACGACACAAACAACGCGCGTAAGACAGGCCACGCGAAAGCACCGGCGGTCAAAAGACATTGCGGACCAAACAACTCCTGTAGTTCTGGATTAAAATTCAAAAGGCACGCATATCTCAATAAATGACTGTAAATGGTACTTTATACGGGGTGTATTATTTTATGGTTAACAGAAATTTAAAAGTTCCCCCCGTAACACGTAGCATAATTATACTAAACGAGCTAGATTACTCGCAAGGCAGGCATTATTTGCTCAAAAAATGAAAGCGATTATTTGACTAATATAACAAATGTTTCTAATTACCTTTTTTACTCATTACGTTAAGCCATATATTACAATTTACTGATTGTAGCCGGTGACTTATAAAGTCATATCCACTTGAAACGAATTTTGATGATGACATTTTCGAGATTGCATTACGAAAGCTTGCGACGAAATCATTGGTGCTCCAGTAACCTTCGAGTTTCGATGCATTAAAAAAAGGCATCTTTTTTTTTTTTTCGAAGATATAAGTGGCACAACAGTGCATTTGTACGGCAAGTTTGACTGTGTTTAACTCAAAACTGGCTCTAGTTTAAAAATTCCTTTCCAGTGGAATCAACGAGAAGAAGGGGTGTTAACAGAGGGGCCCGATATTTATTAGTCATATCATAAGCCAACAAACAATGACACGAAGGACAACACAGGGGAAATTACTTGTGCTTAATAAATGAAATAAGGAAACGATAAATTAATGGAAATTAAAGTGGATGAAAAAACAACTTGCAGCAGGTGGGAACCGAACCCACAACCTTCGCATTTCGCATGCGATACTCTACCAATTGAGCTACCGCGGCGCTGTTTTCCCATCCACTTACTTGGGTATTTATGTGTCCTAGTAGAACCCTGTGAGTGTTAGCCAGCGCCACCACTCACAGACCTTGGCGGCGGACGCCGCCAAGGTCTATAGAGCTCAATTGGTAGAGCATCGCACGCGAAATGCGAAGGTTATGGGTTCGGTTCCCACCTGCGGCAAGTTGTTTTTTTCATGCACTTTAATTTCCATTAATTTATTGTTTCTTTATTTCATTTATTAAGCACAAGTAATTTCCCCTATGTTGTCCTTGGTGTCAGTGTTTGTTGGCTTATGATATGACTTTTCAGTGGAAGTGCGCTGTGAAATCACCGGTTTCAATTCGTGCATTGCAATATGTGCGCTAAAGTAAACAGAGGAACAATTAATTTGTGGAATTTTGTCATTTATTGAATTACCCCTATTGATTGCCAATGTGTTTAGTGTGTACGTTTTCGAGTATCCAGCGCTATGTGTAGATTTGCGCTAAGTGCCACAGGCGCTTTTTAAAACTTTTGTTAACGTTACAAAAGAACGTCCGCTAAAGACTGTTGCTGATGCGACGCACAGTTTATTCGTAGCAGTGTAGATATTCTCTGTCTACTTTACCGCAGTGCTCGTTTTCTAAGCGCAGCTTTCTTGATAGAAAAGTACGCGAAAGGTTGATTTAGGTTTAGCCAGATCACTCACGAATGGAAATTCGAGCCACGCACAATCAGCATTCCTGTTTATTTACTGGGAAGTTATTTTCACTTGGCTTCCGTCGTATGTTCATCAAACGAACGATACAGCTTAAGCTCGTGAAACAACACGAATGTTATGTTCGAAGCGGTAGTGGCGATATTCAGATTCATTTCGACCACCTCTGTAGCTAAAGGTTGGTACAAGAGCATTTTGGCACCGCGCAAAATCATGCGCATCAGTGGAACGCGATAACAACAGGGCCACCGCGATGGGTCAGTGCGATACCGACACTGCTGGGTTTAACAATAACTCTTAAATTTAAAACAAACTTTACTCTCAGTTGTAAGGCAGTAGTATGAGGTCACCGATTAAAGTCCTGGCAGTGGACACCGCATTCCGATGAAACGGGAATTTAGAACGCTCGTCTTATAAGGGTTGAATGAAAGGTGAAGAACCAGACAAAGTTACTGTGCAGCTATCCGCTAAAGGCGCCTTTCATAGCTGTTGTGCGGTGTTGGTGCGTTAAACCTCGTCCAAAGTTCGATCTCGTTCAAGTGCTGCATTGTACGGTCTACGAGAACGGTGGCCTTACAGTAATAAAAATTATATTTTTCTAAAAGCTTAAGCATGTGTTATTGGATTGTCCTACTTTCAAGTCAATACTGCAAACAAAATTTAGTTACCTTTCTCGTTGTCAAATCCATTTCCGGGACCGATTTCGCCCCTTCTTTCCCGTACGCGTGAACTCGGCTTTTTGTTATACACATCACTGACTTCCCTTTTCTTTGATTTTCTTTTTGCGCTCGGCTGTGACCGTCGACCAGTAGCATTCTTTCCCCCTCATGCTGTCGCATTTTTGTATATATTCATAAAACCTTAAAGGCTTTGAAAATAAACATAAGCATTCGAATAAGCTGTTTAGTCAATGCAAATGCCAGTCTTGCCGTGGGCAGATACTTAGTAATACAAAACGAACAAGGGCAACGACAAGGCGCCATTAGTTTGAACAGTAGCAGAATTAGTAACAGCACTTTTTTTTCGATAAAAGGCATCACATTGCATATTAAGCGAATCTAAGGCTCAACTCAGCCCGTGTTGATGACTTTCTTCAGACAAAAAATGCTCATGGAGAATAAGTTGTATAAGCCACTACTTCAGTTTTTATTTTAGTAGGACTTCAACGCTGTCAATTCTATGCTTTCGCATGACGCAGGGCAAGATATTCAAATAAAGAACAACGCCCAAGAACGATAAAAGTATACTTACTGATTCATCACCTGCTGCTTACGTAAGGGGGCCGCAGGTTTTGCACGAAATTCAGAAGGGCGAACATTGTTATTGCAGTTATCTATTGGTTAACGCTGTTCCACCAAATAAATTATTGCATACTGGAGAAAGAATGCTTATGAATCTAGGCTTACCTAATTATGGTCTTCTAGTACCCCACTTGGCAACATAGTTTGCTTGATTGCAAAGCAATTGCCGATGTGCACTTTCTTTTCAAGCCCTAGCTACTCCTCTAGTATACAATTTGCTACGTCCATGGTCGAGCGACAACGTTCGCAATACTCAACTGCTTTCTGCTTCCTGCAGGTGAAGACGCTATTGCATCAAATCCAGGATGGCATTGTCGAAATGCTTAAAAACTCTCCGGCTATCAGCAAGGAGATGAACACTATCGTTGGAGAGAAGGTGCGTGACCACCTTGGAGAAACTACGTTCCAAAGCGATAGAATGCAAATAATATTGACTTTGAACTTGCCGTCTCTCTTTTCTATAACAATATATTTCGTCCACCTCCTCCTCTTTTTTTTCATTTGTCTGCTGTATGTGCGCTATTGCGCAGTGGTTACCGTTGCTTTGATATATGTTCAGCCGCGACCTTCGCACTAACTACTGGCCTTAGTAGCTTGCTCGACGATCAGCAGGCCGCGGCTATACCACGGGATTCGAAATGATACAATGCAACGCGTACTGGCTCCGTAATCACCGTCAATTTTTGGCTGGTGTTAACGAGGATGCCTTTCCGGTGTAGTTTGTCTTCTTTATGGCTGCACGTGCGATCACTGATCACGAACTAGATAAGTTAAGCTTCATTAGCTGCGTGAATACGCCGGTATCTCTAAATACTTGCCTTAGCGGCTTGATTCGTGATTTGCGATGAAATTTAACTCTTGCAGCAGTTAAGGCAAATCAGTTCCGCGAAAGCCCGCAAGCTGGAGTAAAGCACATGAAAGAGAACATGTGACATTTCATGTGAACATTTCATGAACATGTGAAAGCCCGCATTTTAGCACGAAGCTACAAAGGAATCCCGTACGGGTTTCTCAAAAAGAAAGGTTCGCAGCTGTAGAAATATTCGTCCTGGTCCGAGATTCGAGCCCATGACCGATTCGTCTTTCCGGGGTGGTCGCTCTACCGTCTGGGCTAACCAGGAGGCTAGCAGATTTCAGAGCCAGGGCGAATTAATCCACAACTCGAGGCACTGCGTCGCTGAATATGGCAAGTCAGTTATGCGGATGCCCGCAAGGTGATGTAAAAACATGAAAGGACAAAAAATTGACATCCATTCGAATTGTAGCGGGAAGCTGCAAAGTTAATGTCAGTTTCGCACCACATATGCCTCCTTCCACGGCCGTACTGTGCATATGAGTTCAACAATAGGCGCTATGATCTGCAACCTTTGCAGCAGTAGCGCTCAAATTACGTGTAAGAGCCTGGGACATTAAAGGCTAATAGGCTAGAATTGTTCATAAAAGCAACTTTCAGCCAATCTTAATGCGGCGCATATAATTAGAAAGGGCGCCCGAGCAATGGATAGGACCATTTACGAACGAAATGCTTTGTGACTTAGTCCCTGGTCTTTACCCTTGCAGCTTGTTACCAGCGTAGGCACGTCGTTCGTGAGCAAGTCAACGCGCTCTCCTTCGCCCCCACATTCAGGCGGCTGTTGTTGATAACCTGCCCTCAAATTAAGAAGTACATGGCCCGAAATCCGCAAGATTCTGTGTAGAAGTAAAGCGAAAAAAAGAAACTCATGACAGATTCTGATAGACCTGAGAGGCAATTCGATTGAAGGGTGACCCCTGGTCACTAGATGGCCAATCCACGGAAAGCTCCATAAACTACCCCCGTTGTGCGTTGATAACGTTAAAATTAGCGCCAATGTGGAGAGCTTCTGAACTTTTTCATTCCCTTAATTATTATGTGATTACCCTTCCTATTTTCGCCCAACTATATGCGGTTGACTTGACCCTCTCGTCGTTGGTAAATTATGAAGGCAGCCTTTCCGCTGTTATTGAATCCTTGCTGCATTATGCAACAAGTGAGCATAATGCTTCAGAGGTATACAGATAGCTTCGTTTTGACATCCATACTAACAGCAGCAGTTACTGTACTTCAGAAAAGTTGGTCCTGATGACGGAAGTATTTTGTTAACCTCGGTGCTAGATTAATGCTAGATTAAGAAGACGCTTTACCTAAGGAGCTCCTATCTGAATGCACAGAAGCAGAGCCATCATTTTGCTCAACAGCCGCAACACCACCTTAGATGGGGTTAGTTGCATATTAAAGAACATTTTAAAATATAGTGAGTGTGAGCAGCAGGTTTCCCGTTGGGCTATTATGTTTTAGAAATGTAGCTAAAATTGCCAATTTCTTATATTGAAGCATGAAAACTTGTTTCAGTGGAGTTTTTCAGATGTTCTTCACTTGACCTGCACCGGTTGAAGTGAAAAATGGCTGAATTAGAAAAAAAACTAAAATATCAAGTTTTTCATTTTGTAATTTTCCATATAAAAACAAATCACAGTTCTGTAAGCAGAATTGACGTAGTATAGACCCCTTTGAAATTTAACACCAACTAAGACTTTTACAATACCCTCGCTAACAATTTAACAGGTTCACATAAGCTAAACATGAGTACATCACATTTGTCAACTTGAGAGGCTGTAGTAGAAGCAGTTCACAGAACCACGATATATTTTTTTTTTAGTTCAGGATTACGGATTGTTAAACTTCGTGCTTCAATTTTGTTTTGCGTTAATTATTTGGAACAGCTTTTTCAAGAACTGTGACGGCCGAAAGTTCTATTTTTGCTTCCTAAAATCGGTAAAATTCAGTCGTTCACTCCGAGATGCAACAAAGTTAGTCTGAAAATTCGTAGAGTGGTTGTTTAGCGAGGGAATTTCTGCGTTTTACACCTATTTTAATGGACAAATCGAAGTTTGCCCCGAGCTAAGGCTTCGTCTTCATGCGTGCGTCTATGCAACCACTTGCAGTATTCGCCCAGAGTTAACGTAAATGTATTTCAATAGTCGCATAGCGCGTGTGTATGGGATCAACATCACTCATGGTTAGACAAAGTTACAGACGAGAATCATCTGCCCTTAATATCCTGCAAATGTCTGGATCGGTGAACGAAATTATGTAAATATATATTGGTTTTGGATAGGTCACATGTTTAGTTTCAGCAGGTACGATTCGATAATTTTTTCGCATTTTCTAAGGTAGTTGGGAGTTTCCTCCCGAGGCCATTAAAACGGCAGGCAAAAGGGAAAAGTACCTTATATTTGGAAAATTGTCGGATGCCCCTATGGCTCACGAAACAGCGAACATGCTTATAAAAGAACAAAACGACATGAATGGTAACTGCCCTTCGGTTGGCAAGTGTGTGCCACAACTGCGAGGAAGACATCGAAAGCGTTATTGGAGTTCCTGTGTGCCGCTAGACTGGACACGTGGCTTTCGTATGGTCGTTGTGTGGTGTACAGTATTTATCGATCCACTTCCTCCTCTCGCCCTATGATCATTCATCACAGCACTTTAATTCGCTTTTCTCTTTCCAAACGCGAAGTAGCAGGCTACTCAGGCCAACCTCTCTGCGCTTCCTGTAAATAAAAATCTATCGGTCAATCGAACGGGCAATATATAGGTAATATATCGACTGCACACCTGCAGCCTACCAGTACGATTCAGCTGAACAGGCACGACTGTGGGAGCGCACAAACACATGCACGCCATGCACTGGGTTCAACGACATTGCGTCGTGCAACAGTTTGCCACTGTTATCTTTCACTATCTGCACCACTCCTTTCTATCTCTTGCAGATTCGCGACATGAAGTGGCACATTTTCCCGCGGCCTATGGAGGGTGTCAGGGACATGGACAGCATATTCGAAAAGGTGAGGCCTCCAGTAAACAGTAACGCAATTGGACCTTGATTACCGACGCAACATTTTTTTTTTCGACGCTGAACGCAGACAATGCCCGTAATTTTGTGCAGTAAGCGTAGGCTTATAGCCAGCGTTCTCACAACGCCAAGCAAATGTTTCGAATCAACAGTGGTTTCTGCTGAGCTAATTGGTTCATGATTAATGTAGAGTGCAGGTTCTTTAAAGATATGACAAAACAAGAGGCAACACAACACATAGCTGTCGAATGTTGCCAACCTATAGTACCTTCCCCACCTAAGAGCTATAGACCCTTTTCTCGGCGATCCCGTGGGCGCCGCCATGTTTGATCACGCGGTCACACGTCCATTGCTTGCCTCACCTACTTCCGTTGCCTCCGTGTTTACAATCGATGTGCATGACGCCCGGTGCGACTCAGCAAACCTCTGTTTCGACGGATATAGTAGATGGTGGCTGGGTGGACAATACGATACTTTCGCCACTGCTTCAAAAGACATGTAAGCCCTTTCGGAGCTTATTATGCCTTGCCCAAATGGCGCGAGCTGCTTATACGGTACTTGTACCAAACGTAGGCCTAGGAATGTATTACAAGCTGTCCAAGCTTGCAGCTTATCAATTTAGTCAGGATCAGTGTGTTTTGTTTTTCATTCGTTATTTGGCAAAAATTTTGAAGCAGCGGCTTGTCCCGTTTCTGGTAGTGCATTACCTTCAATATAATTCGTGCATCTCTACATCGGACGCGTCGAACTATACGCAGTGGTGGTACAGCCAGTTCACCTTTCGGCACAGGTCCTGGCGAAGGCAAAAAGCCGATTTGGCGCAGTAGCAAGCACTTTTGGCGCAGGATCCAATGCCCGTGTGTTTACCATATGCCACGCAACTATTAACTGATATAGTCGACATGTTGGGGAGACGGGTTTGTGCGAGGCTTACCCTGTAAGCTAGTTAAGAAAGTGCGCAACACTCCTCCACCCCGCGACGCGCAAAGGGCGCTAGGGCCGGGTTCGTTGATACGGCGCAGAGAAGGCACCACAGACAGGTCGTCAACAAACGCGTGTTTATTAAACCAGGATGCAAAACAGTGCGACAGCCACGGCTTGTGGGCAAAGGCTCATCGCAAGACCGATCGAGTACGCGCGCCTGCACGGAACCGTTCCGTGCAGGCGCAAAGGTTTTGAGGCCGCAAAAATATAGTAATGATAACGTCAGCGCCACTGCGCATGCGTGATATGCAAATACGGTTCTACGTTTGCGTCAGTGACGCTATACACAAACTCGACGCAAAAGTTTTGCGTGAACGAACATGGCGGCCCACCGAATTGGCGGCTGTCGCCGTGCAGCCAGCCCATTCGCTAATACCATTCTTAGCTGTGCACCGCGTGCGATTCTGATCGCATGCAGCGGCTCTCTTGCGAAGGCCCACTATGACCGATAAGCATCAAAGAAGTTTAATTTTAATCCAATAATGTGACATTTTCCTTCGGCAAACTCCGCTGTACTATGCGGGTTCGATGAACACCTAAATAAAGCGCCAGCAAGACGGTATACAGCGGCACTACATTGTACGTCCGTCAGATAAATATGCACGAATGATGAACCGGTCGACTCAGACGGGCCCAAAGAGTTAGTTGCTCAGTATAGAGTGAGAATCCCTATGGACGGGTCCCTGCTTCCTTTTGTGATGACGATAAGAGCGTGCCGTTGGTTTTGATTTCAGTGTTGCTAACTGCAAAGCATCGACGGAAGGAAGGTCTCGCTTTTATGCGTGCTTTGGCGCAAGCTCGGCGCGACTTTCCTCTAAAATGCCGTTTTGGTGCCGGATGGCGCGAAGGCCCGAACGACGAACGAAATCCTTTCTGACACAGCGTTAGAAACAAGCAGGAACCGCATGCTGCATTTGTCACGAATGAGAACGCGACGCGGCCGCTATGGTGGAGACGCGGTGGCAAGCCATAAAGGAATGCAATGCTGCCACAGAGAAATGGGCGAAGCTTTGCACCGATCCCTTTGCACCGAGCCCCGGCCGTGCCAAGCCTCAGCTACTTATCATCTTTTACTACAGATGGCGGTAGTTGTCTGGTCGGTCTAATGGCCCTTGATAATTTGAAAGTAGCGCCGCTCTTTGAACATTATTGAATAGAATGAATGTTTTGCCGTATGATAAGATACACGAATTAAAGATTGCCGCGTGTGCCTTCAATATTGTAAAACACAACCTGCCTTTTCATGCTTCTATATTTTACTCACCTTTTCGCGCGACCAGAAATCAAACGTGCGGTAATTTTAATCTTCCTCCGACTAAATATATTTACGGACAATGTTTGCTACAGTTTTCAGGGTCAAGAATTCGGAATAAACTACCAGCAGAAATAAAACAAGCAAATAATTTTTCATCCGTGCTTAAGAAATACTTGCTTAGCTTCAATAATGCTTTTCAATGTGAACAATCATGATGTTCTTTCTTTTCTTTAGTAACTCGCTGAAACCTGCTGAACATACCTAACTATTGGCCTCGAGCTCCACCACTGGAAAAGCTGGCGCTACCGTCGGCGTGACGTGCTATGAGGGATCACGTGGACATAGCCGCCGCGTCGGCTGCTTCGGGAGCGCCGAAGCGAGCTGAAAACGAGAGTTTAAATTCCCTCGTACGCTGTGGTCCTCGTTTAGTGACGCGATTTTCCCGCTTCGAGTGTCTACTTTGCAACGCTTGAAAGCACTACAATAGGTACTGGCTGCCACGCAACATGGTAGGCTACTGCTCGGTGCCGCAGTGCCGGACGTACGCAACGGAGCCCGGTGTCAGTCTTATACACACGTAGCCGCAGGACAAGAAGCTGCGTGAAGCTTGGCTCGCGAAACATAAAACCGGCAAACAGTCGTCGGCTACAACTCGGGTATGCAGCAAGCACAGACGCAAGGAAGATTTCTGCTACGGCGCCTGGTCTGCGATGTTCGAAAACGCACACTGAGACGCTCGCCCGAGTCCTCTGCCCGACTAATGTCATGAATGTTTGGTCTACGAACTTGTCGATGCTATAGACAAGTACTGGCAAGTCCACTGGAGTGGAAAGGGAGCGGTAAGAAGCACATTAAAAAAGAAGCGTGGCATATGGTCATGTTTGTGTCTTGAATTAATGGACTGGATTACAAAAAAGAAGCAGCGGGAAATCGCACGCTGAGAACACCGATAAACATACAATGCGACGCAACTCGAGAACTAATACTGAAACGCCCAAGAATTTAGAACAACAAAAAAAGATTGAATCGTCGCAATGGCACATAACAGTCCCGGTAGGCGTCGAAGTCTCTACAATGAAATTATTTTTCAACTCCGATAGCGCCGACACAACAATGTTTGCTTGTATACTGTCAAATGCTCATATTCTGCGGCCTAAAGCTATGGCATGGTGCGAAAATGCGCACGCGGCGAAAGCGAAACAGTGCGCGGACAAGCGTGCAGACGCGCAGTCGGTCGCTGCGAATCTGTGCGATCGCTGCATTGAGGCTTTATTCTATTACGCTTCATTTAGTTATACAAACACTATAAGAACATATTTCACATAGTTTACTCTCAGCGTTTACCTACCTTTCACGCAAGAAGCCGGTTCGGGAGACTCTATTGCGGCGACCGCGCGCAGTGACGTTCACTGTACGTTTTCGGTAAAGAGATAGCGTGCGTAAACGATTCTGTGCTTTCGGTTTGCCCAAGATTATTATTGAGACAGTAAAAAATTTCTTTTGTTTCGAAAGTACTTATAGAAATCTCCGGGAGAGCTCCCACGTGGTGTTTTCAGCGAGCGCTGACATATAAACCTATGAGGAGCGCGCCGCGTGATCCCTCATACTACGCCAGCGAGGCGCTTCCGATAGATGGCGACTCCGTAACTCCTCGCCGCCAATAGTCGGTCACAACTTTAGAAAAAAGGGGAGGCCCCGCCCAGATGACTGAAGCGCGACAGCCGATTGCCTCCGTGACTAAAATAGTCCCGCTCGAAAAATCGTGCTCCTGAAACGCGTAATTCTCGGTATAAATAAAGACTTTTGTATTTTGATGACTGGTTTAGTAGAGCTCTCATGTGCTACAGCACATGCCGGATAGCGACAGAAAAATAACCCCGTGCCTTCTACAACGCTGCCCGTCGCCTGCTTTTTAGCTTCATTAAAAGTGACAAAAGTAGTAGGAGCAGCTCTGCATGGCTTTTGCGCTTGTTTACGTGTACACCGCGTATCTAATACTCGTTTTCCAAGCTTAAAACGAATCAGTTGCTATTGAAAAAGTACTTATATAAAACAATGCATTTATCGCAACCATTACAAACCTGGGGCGAGAATACGGTCGAGACAAGAAGGTGCAAAAATGCTTCATTCGTCGTTTTAAATGAATACTCTTGGTTTTAAATAGCATAAAATTTATATTTTTTTGTTTTGTGTTTTCACAATTTCACAGCACGCATTCTACAGCTTGCGCGTGCAGTGAGCACTGGTGGACAGCAATCAATTGACGGTGCTACACAACGCTCTAACACCGTCGCTAGACGCTCGGCTATCTCACTGCTGACAATGATCGTTGACGCTAAGTTGGCGATGACAAATCTTTGCGTTAAAGGCTTCTTCTGCAAATATTTTCTGTTGAGACACTCGTAGGTTTGTTTCATGCGCGCACACTTTTCTGATTTCTCCTGAGAATGGTTTTGCTCCATCACTTCACCCCGTCCGACGAAAAACGCAGCGACACAGTACACGAACATATCCGTCGCTAACAGTAAGCACCAGTTTTTGGAAAACTTTTCTCGTTGTAACGTCACTAGGGAGCGAAGTAAAACAACATGGAACAAACACGCAGGATGTGTGTTCGTAGCGGTCGCCGCGGGATCCTGTTTTCAGGCAAAGCGTATAGCGCAGCGCCAGCGATGCTCGCTGCAATGTTCCTTCGCCGGATCACGGCTCAGTGTTTCGATTTTGTCGAGATTAATAATGTATGTTCATAATATGCAGGAACTTGCCTGCAAACCTCCTAGCTAGTGTATTCTGTGTTTACTTAGAAATGTTTAATAGTATAACATGCTTTTCACTGTTTCGCATTTTATTACGTACGCTCGTGCAATTTAATGGCATGCGACAAATATGTGTGTGCACACGAGGTATCTTACTTGCTCTGTACTTGCAATTGTTAGTCATCTATGATTGGACCCGCAACAAGCCTGTGGCTATGGGTCCAATCAGTTTTGGTATTTCTGTATGTTCTATGTCTGCAAATAAAGAATTGAATTGAATTGAACTCTGCCGCCGCCGCGCGGCCTCCTCGTCCCTTGTGCGTCCTCCCTGCGGCGACCAGTTTTGCTCCCGTTTTTCTGCATGACGATTGGTCTCTCTGCCGTTGCCTTTGGAAACGCGCGGATCTTGCGTTTTGCTTGTGTTTTTCTTTTTCGCTCGCGCCATATTTCTCGGCTCGGCTGGCTCGGCGCTTTAACTCGGCGTAGCGAACGTTGTACGCTGTGTTTCCTGCTCTATGTGCTAGCGCTATGTCCTCCTGTTGCGCATATAACTGCAGCAACAAGCCTGAAGATGGTAATGCCGTTTGTATGATACCACAAGGAAAGCGTGAAGGCTTGCGCAGGAAGCAGTGGCTGGAAAACATTGGCCGAAAAAACTTTGTTTCGACAAAGAACAGCGTTGTTTGCGAGCTGAGGTACCTTTCTTATTGCTTGTAGCAAAACATCCCGTAAGGCTTCATTTCTTTTTCATTCTTCCGACCTGCTCAACAGCGCTTTTGTTGCGGCAATTTGTATGTTGCAAGAACATGCGGTTGTCCTCAGTATGCTTAAAGAGACACTAAAGCGAAACTATAAATCAGTTTAGGCTAATGAAGCATTGTTTGAGAACCCTGCAGGCAGTCATTTAGAAAAGATAGTTTGATTATTAGATGAGAAAATGAAGATCCAAGCATCAGTATTTGAATTTCGCACCGAAACCCCAGTGCTGCCACGTCAGCGTGACGTCAGGGATTCCAAAGTATGTTTTTGCATTTGAGCCGCGTTGGCTGAATAAAAGTTCCCGAAACTTGCCATGTTTAATATTTGGTTCCTTTAGAACACAATGTAGTCCATCTGTACCGCTATATGTAATTAGTAGGCCCTAGAAGATGGCATCAAAATCCGAGACGTCACAGCCCCCAGGTGCGGGAACTTAAGTAGGCGTCGCCACCCGTATTTCGTTCTTGCGCTTTTTCTGGCTTACGAAACGTCTTATCGTTGTAATAGTGGTGTTTTTGGTGTTCTAGAACGGTAATTTACTGATGCAGAAGAAATCATTTTTCACTTTAGTGTCCCTTTAGTATGCTGCGGCGGCTCTATCACCTCGCACGTCGCCAAATGATGCTATTCAGTCGGAAACGCAGCACTATAGATTCTGCTTTCCGCTGTGAACAATTATGCGCGAAGATACAGCCTCTCGATCGCACTTTTCGCGATTTTTAGGATCCGCGGCCTGTTTTACTGAAAATTGATATAGCGGAGGAGCTATTATTTCTAGTTTACGTCGATCTGTGCGTCAGTCAGATACAATGAATGCAAGCCCTGAAAAAATTATTGGCAAGTATACCTGTGGTATTGCAGGTGGTGAGCGCTAGCTAGTCCACATTGCGTTTTCTTTTATGCGTTGCATATTGCAATCACTCAGTTCAGCCCTTGGGCGCGGCCGGGCAGCCACCATTGACCTTTAGCGCAACCACGTGACGTGACGTCACGACAGCCGGAGGAAAAGCTGGGCCCCAACTCGCGCGGTCGTGCGCAGCCGCAGCCACCACCTGACTTCCGCTCCTCCCGCCAGGGGCGCTGCGCCGGCGCGTGACGTCACGGAGGAAAAGCTGGGCCCCAACTCGCGCGGTCGCGCGCGGCCGCAGCCACCACCTGACTCCCGCACCTCCCGCTAGGGGCGCTGCGCCGGCGCGGGACGTCACGGAGGAAAAGCTGGGCCCCAACTGGCGCGGTCGCACGCGGCCGCAGCCACCACCTGACCGCGCAATATGCAACGCATTCTTGGCTTAACCAAGCTAAGCCTGGCAATTTTTTTTGAAGTTTTAAGGCCAAAGCCTTTAGATCTCTATGCTTCGAGGTGGCGTTGTGAACAGAAAATATCATGTGACCAAAGGAAGGCCAGAGGCGACCCAAAGCACGTCCATCCCGGTATAAGAGAATTATTAGGCAAGTTAATTTATTATTTATTAGTGATTTAATTAGGGGGTATTAGAGTGTATTAACCAGGATTAATGTGTATGAATAAGGATATAGGTGTAAGAAAGAGTATTAAGGTGGATGAAGGAGGATTAAGGCCGATTAGTGCGGATTAAGGTGGTTTAGGGTTGATGAAGCCGTATTAAGACCGATTAGGGTGGATTAGGGTACATGAACTAGGATTAGGGAGGATTAAGGTGGGGCAGTAGAATTAAGGTCGATTAGGGTATATTAAGGTAAATTAGGGTTCATATGGGAGGATTAAGATCAATTAGGATATATTAGAGTTGATAGACATGGATTATGGTGTATTAAGAAGGATCAAGCTGCATGAATAAAAATTAAGGTGTATGAAGGAGGATTAAGGTGAAAGGGCATTAAGGTGAATTAGCCTTGATGAAGGTGTATTAAGACCGATTAAGGTATATTACTGAGGATTAGGGTGCACAATAAGGGATGAAGGGTGATTAGGGCTGATTAAGGTTCATGAAGGAGGATTAAGGTTGTAAAGCCTACTGCAATAAACCCTAATCCTTCATCGACTTTAATCGGCCTTAATCCTCCTTAATACACCTTAATCCATCTTACTTCACCGTAATCCACCTTCATCCTCTTTCATCGACCTTAATCCACCTTCATGCACCTTAATCCACCCTAATTCACGAGAATTCTTAATGCACCCTGATCCACCTTTATCGACTTTAGTCCACCCAATTCCTCTTTAATCCACCCTAACCTTTCTTCATTCACTTTAATCCCCCCTAAGCCACCATAATCCTCCCATGTGCACCTTTATCCACCTTCATCGACTTTAATGCACCTTAATTATCCTTTATACATGTTAATCCTCCTTAATTCATCTTAAATCACTAATCATTACTGACCTTCGTTAATCAGTACTGATCTCTTATACACGGCTACACATGCTCTGGTTCGCTTCCCGCCTTCCTTCAGTCACGTGATATTTTCTGTAGCTCAAAACGCGACCTTGAACCAGAAAGGTTTTCGCTTAACAAGCCACACACAAAGCGATGTGCTACGAGCAATACTAGATCAGACGCACAAAGTAAAGCGTCTCATCATGTGGAAGAAAAATTGTCTGGAATATAGGACTCGCCACAAAGCTCCTTTCACATCAATATAGCCCATTCGTGCGGCTTTAAGAAAATACCAACCTCCTCATAAACGCTGCATTCAGCATTATCGATGCCATTATCAGCATTTCTCAAAATTTTCAACACCGCTGGGGCGCGCAACTATACCAAAATAACACGCCTCCATAGAATGCTGCGGCCCGTCCGTGGGAGCCCAGGAGAAAAAGCATGCCGTGCGCAGCCGGCGGTCGAGGAGAATCAAGGAGGAAAGTGCCGCGAGGAGGCGAGTGTCGCTATTTTCAAATTATCAAGGGGCTTTAGGTCGGTCAAGTAACAACTTCCTCTGAACTTTGCCGCTTTCTCTCTCGCCTACCACGCCTCCGGAGAGTTGACCATCCTATTGGTCAGAGCGCCGTGGTCACGTGCTAACGCGCGTTTTTCTTTAGGTCTGTAGCAGACGTTGGCGCCATTCCCGGTATTGAAATCGCGCTGCTGTGGCTTTCTGCCGACGGAGTTTTGGCGGGAGGTGTTTCGCTAGCGCTGGCGCCGCTTACGTACTGTGGCGTTGCCTAGCCTATGTTGTGCTTATGGGTGCAATAACCGACGAGTCTAGGGAAAACATTTTTCGTTATTCTATCCGGAAGAAGTAACGCGGCTCGCCGAAACATTTCGCTGCACAGGATCGGCCGGGCAAACTTTGAAAATGCGCGGGACCCGCGCCTTTGTGCGGAAAGTGGCCGTTCAAGAAGTCACTCGTATTTTTTCGGACGATTTGGTGAGAAGGGCGAGCGTATGCAGCCTTTCTTCGCATTAAACAACCTTCGGCAAGGTTGTAGTTGGAAACGTTCAGTCGCTTCTACGAAAGCCGTGCTTCATGTCGTCTGAGCCTCGCCGTTCACGCTTGTGGTTCGGCAGGCTTCATTATGATGTTGCGCACATTTTCTGCGCAGTCGTTTCTTTGTAGTTGAAACCATTGCTGGGCCCAGACACGAAGTTGAGCTTCATATGTTAGTTCAACCCGGCGTTCAGTGATGCGTTTTACATACTGAAGTAATGCGCATTACTAGACCTTCTTTTGGTTGGATTCCGCTTACGATCTCGAGACTAAAACGGTGGTTCTCATCGTTTAAGCCCCCGCTATTCATGCTACTCGCGGTGCAGGTGTAGCTTTTGTGTATAGCGCGCATTGCTGCACGTATTTATATTTGCGGCGTTGTTACCAAAGTCGGCAGTTGCTGTGCCTAGGCACAGTAACGGCAGCTATATATTGAGTACGTCATATCTGCGCGCATAATAAATCAGAATACAGACATGTGCTAAACACAGCCGAAAATATATTGTTTTCAAAGATGCCGTGCAACTCTCAGCTGGTTGAAGCATTTTCAACGCTGATAGGTCCGGTAAAATAAACTTCCAACGAAGGGGCGCGCAATGACCCAGACCATTTTCAATGTTCGACGTTGATAAAATTGTCATGGCCATGCACATGGCGGACTGACATATCAACGGTTCTTATTTTCGAAGATATTTGTGAAATGTCAAAGTGTATATTTTCTTCCGTGCCTTGTATTATATCTAAAAAATTGTACCATACCATATCTTAGTTTAATCATATTTAGATCATTTCACCGAAGGCCAATTTGAAAACCAAATCCTTCAGAATTACGACAACAAGAAATTAAGGCCACGTTCATTACCAAGCCTTTTTGTAGTATGAGCAAACGTGCCTTTCACAGAATATATTATGGTAGTATATTACACATCATCGGTTCATTGTGCCTCATAATCAGAAAGTGGTTTTGCCACGTAAAACCCCAAATATTATTATCATCGATTCATATAAAGCCTAGACCCCACGTCTGTGTTTTAATAAAGTAAAAGGTAAATATCCACATACAAAGCGTATGTTGCAATTTCTCTTGACGGCGTTCAAGTTAAAATGAAGTTGATAAAAAGGTGCCGTTCGAGAAAAAACTCTCCCTTAGCTCGTTTGGGCACATCAGATGCATCTTTTTAACTTTTAAAGAGCGCTTAATTATCTTGCACAGGTTAACCTTCTATAAATCATCTCATTACATCCTAACCGTCGGATTGTGCCTCACAGATGAGGTACATTCTGATGCACAAAAGTATGTCTGAGCTCTCGCACTTCTTGAGTAAGCGAAAATTGTACAGCAAGGAACTCGGACCATTCACAATAATTTAATTTCTGGGCCTGTAGTTAGTGCATTTAAGGCCTTATATTTATTTTAGTAATTATTTTAGAATTGATGCACTAATATCTGTTCCAGCTGTTCCGGCGTGCGATAGGACGACATATTCGATTCCCGCGTCAGCCTCACTAGGCTGTAGGGCGTCCAATTTTCGTCGATTTAGCGTAACTGCACAACGCTTGCTTCGCGTCCCCGTTAAGCCATACTATACCGCACCTTTCTATTGGCCACCCCAATGAGCTCTTCTTCGAGCGGAGGCAGAACGCATCGAGGCTCTGCTCTTGAACGTAGACAACCAGACAAGAGAAAACCGGCTGGACTCGGAGAATACTTCGCATTAAATTAAGTTCGCGGGCGCGCAGCAGCGTTGTCACTGCGTACGAAGCAGCTAGCAAATTATACTAACCATGTGGCAAGCAGACGTGTGGGACTTGTAAAGTGACACACCGGAACGCAAGACAAGCAAGGAAAGCAGACAGCACGGACGCTGGTTCTCCGCATTGTTCCCTGTACGTCACTTCCGCCGAGCGATAATGGTGGCATTTTTTCTTTCAGTTTCGGTGTGAAAAACATTTTTGCGTGCTCTTTGTGACGGTTGCCCCCTATTTCAGGCGTAGGATTTTGCACAGATGCTACTGCAC
Organism: Dermacentor variabilis; assembly: GCF_050947875.1. NCBI lineage: Eukaryota > Metazoa > Arthropoda > Arachnida > Ixodida > Ixodidae > Dermacentor > Dermacentor variabilis. The sequence continues at coordinate 182,973,659 of NC_134569.1, forward strand.
GTCTAAATTATCTGAAACTGGGCTTTTTACGAGGTCGAAAATTCCCTTGTACTTGGCCTTTAACAGGCGTGACATTGATGGGGTGCCAGCGCAGATCAAGAGCGCCCGACAATTAATAAAGACACGAATCTATAGACCCTGTCGTTGCACCCTCGTCGGCAAGCCCAACAAAAAGCTAGACATAAGCAGTTCCGCCATGTTGGCCGTACATTCAGGTTGATGGAAGCGAAGGTGCAGTGCGATATAATGCAAGCTATTAAGAGAAATGCGCTTCAATGCACCGTAAGCATCTAGACGGTAACGAAGCAAAGTCTGGTTAGCTGATCGCGCCTCAAGTCTTCAACCAGGATATGCTGCGCCATGCAGGTCCGTGTTTTGAGCAGTCAGGTACAGGAGGAATTGGCTGTTTCCACTGTTCAGAGGAACCTGTCGGGACATGCGACGCATACAAGACAGCGGATGAAGCAGAAGCGCTAGTAAGGCTAGTGCGCATCACTACAGAGTCCTCTCGGTGGATCGTAGATCCAGTCGTAGTGAAAGACGCGCTTCACATTATGGGAGGTTTGCATGACGCAAAGCAATCACGAGATAAGTCAAGGATTAAGGCTATGCACACAGCCAGTGCTTATTATGGTTGTACGGCAGGAACAAGTCAACGCGATCTATGCGATCAAGTGATAAATCGCCTACGCGAAGCCCGCTTCACACTAAAAGCTGCAAGGTGCCGGATGGCACATGGAGAGGTTATTTTCCTTGATCAGAAAAGTTGATGAACTTTTCGTGCCCTAGACACAAGCGAACCAATACTTAGATCACATAATTACACGAGTACGTACGTAAGTCATGAAGACACTATTGAGGGAATCCGGCCCGTTGTAGTGTGCCAGGTAGGAGATGGAGAGGAGGAGCCCCCCGTTCTCTATGCGAGTAATAAATGGACCATGCAGTCTCGAGCAGGCGTACAACGAAACCGAGAAAGAGGGCGCGGGAAGGGCTTTTCCTAAATTGTTGGGCGATCTTGTAAGTTCTAGTTCCACTATAGATACAGCTCCCCGCGCTTAACATTCTGCGACAGCTGTAAGAAGGTTCTACAGAAGAGGCCTTTCCCCGCGCTAGAGCGTTGCTTTATATAAAAATTATCGTGAGGTTCGTACAAAATGGGCAATCTCAACGACAATGCCTCTGGCTCAAGTGGAAGTGCTTAACGCAGGAATGAGTCTTGGTAATACCAACTTTGTGAGTTTTTCTTCCGGACACAGGTTTTGCACTTTTGATTTTGGTTTGCTCTATTCAGTAAGAAAATGTTTTGCTGTGGGACTAATTGATCAGTGAGATTTTAGTGCTGCTGTGTTATTTTTATAGAATAGCGGGACGTTTGTATGGGGAAGTAAGTCTGGTAAAGCCTTGTGAGAATATGCCTCGCGCTGATCGGCTGAGCGGTTGAGTTTTCGGTGTGGTTCCGACTGACGCTTGCCGTGGACAAGATAAGTGCAGCTCGACCTCACGAGGTATTCAGGGATGTTTTCGGCGTGGAACAAAACACCAAGCGGAAAGAGTTCCCCGACCATGTACCGGACTCAAGAAAGCTGTGCGACAACCGCCTACGGATGCGACCGCCAGTGCCAGTGCAATCCCTCCGGACAGCGGATGCAAGTCCCCAGCCCATCGGGACCTTCCTACCGCGGCGGTGGAGTCTGCTACGACCGGACTCTGTGATGGAACAATTTGCGTCACGCCGCCAAATCCGCCGCAAAGCCCGGTAGTTTCAAATACGCCAAACCGCCCGCGACCGTTGGAGAAGCAGGTCGTAACAGCTTTGTGTGGTTGCCTCCATTCCCGCCTCCTCCTCCTCGGCGTGTGCGAAGCCGTAATGCCAGCGTGTGCACGCCAGTGCTGTCCTCCTTCATCGAGCGAGTCGATTACGCTTTGAGTGCCGATTCGCACCTTCTCCGCGTCGCAGATGTCTGTGTGTGCGTGTGTACGTGTCAGTGCCTTTCTACGTGCTGCGCCAGCGACGGTTGAAAAATCTGTTCAGCTGGCTTCTACGTACCAAGCGGCGGCCGCGGCAGTGGAGAACGTCCGCTCCGTCCTTCTCCTGGGCGAGGGCTTTTTGGAGACGCTAAAGAGAGGCGCCCCCGCCAAGGAGCCTTTAGCCTTGAACACAAGCTTAGCACGTTTGTGTCGCTCTCCGCCACGAACGTTGCAGAGCTGACGCCTCCATGGCAATGTAATTAAAAGTTATTACTCGTTACGTCGATCGTCTCGCGTCTCTGCCTGGGCCCCTCTTTGCTGGTCAAGCTCCAGACCGCTGGGCCGTGGCTACCTCCATGGTCCTGAGTGCACTTTGCAACAGTGATGACCAATTATGTGGTGGGTGAGATGCGATGAGCTGGCAAATTTGTTCAGGAAGCCAGCCTGGCTACGGAAGCGGGCCCACTGAACACGGCTTTGGAATCGGTGAATATCGCGACCGTCTAGCTGAGCGCGTTCTCCACCGCGTGGCGAAGGAGCGTCATCTTCATTGCCAGCACATTAACGGTGGCGCTACGCATATACGCGCGCCTGCAACTACTGCTTCATTCTTGATATTAAATATGAAGATAGCCTGATTTTGTCATGTCATTTCGCCAGTGGCGTTTTCTTTTCTTCTGCTTAATATGGCCGTGTCTGTAGCGCAGATTATGCCGCACGGCGAAAGTTCAGTTCGGTATATATGGTAACATCGGACACGCCAGTGAAGATGACAGGCTGCATTGATTATTCCTTGTGTTTGTGTGTACTGCAGGCCCGCGACATCAGCTCGTCACGCGTGCTGGACGGCTTCTTCACACTCTCATCCCTAGCCATGGAGAGCCGTTGGTTGCCGTCTTCACCTACTCTACAGAAGTACGTCGTCATGGGCGTCTTAGCGCACACTTGTCCTCAGTTCACACGTTGGCACACGTGAAACTGTGCGACAATTAGTGGTAGCTTGCGAGTTCTTGTTCAAAATGACGTAGCATATAACTAATTTGTCAATTTACCATGCGTTCTGACGAAATAATTCGCTCCCAATAATCAACTATATTGGGGCAAACCACTGTAATAGAGGACATGAGCGCCAACCGAGCCGAAACATCTTCAAATACGGATATTTCGGCTCACCCAGGTCTCACTGGAACCTTGTCTTGAGGAGCCCGAACTTCGAGTTTTAGCAAAGTTTAGCAGTCTTCTTTTTATTTACGGAAATGCGTTCGTGTCTCAGAGGTAGTGATGTCGCCAGCTGGGCTACTGTGACTAACAAGTAAACAAGCCTGCAGCAGTGGTATTGGGTGGTGCATGTTTACTATTTCAAAAAGAAGCTCTCAAATAATTCTGCTATCCTTGTTATATTCATCTTCTATTGTCATGTACCAAACCGGTGTCCCCCCCATGAACAACAATTAGCCCTTCAGAATGTGTAGCGTTTCTACCTGCGTAGACCACCAGAAGCTACTGTACAATGCAAATACAGACAACGTATATCACAGCACACCGTGAAGCAGCGCAACGGAAATAAAGAGAAATACACGGAGCTTGCGAACACTAACTTCCCAAAGTCTAACAATAAGCCAATATTCCGCACAGACAACCCAACTTATTGACAGCAGTTCTTATCGTGAGTCAACGAACCCGCCATAATCTCGTTTCAGTTGGGCTTTTCTCGACGTCTCTCCTTTTTATGATGTGTTTCGCAACACGTTAGGTAAGTATTCCTTGCCTGTTTCTGTTCACTTCAATTACACAGTTGATGAATGAACTGTCTTAAAGCTGCGGTGGCTCTACTTACGAAGGCATTTGAAGACAAACAGCTCTAGAAACAAACAAAACACGACGCAATCTTCTCTTCGGCGATTGGTGATTGTGGCTCAATGCTATGCATCAAAAAGAGACGATTATATCTTTATTTCACAAAGAGCTGAATTCAACGGTCCAATATTGTTCGATTCGCCACGCGAGTCGATAACGCTTTTCTTACGCTTATCACATGATAACCATAGCACATATTCCGAAAGGACAGTCGTGCACGGTGATTATCTCATCGTGTTGCCGCGCGGAGCCCTTTCAGTCATTGATCGATTGAGAATGCACGCTAGCGACATTTATTTCTTGAGCCCACTCAATTTCAGTCATGCGTGCCACTTCAAAATATGTGCCTCTGAGATGCCTAGTTTTTGCCTCAGACTGCTGTCCGAAATATTTCAACCTATTCGCGAAGTTTATCTGTCGGGAATTCACCAATAATGTAACAATCTGTGAGTGACAATTTTCTCGGTGTTTCTCTTTCAATAGCGACAATGGAGACAACGTCTTCGGTGAAATATGGACACGTTATCATTATACGTGATCTACGTATACTGACGCCCTTTGCATAACACACTTTGAACATCTCAATTTTTCAAGAAGAAGTAATTCAAAGAAAACTCAACAAAAGTTGAATACAACATATAAAAGCTTTTTTTTTTTTTTTTTTTGCTGCCGTCTTTCAAATGTAACGCTATACGGACTCGCACAGCTCATATACTGCTCGGCAAAACGCTGCCGAGACGCTTTAGGATATGGTGATTTCCCAGTGCGCTTACATTATTTTAGAATCAAAGGCAGCAAGATGAATTTGACATATTGGCCCTGTCAATTTCGTGTCGATTTAGAGCTTTACGTTCCCTTTCTGTTGATATTGCCCTCGCTTTTCAGTGATTCCTTTCACCTCTGTACAGAAGCCGTTCCTATACGATAGCCTGTTTCCGTAAGCATCTCGCTTTTAATTTACTTCTTCTTTTCAACTCTTCGAACCATACGGCACATAGCAGGCTGTGTCAACCTTCAAAGCTTTTACGCCAACCACAATCGCTATAGACCCACTGCACAGCTATTAAGTCGGCTTCTGCGCGTATCTGGGTGAGCAAAATATAGCCAGAAATTCTCATCATTAAAACGACACTTCAGTATTCAACACTGCATCCAAAACAACATCGTGGACTCCACACGGAGGATGCACCAATAACATCGCATTGGTAGCCCACGTACGTCTGAGATATGCCCTGCATCATCTTTGGCCATGAGACGTGCCAGGAGAGTTACCATGCCGTTGATGAAATAGATTTGGTGACCCCTAGCAACAGCGGTGTGTAATATTTGTCAGCCACCCACCACGGTAGCTTGGGCCTACGGCGATGCGCTGCTGCGTTCGAGGTCATGGATTCGATGCCGCGTGCAACGGCCGTATTTAAATTGGGGTGAAATGCAAAAATACTCGTGTACGTAGATTTGGCTGCAGGCAAAAAAAAAATAACGTATGGCCAATTAACCTGGAGTCCCCCACTAATGAGTGCCTCATAATCAGATCGTACTAACTGCACGCAAACCTAAAAATTTAATTTAGCTTTAGTTATCATCCACCAAATAATCAAGGTATAAAAGCCCGTTTTCTCAGTAACATATGAATAACGGAGTACAAGCTCTAGCTTGCAGCTAGACCAGGCTACAGCCCTCGTCAGCAAGTTCAATGTATTTAGAGCTGGACTTAAATTAACGTCCATGCTGACAAATGCGTATAAAAATGATGTCAATCCAGATAAATAATAAGGTGACAACATGTATAAATGCGGAAAATAAGAGATAAGAAAACGCCGTAAAAGAATAGGGCCCGCATTCAAAAAACGTTCTCACAGTAAAAGCGTTCACGTCAGCCAATAGTGATGCAAGGAATATTAGCGAAGGCGATCAGCCAATGAAAAACAGCGCACAAGCGAAAAGTATCATGAATTCAGCCTCAGATTGTATATGCTCTACAGCAAGCCAATAGCAGCTAAAGCTACAAAAATGACTGGTCATGTAAGTGTGATAGGCTGACTGTTCATATAAGGTGCGTCTGGCAAAGTAAGTTCCCGCTAATTTTAAAATAACGCACTCGCATCAGACAATAACAACGTTTATATTGACGCATAGGGCATGCATTGCTCTCCAGGTGGGAATCAACTTCCTGTAAAATTTCTGGTATCACAGCACAAAGTTCTGTACGACGGTGTCATGCAAATCAGTCACGAGTGATGGGAAATATCATGTCCCCTCTGACTCTGCAGTAGGGCAGCTAACAAAGCGTTGCACTGGCGCATATTTTTGCCCTTGGGCAACAGAAAACGACTGATGTTAGGAAAATGGAAGGAAAGTTTAGAAAATTTCATGTGATCACTTGCTCGCCGTACGCTTTCCATCAGTTCCACAAGCCAGTACGGTCTTCACCGCGCACATTGTATTCACCTATTGTGGGCTGACTGGACCAGCGATCATTTGACCATATACCGTTCCTCGATGACGTGTGGTGCGCACACTTCGCCCAGCTGCCGGCGTATATGTGCCGGTGCCAGCTTCTTGACACACAGAAAAGTTGCAGTTTCACCCGAAAGGTGAAGCATCGATTGCAATAGCAAATTAGCAGAAATCCATACGAAGTTAGGATAGTACTTTTATCGGCAGCATGAACGTGTAAACATTTGCTTGCTACATAAATTAACAAGCATGATGTGAGCGCCTACCGCAGACATGAACACATCCCACTCGATGACCTCGGACACCCGCTGTCAAAACGCTGGCGTGAGGAATCATGGCAGCAGCAGCGAGCGAAGTGACCTTCGTGCTGTCTATCGCTTCAACGCAAACTGAGCGCCGTGAACACACACCACGCACAGAGCTACGAGCCGTCGACTCCCCTATACTCTGTCCCCAACGCAGATCGCTCTCAAGATATGACCGAGCGACCGTGCGCAGCCGCCACATACGCAGCTGCAGCAGGAGTAAAACGGCACGTCCTATCTCGCACGCAATTGGTAATATCTAAGCGCATAGCACAGGTCACAGCCTGTATATGTATACAGGCATCCTCATTGTGCGTAAATCGCCCGTACGGCATGATGTAGACAAAATGACGCAGCATCTTAGTATAGATACTGGGTCTCCACGTTTTTGTCGGTGCTCGTTCCCGCAGGCCCATATACGTGGCCCGATTTGGATTTGCCGCAGCCCGACAACTTCTGCAGGCCATACTTCCGCAAGGCAAGTTCTGTCCCCTGCAGTCGATCATCTTTCAGCATCGCAGTTTGGCGCTTAAGTCTGCGCATCGTATTTCAAGATGTGCCATGCTGTCTATTAGTACGGTTGAAAGCTTATGACCACAGCATCGCATTTGTTCAGAATCAAAGCAAATTTATATATACAACACTGCTGTTCTAGCTGCGTATGAAGTCAGTCATTCTTTGTCCAAAGATGTGCTTACGCCTGCATGCTGTACGAAAGCTGACCCCTTCACTAAAAAGCATCCTCATTAACAAATCCACTTGCAAAACATAGTGAGCATTCTATACAAGGTGTCCCACATTACATGAGCCAAGAATTTAAAAATGAAATGGGTGTTGGAAGTAAATTGAACCGAACGCATATTGTTCGCAATAGCCTATACTAACTTAGGTAATTTCTTGTTTTCCCCATAACTCACAAACTAATTAAGTTTAATTACCCAACTTTAATTCTTGGCCGTGGACCCCAAGAATTATACGCAGATTTGTAGAGCACCTTCTGAAACCACCGATCCGGTTGTTTCCTTTACGATACTTCTCACGTAGCGCTTTTTTTTTGTCGGGTTACAAAGAAAGCCCGCGAAATATGAAAAAAGCACATGACGGAGCGCTTGCGCAGCGGTGCCATGCTACTCTCAAGCGTGCGTTCGGTGAACAAAGTCGGCTCCCGCCGGATGAAGGCGCAAATGCATGCTGCTGACCCAGCTCTGCCGAGGAGATGAAACAGCTTGCCGCTTCCCCGTCGCCAGTCACGATGCAGCCGAACTTGTTCACCGAACGCACGCTTGAGAGCAGCACGCTACCACTGCACAAGCGCTCCATCACATGGCTTTCTTCATATTTCGCGGGCTTTCTTTGCAACCCGGAAAAAAGGGCTACGTGAGAAGTATCGTAAAGGCAACAACTCGATCGGTGGTTTCAGAAGGGGCTCTACAGATCTGCGTATCATTCTTGGGGTCCTCGGCCAATAATTAAAAAGTTGGGTAATGAAACTAAACGAATTAGTGAGTTGTGTGGAAAACAAAAAAATTCCCTGAGTTACTATAGACCAATGCGAATACTATGCGTTCGGTTCAATTTGTTTTCGACGCGCCTTTCATTTTTGAAATCTTAGCTCAAGTTGCGTGGGACACCCTGTATATTCGAACCTCACATGTTTTCTTCAGTCATCACTTTTTACATGCCAGCACAGATTTATGAAGTTTTTTGTCTCTTGCGAAACGCACTTAACTTTCTTTACGAATTATTTGCTCGCAGAAGTAAATAAAGGAATGGTCATAGACGGCACGTTCTTAAACTTTGCGATGTAGTTTGATGCAGCCTCGCATAAATCTCCTCGTTGATAAATTTCTATGTTAAACATAGACATTAATGTTATAGGCTGGAACAGTGCGTCTTGTCGAACCATTCGCTAATTGTTCACGCTGACGGTTTTGATTTTCCGCCAGTCAGTGACCTCGGGATTGCCTCACGGGTCCATCTTAATACCGTTGTCCTTTCTTATATATATATATATATATATATATATATATATATATATATATATATATATATATATATATATATATATATATACATACATATAATTTGCTTGTTGCAATTACATCCTTCAATAAGTGTTTCGCATACGATTGCGTCTTATATTGGTTATTAAATAATCGAATAGTGTATTACTTCATAAAATGCCACATCTCCTTTGGTGTGATAAATGGTTGATGAGCATTAACATTTCAAATTGTAAAACAACGAAGTATCACGCATGTTTTAATTCATGCACAGGCTCCTACTCCCACCCTCAGCGACACATCTCTGGCACCTGCTTCCTCTTATAAATAAATCGGAATGCACATTACGAATGACCTGTCTTGGAATATGCACGTTGAGTTTCTAAATAGGATTGCCAGTCGCATGCTAGATTATCTGAGCCGAAATTTCTCTTCCGCTGCTCACAATGCGAAGCTTTCATTTCGCAAGTCCCTGGTGAGATCAAAACTCGAGTATGCCAGTCCTGTCTTAGGTACAGCCGTTGCAACTTTATCGCATTCTCTCTAACGCGCCCAACACCGTGCCACTCATTTTCTTGTGTCCAATTACTCACATGAAATCAGTGTGTCTTCCATGAAGTTAACTCTTAGTCTACCTACTTCCAAATCGTGCCGCATGCGCACCTGCTTGTGTATATATTATAAGATTTCGTTTAATTCGTTTCGAAGTCGGAGGTCCTAAATGCCGTACCAACCAAGCAAAGAATAAACTTATCTTCCTCCTTCCCATTGCTGCAATTACTGAGGCTGTCACTTTCATGAAATCTACGCTTGAACCTTCCTGTGTCTGGGAAGAAAACACTCCTCTACGTAAAGCCTTCGCGCGTTTTCAATAAAGAAATGAATAAGTAAATAAATAAATATATATAAATAAATATGATATAAGCCAAGTAATACCCAGAAATTATGGGCATTGCTTCTTCTGAATGTTGTCAAGCTTTGCTGCAATGCACCCGCGTATTCCGTTCTAATACCACACGCTTGGTGTTTTAATAAGACTCAATATAATTTTCTCATACCGCAGGGAAGTTACGACTAGGTGCCGTAAATACGCATATTATTACAAAGGAGTACCGTATCAACGTTACAGTCTGGAAGTTCTTAAAATTCTGCCAATCTTCTGAAATGTTTTTTTTTTTTGAAGTTGTCCCTATTGCATTACGTTGGTGCATTGTGGTTAAGTTCGACAGCTGGCCGAAGGGGCGGTGTCCAGAATTCCTGGAAATGCCACTATATGCCTGAAGCTTCGCTAATCGCATAACTCCACCTAATACTTTACCACCCTTGACATCTTCATCCTTGCACCAGAATGCTATTTCGCTACCGTGTCCTTGTGAGAATGGCCCCCTGTTAAGCTATGTTGATATTCAATCATTTGACTCTGAGCTCTCGCTTTCTTTTCGGTTTCCGTGATGACCTAACACGTTGACACGCCGTCTCCCCATTTGTTTTTAGAGCGCAGCTCTTTGGCGTCCGTTCCTGGGTTTCGCGTCGTCGTCGGCGTTGTCGTCGGCCTCGTAACCAGCTCCGCCCCCCTTTCATCCCCCCAGCGCTAGCAGCGACCGACTGATACCGCTGGATGCCGCTGACGCCGCTAGAGAGTCAAGATAACGTGACTGCATAGAACACCGTCGCCGCCATGCAGAAAGAGGAGGAAAGGGTCCCCCCCCCCCCTGTTCTTGTGTGGCGGATAGGGTGCTCTTCAGTTGCCGACGCGCCGGTTATTTCACGCAGGCCCCGGCACGTCGACGAATACGTGACCACCTTCCCACGGCTAGACCTGGTTCTTAGCGCTGCGGAAGCGAGGGTATCATATTGTTTGTGTCGGCATCGGCGGCGTTGTCCCTGAAACCATCTCCGCAGCTGGGGTTGACTCACTATCGGCGTCAGCGGCATCAGTCAGTCGCTGCTATCTCTTCCCTCCTCCCTTTATCGTGTTGTCCGCTTGCTGCGCGCGCTTCTGCCCCCATCGTTTGCCGCTGGGTGTACACGCCGCCCCCCTCCCCCCTCTTCCTGCGAGTCTCCGGTTGTCAAAGCGCCGGCTCGAACTTAATTCCTTTCTTCGCTCCTCCTCCAATGCAACCCCTGTGCGGTGGCAATCAGAGAGTCAGATCGGTGGCGGCGGATCTGTATATGTGCACCGCCCGAGCCGAAATTGCCGCTGCCGTTCGCCCTGTGCGGTGGCAATCAGAGAGCCAGATCGGTGGCGGCGGATCTGTATATGTGCACCGCCCGAGCCGAAATTGCCGCTTTTTGTTAAAGGAATACGTGTGAAAAATAAAAAAAAAATTCTGTGATAGCGCATACATGTGTTGCTCGATTTCTTTGCCTCAATCTATCGAAAAGGTGAAACAGCTTATTTGCTGCGCTCAAATTTCGCATTAGGAAGTAACGTAATCGTCGGTAATTTTTTTCTTTTTGTCTCACAATGCTGAGCCTAGTCGGGGGTCTTACATCACACTGCCACACTTCAACGAGCCACGAGACGGTGTTACGGCTTTCTCTTTGTTTTCTCGTAGGTTGGCTCGTGGACAGCAGCGGCCGCTTCCGCGCCTGGTGGTCGGAGAACGCGCGCAGCGTCTACGACAAGCGCACTTTCTGCCTCGTCAAGCAGTACGCCGAGCACAGCTGGCTGCCGGTGATCGTCTCGCTCCTTCGCTTTCGGCTGGTGTATAGGCGACATGTAGAGTGTGACATCAGGAAGAAGGCTGACGATGACATTGTCCTCAGAATCGGCGCGTGTAACAATTATTTTCCACTAACTCCATTTGCGTGACATTTCTCCCAACGCAAGGTTAACACACTTGCCGTAATTTTCAAAAACTACTTGACGAAGCATTTTTTTAAAGGCGAAAGGCCTTTCTAGGCTAATGGTGAAGTTTGTGTCAGCGGACCTGACCGCCGGACTGTCCGCCGAAGCGTCATCCCGTCATGTGAAGACAGATTAAAGAACGAAAAATGATTGATTGTGGCACTTAGTGAATGATAACGTTATAATAGATATTGGCAGAAGTTAATATATGGCTAGTAATGACTCCGAAATGAGAAATATGTCTAACGACTGCTCGTAGTGACCACAATTGATTAGAAATCAAAAGAAATGTCTAGTAATCAGTAGTAATGACAAAAATTACTACTAATATCTACGAAAGGACCAATATTTATAACGACCGCTTGTAATGACCACAATTCATTACAAATGACTAAAAATGCTTTCTAGTGAGCAGTAATGGCTAATAATGAGTGAAATTACTTGTAATCACTATAATGACTATGAAATGACCAACATGTCTAACGACAACTTGTAACGACAACTGATTAGAAATGACCAACAATGCTTAATAATGACAAGTAATGACTAATAATGACTGAAATTACTTGTAATGACTACTAATGACTACAAAATTACCACTATGTCTAAGGACGAATTGTAACGACTACAAATGATTAGAAATGACGAAAATGCTTAGTAGTGAGCAGTAATTACTAATAATGCATGAAATTACGGAACAAGCCTACTAACAAGGTGCGCGCATAACGGGGCGACGTTCCCACTCGAATCAAACGACGCGGCATGCTTTCGTGTTCGCACAAAACGAGCTATCCTTTCATAGCAATCTATGGTTTTTAGCCGGGACTTTCCAGTGTGTTGGTTCAAATTCAATGTGTTTGGTTCAAATGTAAAATTAGCCAAGGTCGAGTTAACGAGGGTCAATTGCTGAACTTCCCACAGAAGACGAATTGTCCGATTCAGACTGCCTTTTGGAAACTATTGGGAGGCAGCGAATGTCTCTAGGTCTAATGAGTGTCGTTACGAATTAAATGCAATGAGAAGGTATACAAGTGTACGGTGGCTGACTTTGTGACTGTGAAATATGCATACGATCTTGCAGTGTAATTAAAACAAGGTACGTGCATGCTGAAAATTAGTGACCAAGGCCAACGTGGCAATATGAAGTTCATCGGTATCACTGACTTGCTTAACCGTCATTGTAGTTAAGTGACCAAATTTTACTGCGTTGAAAGTTACCGCCGAAAACAATTTAAAATGGCAGCCGCACTGCCTCACGAAACTTGTCTCTTTAAGTCTACTTCAACAGGAGCGACACGTAAGTCTCTTCACTGATTCCCTGCATTTCTTCTGAAACAGATGAACACGACTGCTTCGCTACACGAAAACGTCTTGGACAACGTCGCTGTTCAGGTCGTGCACGCAGTAAGGCCATATATATTCGTATTTCTTTCTAAATCTTAATTCTCTAAGTCTCACTTTCTTGAATTGAGTTCTAAAGAACTTTTCTTTAAATGTAGACCAATTCTATCGCAAACAATAGGCGGTCGAGCTCTAAATGCGTAGAGATCTACATGGGCACGGATCACGGGGATTGTGATCGGCACTGAATGTTGAAAACATGAAAATCTGAAAGCTTATATGCCCATGACTGACCACAATGATAAGCCATTTTTTCTGGTTGGTCGTTCCTTGCAAATGCGAAAGACAAACGCCGACATGCCTATCTCGGAGTGCATTCCCTTACAAAAAGTGTTATATAAAGTCTATAGACAGTCTATAGATGTCTATAGACTGTCAATAGACTTTCTATAAAAAAATTTGTAAGGGCTTGGCGCGTCCAACCAATGTACCGGCAGCGTGTCGCGCGTATCTTTCTAGAGGGCTCCCTTCCACCATTTGCACCAACTCGCTGCCTTTGTACCGTCCCCTCTCCCCCTTCCTTCACCGCTGACTCCGTGCACAGCGCCGTACCGAAGGGGCAACAAGAAAAATTAATTGTCATTCCACTCTGTGAAGGCGGATGACCAGCGAAGCCGTATATGTGGGCCCCTTAATGGCGAATTGTCCATTGCCCTGCCTCAAACGCCGTATGCTCATAAATGGAAGGCGAAGCGCGACTAAACGCTCCTCCAGGATGTTGAGCCTCGGAAGATGATAAGGCACCGGGGGGTATACAATACCCATTACCCATGTATTGTTGCAAAACGCAGCATGACGCTTTTTACTGACGGATACCGGCACAAAGAACAGACACCCACCTCACCGCCCTTCGAGGGCACATTGCTTCACAGTATAGCCAAGGCGATCGTGCGTTGGTCAACGTCCCGCAGTGCAGTAATGGTTATGAGGTCGCTCGAAAACCAGAAGCGGTCACACACAACACTGGCCACACAAGGTTTGTTCCCCACAAACTCCCTCTGAAACTTGGCTGTTGCTCCGGTGAAACGTTCCAAGTTTTCGGGATCGGGGCCACATGGACTGTTCGCACTTCTTTCCAGCTCGCGGTCCTGGTGGACAGCACGCTTACGCTTGGCGTCCGTGGCCCGCTAATCACAGGTGGTCTCCTCCCGCTGCCGCCGCGCCCATTCCCTTTTCTGTTAAACGCTGTCGTCTTTGGTAGGCACGCTGCATTTCGACATAAGATGTTGAACGTATTTTTGCAAGTTGGCGGAGTGCTTGAAGCCTGCTTCGCCTCCGAAGCGGGTCGGCCTGGTATTGTACTATCTTGGGGATCAGCCCACGGCTTTTGGTCTACGGACGTCGATGCGCTTGAAACTAGACACATACAGCTTCGCTGTAAAGCGCGCAACAAATAACTCTGCCCGATGACTGCTCGGACCATGCGGCCATCGCGGAATACGGCGGCAGTGACGAGAAACGTGTGTCATACAAGTGTGTATGCAGGTTATATGCAGATGAGAAAAGAAAATGACAGTTTCACCCAAAGGGCAAAACATTGAAAGCAACGGCAAGGTTTAGACTACAAGCGTGAAGCTCCTCGCCTGGTGATATAATACGCGTGGGCGACGTGTTGAGGCTATGTTGCACGCAGGGCAACTGCATGTTGCTCTGCATCCTAAAGATAACCCTGGCCGCTACCAACTATGTCACAACGCTGTCGTGATCAGGAGCACCGCCAGCTGCGTTACAAATTGTAAAGTGAGTGCTCATATGAATTGGTCTTGCTTTTGATGTACTCGGCTGAGCATTCCTCTGAACTTCTACACGGGTTCACTGCAATACGTTCGAGTTCCCAATATGACTTTAATGTCGACGCCGCGTCTCGATCTGCAATATTCGTCGTCGAGACAAACATGATGTAGTTAATTCTCAGGCATCTGGTAGAGGTTATTCGCTGAAGTTGTCCACACGAAAACTATCTCAAACGCTGTCAGGGTTTATTCATTTATTTGAAGAATACCTTACAAGGCCCCTACATGGGGGCTGAGTAAGGGGGGCATAGAATCTGTGAGACATTTAGTTTTGCCTTGAGAAAATCTCTAATGTTCGGATCAAATAGACGCATTCATACATCCACTTCCACCCTACAGGAATCATCGCGTAGCGGCAACGAAAGCTCGACAAAGGTTACTTTGATTGCTTCTGTTGGACAGAACAACTTGCCCGCATATCGAGGGCGTTTTTATCACCTCAATCCTCTGTGCCTGCCGCAGGCGGTACTGACAAGAAATACTTCAACTCTGTAGAACGTTCACTGACGGTACGTTTCGCTAAGAAGTCGAACTCACAGCACCTCATAATTTGCCTCCGAGCGCTTTGAGCAACACTTCGGTTAAAATGTTCTGAGGCTATCAATGTCAAAGCAACACCCTTGAATTTTTTTTTATATTCGATTCTTTGCTCACTGCCTGGACGTTTTGCTCCAGAACTGTTCCATTCTCAGGACACTCTCTCGTCTCCAAGGCAAGCAAAGTGGCTCGTTACGGGCCCTTCTAGGTAATAACCTGTGCCTGCACGGCAATCTTAAAGGCAAGATCGCATATTTTAGTTGCATGTCTCCGTTGACATTTCTGGCAAATAACATTGGCCCCGAGATCACTTGAAAGATAACCACGCTTCGTACAGCGAAAACATCTTCCTTTTTGTTTTAGTGTGGATTTCCCCTCCTTTAAGTCTAATTTGGCGTCGCAGGCTTCGCTTTCGTGGACCCTTGAGTTGCACAACTTGCACATCATACCCGACGTGGCCTCACACAATGGGGGCCGCGGTCGAGATTCCAGAATGCTGTCGGTCCGGCGCTCTTGCGATAATATTTGGAGGTGACTTAATGCCTGTGTTGTTCTGTCAGTTCTCCAGCATTCGTTCTCGGCTCTTCAGTTCCAGCTCGAAGAACCGTACCACATGTCGCAGTGGCACCGAAGATGACGTCGTTGACGCAGCGCCGTCATTTGCGGCCGATGTCTCGCGCTGTCTTTGTCCCTGTGCCCGTTATCGGTGCCAGTTAAGCACCACCTCACTCGAAAGAGCACGGAAAAGCACGGCGCACAACATCGCTTCGCACATCTCCTCTCCAATGCATAAGGGCCTCAAAACTTCGCATGTGCGGTTGTAAAGGATCAAACGGTTGCCGCAGATCATCCACATTTATTGAAGAATTTAATGGTCGTATGTCGATCAAGCATTGCACATGGTTGGATTAAAGCTGAATGGTCGCCAAGTGCTTCTACAAAAGGTAGAAGGTGTCAGCGTAACTCTCCAAAACCTTCTAGGGACCCGCAATAAGCTGCGTCGGCTTCTCAAGTGAGCAGAGATTTTAAATACTTCAGCCCGTTGACGTGGTTCCTCTCGAATTCCTTGTGATTAGCGACCGCATGCTGCTGTCGGAAAGACTACCAGTTCTTCAGCTTACTGCGGAAGCTTAAATACTTTCAGGTTGGGCAGCTTCGTTCTTTGATTCCGCATGGCTGGAGCTTCATGGGCCGTTGGATCCTTTTCGTTGGCAGTTTTCACTTGCGTCTGTTGGGACATGCATTTTCACTTCATACGTCTTAGTAGCACATACATATTGTGTTCTTGTCACTGCATTCTAAAATAGTTTAAAACTCGCTTTTTTTCGCATCTACTTCTCTTATATGAAGCCATTAGCAGCGTCTACGTCTTTTATTGCTGCTCGGCTGACAACAGACGTTCAGTAAGGGCGCTCGCGTTTTTGAAGTCGAAAGGCAAAAGTAGCGCCTACAAGTGTTTCCTTCTTTTTTTCACCAAGCGCAGGGCTCTAGGCTCGATAATCTAACGATTCCATATTTTTTTTTCCCTTTTCGCGCTTCGGAAGTGGCTGTAATAACGCAATGGCCTACATTGTCACCACGGTCGACAGGTCGTGAGTAGTGGATGTTATGAACGTGATATAACCGAGCGGAAAGAATCGCTACATTACACCGGCCCTGATTACTTGCCGTTTTTTATTTAGGATTTCCAACTTTGCTGTTCGGCGAACCGTTATAGAATGCGCTTGATTGTTCTCTATATGTCCTGGTTTCATCCTTCCCCAATGATCGTCGACGTCCATGATCCTTCACGAATACACCGTCGTTCGGTGTACGTACTGCAGTTTATTTTTCTGGTTACAGGTTTACAAATACGAACACTTCGTTAAACATGTTGAGTTCTCGACAGAGCGACATACCTGGCACTTCTCGCTCCTCTGCTTCGCTGAGTCGTCCTGTCCACTCAACACGCTTCCCTTGGGCCCTCGTCTCCCGAGGCATCCCCCCGGCAAGCCTAGCTCAAGTCGTATAACATCAGGAGCGTTTCGTAGTGCGGAGAATCTCTCAGCGAAGTGAAGCTCATTCCATTGCCTTTTGGCAGAGGGTCTCCATCAGCTCACGCTACAAGTAAGAAAAGAGACCCCTGCGAGTGCAGAATTATTTCTGAATACATGGCACGTTCTAATTTTTCAGTGCGGTGGATGTATGTTTGTACACATATACGACTGCGACAAGAAATCAAAGAACACGTATGTATACCGACCACATAACGGGCATGGAGAGAACAGGACGTGAGGAGCACCGTTTGCAACGCACTACGCGTTTGAAAATTTTGTACCGTCATAGTGGACTTGCTCAGGAGTGTCGTGACTGTTATTTCGGCAAACAAAACTCCAGAACTTTGGTTTGCATATTATTCTTACAGGCTATTTGAAAACTTTGCCTATCAGAATGACCCATTCAAAGGAGGGCCAAAGAATGACCAACCTTCAGTGGCGCATGCGATAAAAAAGACGTAGAAGTATCGCTTTTGTACATACGCATGCGTGCAGGTCTACACGAGCATCCTCAAGCACAATCGACCTCCATTCGTGGGACGCGAGGCACAGTGGCATTTTGGCGACAACAACATGACCGCTGAGCAACTTTTCTTCTACGCTTACGCATCGGTGAGTGCGAAAATATCGGAGGGTGCGCCGTCACTCCAAGAATAATGTAGAGTCGCACAAATAGTGATACGCCTAAATAGCACCGAAGACAGAGTAAAATCTCATAACGGCGAACTTGTAGATAACATAGATATATGTCCATCTTATGAGGTCTTTGTACCAACAAATGTGACCCAGATAAACGAAATTCTATCATGCTACATGCACCAAGATATATATATATATATATATATATAAGGAAGGCAGGTATATTAACCAATCAAGACTCTACTTGGCTACCGTATACACATGCACCAAAATCGCGATTACGCGAAGCCGCCCACTGGAACAGCAATAAATCACAAAATAAGAAACTTGAAAATAATTTATTGTAACTGCTCACTATTGACGGCATTGTACAAGCGACTCTTCAAGTTTTAAATTGCCTCCTGCAGCTGTGCCTGTCTGCGTCCTGTTACGAAAGCTAACACGTAACCTAATTTTCTTAATTATAATTCATGCACTCACGTTGCTTAAAAGTTCCTTAAAGGTTCATGGAATTATACGCGGCGTCATATGAGAGCGGCGCTGGTTCTTGTGGTTACTGTAAAGTGTTAACACGTGTACTTATTTTTATCGGGCGACCACGTTTCGCCGCCTAACAAATGTTATCGCACAGCGCGGGACGAGCCTGCATGTATCCGAAGTTTCTGGAAAGTTATCCATGCTTCTATCCGCTGTCTGTTGTCGCCGAACCTTATGTTATCTGATTTCATCGCCTGACGTGAGTGGTGTAGGTCTTTGTGGACGGCATGCGGGTCCCAACGATTAGTCTGGAACGTTCGACGACTGCTGTATAAAAGCCGACGCGCTTGACCCACTGATCAGATTTTCGACGATCGCGGACCGTGTTCCCCGCTATCATTGTGCTATAGGTGTAGCCTCATTTTGTGGGCACAGGTTCGCCCAATAAAAATTAGTTTTGTCTTTCACAATATTACTACTGTGTTCTTTAACTTTACCCCCACGTGACACTATGTTCACTTTGTTAGCTTGCGAAGACGCCTTGAGGACTTCCTCAGATAACACTACCACAGTGTCATCCATGGTAAAACACATTGGTATCAATGGTAATATGCTGCCATCCGAAGCCCCACGGGGTGGAGTCTGCACCCTCAGATGTCGGCGCAGGGCCAATATGAAAAATAATTTTGGGGGAAGTTAGACGAGTTCCGGCTATTGCGAAAGGACGGCGATATGCACAACCGCAAGTCCGCACGGTTGTTGCGAAATGGGAAGTTGTCATCCACCCGAAAGCACTGTCTCCTCAGGAACTCTTCTGCGTTCCGCAATTGAAGGACAATGCGTCCTGGGCAGAAGACTGAAGCAAAATATCGCTAAGAAACCAATTTAGCTACTGAGCTGTAGAGAGGCAGCTCCTGATTGGTTCACATTGTAGAGCAACTGCCCCTTGAAATCGGTGGAGCCGCCGTTCGAGTCCCTGATCAAGAAGACTTATAATCAGTTGAGAAGCTCTTGCTCCGATGGACCACTACTGGTTCCTCTTTATATGCAGCTTCGTGCTGCTTTCGTGTGGATGACATATCTTTAACGCAACGTTGTGCAGTCGGTATAGTAAGCAATATATCAACTGTTAATCTCAGTAAACGCAAAACACTGCCATGCTATGCGCTCGCAGAATATGTGCTCGGCGCTCAGCTCGAGAGCAGACTACGAGCGCAGAATGCGAGGACCCATCGCGCCTGCCAGCTTTAGGTGAGTGGTGACCAGCTGTAACTACAAGCGCGTAGATCTGAGTTGTATTTCTTCCTGACACTGCTTTCCTCCACTCTGGGGAGAGCATCGAAGCTCAACATGGCTCTTCTAACAATGGCAGATGGCCTTAATTGACTACGTCATTGAGGCCTGTAGAGCGTTTTGAATGCACATGTATGTGCCCCGCCCATCGAAGAGTACACAATGTAGGAAGAAACATTCTTTTATAGACAATGTATATGTTCTGAAGACAAGCATAGTGGCGCGTTTGTTTTCCATCATCTGCTTGCCAGGATCAGTATTAGGAAAGCCACGATGTTGTCACTTCTTAGCAACGCGTTGTTCTATTTTTGTTTCGACAATTCGAAGACGACTGCGTCAAATAGTTGCCTGCTTTGTTTTTTGCCTCCCGCTTTATCGCCCCTACCTTGTAGGGTAGTTGCAATGGGAGCCGTGTTTCGCAGAGCTGCGTGCGTAATAAGGCAAGCTGAACGAATCACTTCACACAAGTTATTTCGCTTTACGCGACCGTTTTGAAATGTACAAACACAGAAACTAACTTTTACGAGGATTCTCTTCAACTTTCTAATATAAAAATGGGCCGTAGAGTTTGTAACTACTAGGTTATGAATGGAATTAGCTTAATTAGTGAATGGGTTGCGTTGGTTTTCTCACAACGCATGTCCGCCTGCCCAGGTAAGAAATCTGTAGTGACGTGATCCGAGTATTCTTTGTGGTTGTCTTTCATTGTTCGAGTAAAAAAAAAGGAAAACACACTGCATAAAGGTGCGACTTTTGCTCACGACCGCCTTTCTTTTGGCGTGCCACACAGCGCACTTCCGCACAAATCTGTTGCTCTTGGGAGCAAGCCCATTAAATCGCGTGGCTTCACTCTAAATATCAGTGCGTCACTGTGACGAGTAAAGGGTAACCTAGGATAGCAAATATAGGCTTCAAGTTCACTAAAGATTTTTTTTTTTTGCCTTAAGAGCGCTCATTGGTCCGCCTTCACGCGCTCGCCACTCGAGAAAGCAATAGTCGCGATAACGAGACAAACTGCGTTCGTGGTTTGCGCGGTTTCATTTTTTCGCTGACATCCCTGGGCAGCCACACGAAAATCGGAGAACGGAAATCGAATAGGTCAGATCTGTGTCGTCCCTCTTCCTGTGTCCGCGTCTGTGCTTTCTTATAACATGAATTCCTACCAACTAGTTCAATTTCTCCCATGCTAAAAGTAGTGTTTCTCCTTGTACTAAGACCATTTTAATACAAAATACTTTTGTCATCGTTGTTGTTGTTTGTATACTGTAGTGCCTGTTCAATCATTATACAAGTACCATCAGACTAACTGCTGCAAACTTTGCCCGAAAACAAGAAAATATTGCGGTGCTTATTTCGCGGTTTTTATTCAGCCCCGGTAAGAACGCGTAAGCTGCGCACGAGGTCTGTCTTTGTCAACCTAACCCACTATATAAAATTATTACTAGAGAATCGTATCTTTCTTTTTTTGCCGGCACCGGAGGTGTGCTGCGATGCAAGGATCGATCACCGTTGAAAGGTTACCTAATCTGTGACGATAGAATATCGCATCCAGAAACAATTACTCTGTAATCATGCATAATATGAGGACTGTTAACCAGAAAATACGATGATCAATTAAGTTCGTGAACCGCGCGAGTGCTGAAACCTACATACTTTGGTGTCACGCCGACACATGATTTTACGTTCTTTTTCTAATGCACAGGATGCGCTACAGTTTTTGTCCCGATGTTCCCGCGTTTACCCCCTGCGTCGTTCGTGTGCGAAATTTATCCCTCCACTTCTAGCAGTTGTGCATTGCGTTCTTTTACTGCGCGTGAACCAACTGCCATGCGCGCATATATGTGAATACTGTTAAATACTGTACTGGAGATTATCGGAGTCAGCGCGGTGAGGTGTACGTGGAAGAGGAAGACGACGAACTTACGGTGCGCGGTCTTTCGATGTCCAGCTGAGATTGTCCCGTTTTGCTGGTCTTCTGTCAGGAGCCCTGCAGACTACTTAGGATTTGGTGTAGTTGCTGGGTGCTCGTCTTCACCGCCCTGCAGTTCCAAAGCCATACGTTACCATCTACCTCCACAATGACCGACGACGCCGACCCCTTGCAAGTCGCTCACGCCCCCACAGCTATCGTGTTCTGGTGAGGTACGTCAGCGTCACCTTGCGATCTTCAGCGGCACTGACAATCACGACGTGGAGGACTAGCTTGGAGCGCATGAACGCGTTAGCTCGTATAACAAGTGCAATGACGGCGTTAAGTTGATCAACCTCATCTTTTATCTGTGGCCAACCTGTGATTCAGAAACCACCATGCCGATTTTACCACCTGATATGCTTTCACGGAGGCCCTCACTTCGTTTTTCGATCGTCCCACTGTGCGCAGGCTCCGCGCCCAACACCGTTTGCGTGGCTGCGCTTATCAAAGCGGTGAGACTTTCACGAGCTAGACTGATGACGTCATCAACCACTGTAAACGCGTGAATGTATCCATGACCGAATCCGATAAGATAAGGCACATTATGAAAGGCTTAGACGACGGTGTCTTCCATATGCTCGTGGCGAAGAACCCTGTGACGGTTGCTCAAGTAATAGACATTTGTCAAAGTCCCGATGAGCAGCGCAAACAGCGCCTTTCCACCCATCGTACCATGTTGCAATCCACGCGCCACTCGGCCTTGTAGCCCGCATGCGTTGGTACTGATCATTCCGGCTAGCTGCAGCGGATTCAGCAATACATTCATGGAGAAGTGGTTCGCCAGCTATCTCTTGTGGTTCGTGTTACTCAGCCCACTTTCACACGAGACCCCTCGCTCCTACGTATAATCCAGGTGCAAGTCGCTGAGGCGCGGACCTCAACCGTCGCCTGTGGCCGCACCTCTGGCTTACACTGAAGCTCTTAACCCGCCGTGGTTGCTCAGTGGCTATGGTGTTGGGCTGCTGAGCACGAGGTCACGGTATGGAATCCCGGCCACGGCGGCCCCATTTCTATGGGGTCGAAATGCGAAAGCACCCGTGTGCTTAGATTTAGGTGCACGTTAAAGAACCTCAGGTGGTTGAAATTTCCGGAGTCCTCCACTACGGCGTGCCTCATAATCAGAAAGTGGTTTTGGCACGTAGAACCGCATAATTTTAACACTGGAACTCTCAACCGACCTCGTGCTCGTCCGATGCCTACTACTTCCAGCCCAGCCACCAGTTTCTGCTCGCCACGTACGGTACGCCCAGTTCACGTACCGTTGTCGCCTTCCGAACCTTTTGTTAACCCCTGGCGTACTCCGCATAACCACCCCATCTGTTTCACGTGCGGTATTTAGGGCCATGTTGCGCATTTCTGTTGCCGCCGTGGACTTTACTTTTGTGATGGCGCGCACCAAACTTCAGCTACCTTTCTTAATATCCTTCACACATTTCTATCCCTGATCACTCGAACTAGTATTCATGTCGCCCCGCATTCAGCTCACGTCTATCTCCTCCTCGCCGCCGCCATGCCCTTTCACCCATGCTTCGCTATTCCAGCTCTGGCCAGGAGAAAACAAGAACTGCGCCGTCGTCGAAACTTTCGAGGCCTCATCTTTCGCACCCTCTCCCCCTCCCCCCAAAGAGATAACAGTATTTGTCGAAAGTGCCACCACAAACGCTGTTGTCGACACAGGGGCTACCCTTTCTGTCATAAGTGGAGACCCCTGCCGCAAACTCAAAGTGACGATTCCCTTTCCCGATCTTTCACTACGCGTGGCAAGATCGCAGCAAGTCCAGCCTTCAGCCGCATGTACCACTCGTGTTATTATTCAAGACCTATTAAATTTCGTTGAATTTTTCGTTCTATGCCGTGCTTCGCATGACCTTATTTTGGGCTCAGACTTTCTTTCCGTGCATCATGCTGTTGTCGACCGCCCTCGTACACAACTGGCTTTGTCTCCGCTCAGCAACCCTACCATATATCTCACTAGCCAATCTCCGAAAGTGGTCGTCGCCGCTGGCATCATTCTCTCTTTTCTCTGCCGCCTTGGTCTGCGTTTCTTGTGACTGTGTCTCCGCCTCAACTGCCCTTTTTACACCATCTAAATATAGTGCGCGCTGACGGAACCTTGTACTCCCGTTTGCCGTCGCCACACTCGCCGATGGCTCCGCTACAATCCATGCGCGCAATCCATTTCCCTGTTTTCCTACTCTATTACACGGTGAATGAATGAATGAATGAAACCACGTTTATTCCACATTAAAATGCGCCGAAGACGCTCCGGGTGAAAAAAGAGGGTTGTTATTGCAAAAGGGGAAGGGTAAGGCTGCCTCCGTTTTATTAATGAACGTCCTGGAGGCAGCTAAGTGCATGGGGGCCGCATGACGCTTGTGGCTGTCGCGGAGCCGATCGCCGATGAGTGGTGCTGCAGGGCCCTGAAGGAACAGCAGCAGTGCTCGCCAGAGCTCGATGGCATGGTCCGGAGACGCGGTATCCGGGCAAGCCCAAGCCCGGAGAAAAGAAGGCGAGGGTCCCCGCTGTATGGTGGCCAGGGCACGAAGCCTTGGTTGGATGTAGAGGGGGCACACCCAACAAAGGTGGTTTAGATCAGCACGACATGCGCACATGGAACAGAACCCACTTACGGGTGGTGGTGCGCCACCCTTGTGGAAACGGTTCAACAAGTGAGGAGTAAGGAGGGTGCTTCTCTGGATTCTCCGAAGCAAGACTGACTCTCGCCGTGTGAATACCTTCGGTGGAAGTGACGGTATAGAGAGTGGATTGCCCACTGCTGCGAGGTAGGCGGCACGTCGTTGTTTGGTCGCATGCTTGTCTGCCATTGGGTCTGCCACCTCAGGTGTGGTGAATGTGCGGGGCATATCGACACTTTTGACGTCATTCTTCCATGTGGCCTACCTTCCGATAAGGCACCACTGCTTATCCGTGCAGTCACTGCGGCTGCCACACCAGCCTCACGTTCCTATAATAGATTGTCTTTCAGTTGCCTGCTGTCGATGATGGGCCAGCTCAACGCAGTGAACTCGTTGAGCTGCTTGAACGTTTCAATGCCTCTTTCAACCTCGGCCAACCTTCCTTGGGGCGCACGTCAGCGGTTGTTCACCGTATTTGCACCGATCATAATACTCCGCTGCGCCTGCGTCCATACCGTGTTTCCGCAGCTGAAGCAGTGTCATTGACAAAAAAACGCTGTACCTGGTGTGAACCAGCCCTCCCACAGTCCTTGCGCGTCTCCGGTCGGGCTGGGGTGCAAAGAGAATGGATCCATCAAATTTTGCCACGATTACCGCCGGCTAAACACGATTACCTGCAAGGATATTTAACCCCTACCACGGATCGACACCGAGTTTCTCTCTTGGCTGGATCTGCGCTCCGGGTACTGGCAAGTGCCGATGGCTGAAGCCGACCGTCCAAAAACCGCTTTTGTAACTCCTGACGTATTATATGAGTTTAATGTAATGCCTTGCGGCCTTTGCAGCGCGCCTGTCACTTTCAAGAGTGTGACGGACACTATATTTAGGGCTCTAAAATGGCAGGCATGCCTTTGTTACTTAGACGACATTGCTGTCTTTTCTACGGATATTGAATTGCATCTCTCCTGCCTTTAGCAAGTCCTTGTGTATCTCACCAGAGCTGGGTTGCAACTTTATTTGCAAAAAAAATGTTTTTTGGTGCCCGCAAGCTTAGGATCTTAGGTCCCACCCCATGCCCACTACTCTACAAGAACTAAGGAGCTTCATTGGTTTGTGTTCATATCGACACGCGTGCTTATCTTTATGGGGTTTCTTTAATAATCAACCTATTGAGGCCAAATTAGCGAAAATAAGGAGCATCAGTCTAAAGTGACTCGTAGTCAGTGTCCCTTTAACGCACTGCCGTTCTCATCTGTTCTTTAATATTCATTCTTCTTCGTCGGTGTCATAGCCCGTTGTGCCGGCATTATGCTGCTGCAGGTGTAATACTTCGGGAATCTCTACTGGCAGCGCCTGCTGCTGGTGTTGCATTTTTGGCCACTCCTCATCATTATGACGCTGAAAGTGCCCGAGATCTTGTACCTTCGTTCGGAGAGCTTTGAAACAAGATAGCGCGTATATCTTGTGGTTTTGGTCAGGTCTTGAAGCAGTACCTGCTAAAGGTATTTTTTTTTTATTTTCTATGGCATCCTTTTGCCGGTATCACGTTTCGATACATTTATTCCCTCCCGTGATTTGAGCCCATGTTTGCTACGTTTGAGCTGTCGTGCCAACGTCGTGCCGCCGCTGTCATCGTCGTTGCATTTTCTTCGTGCGGCGTCGTATGTATTTTGTATATGGCTGTGCCACCACTGCATCGAGTTGCACCTAAGGCTTTTTTTTTAGTTGTCATCTGGCACACCATGTTTTTTTTTTCTCGGAGGCGAAATCATCTTATGCGGCTAAACGATTCCCTTTCAGTGGTCGAAGTTTTGATAGGAGCGGCCGTACCTGCTAAGGCAAATACGTAGACACGGACACACTTATTTTGTCTTAGGTCGTGGGCATGCAAGGCATTCGTAAAGCTGCAGTGATGTTTGACATTTAGTTTACTTTCGGTCTTCATAGATGATCACATTTATTTTGCTGAAATTTCACCTACTTTCGTGCTATAGCTCGCTTGGTACCCTCCCGTTGGAAGTACTATACATGGTGTCATCTTCCATTCGGGCTCTGGGTGCCCGCTCTTGAGAAGTCTGCTGAAGCTACATGCAATAAATTTGATGTTGGCACTTGGATGTTGTCTTCTGGCGCTCACTGAACGTGAGGTCTATCTATCTGTTCCTTGTCTCCCGAACACCTTTTTGTTACTCTTTCAGGCCTTCAAACATTTCCTTCAGAGGGACAGTTCTTTAATTGACATTCATCTAAACCTAAGTTAGTGAGGCGTTTTGGCATTGTGTCCCGATTTTAAAGCGGCCGCCCTGATCTAGAATCGAACTCGAAACCTCGCACTCAACGGTACAGTGCCACAGCCATCCACCAAGGTATCACGTGGGGTTGGTAATGCGTGAGGCAGCGTAAAGTTCTTGTTTACCAGATTTTCACGAAATCATATCATATATCCTCTACAAAATAGACTTATTTATTGTTCCCCGTCTTTATATTTCGTTACTTGGCTTTGACAGTTGCTGGTGCCTACCTGTGCTCACCTCTTGGCACAAGTGCCTTCTGCCGTGCGAGGTCCATGGGCCTCACTTATTTCAGGAATGCGTCGGTTTGCTGCGCATTTCTCGGTGGCAGTCGGAAATAGCAGCGAGCTTCCGTCGCGGCGAGACACGAAATAGCGGCGGGACCAGAATAGCGTCGCAGTTCGAAGAGTCGCGTCACATTCGGTAGACAAACGCCTCTGAGTCAAGCCCTTGGCTTAGTAGTTGCATGCACCACTCATGCTCTTTGAGACATTGCGCTGTCTACGCCGAGGGCTGCTTTTCAGTTCTATACAACGTAGATTGCCAACGACTTGGTTTCAGTAAAAAAAAGCAAGCAACACGTTTGCTTCAAGATATATCAAAAAGCACGCGCTTGAACGATATGTGGCGGAGCCGATGAGTTGGTTTTTAGCTTTAAACTCAATTGAAATGATGCGATCATCCCGGCACGTCAGGTCTTTGTCCGTAGAGCTTATCCACCCTTCGCAATAGCGTTCGATTTGTTTCCGGTTTAAAAGATTCCGTTACTTCGTGCGATCTATATGTCCCTGAAGTATTTTAGAGGAACTATGGTTTGCGTGCAAGATGTGAGCAGCTAGTTGCCGAACAAATACACACTCCTCAGTAGCAACATCGGGATTTTGTACAAGTTTAACGTACGAAGCTCTTATACACTTGTTCTTTATTCCTCTGCTCTCCAATACAATCTTCCCGAAACACACCGAAAGAATAACTTTGCAGATAACTTCGCAGTAAAAGTAGCGCAAAAGGAACGGTAACAAAATACAGAGAAGTACACAGGACAGCGCCTGTCCTGAGTACTTCTATATCTGGTGTTGCCATTCCTTTTGCTCTCCTCTTACTATGAAGATAAACCAACTTGTCCAGTTTTAGACTCAATAACTTCGCCTCCACCGTGGTATCACGTAAATGAGCGAACTTCATTGGATAACTCATCTATACAAATAATGCTTCAATTAGGCTGCAGTGTATTTTCCTCTGCATTCTCAGCAGATAAAATTAACCGAAAAATATACAGATAAAAAAATATGCGGATCCCATGTACTGTGGGAATCGATGTAAGCGAAGCTTTATAAGCTGTTTTCTTTGACTGAGGGTAATTAGCGGTGATGTTCGTGGCGAATGTGTAATTTCTTCAACGTTTAGCCCAGTATGAGAGTGGTTAGTTAATGTTAGACTTTACCTCGTGTGCATTACTGCTGTTTGTCTGCGTAGTCCATAGAACACACAGGGAGACGTGTTTGCTTGAGTGAGGCGTTGTTGTGCGTGATTGCGCATAATCTATGAAACGGTATTACTGCCTCAAATGGCACATCGCATCGTGGCAGAAGCGTCAAACTGTAATTGAATTATGAGGTTCTACCTAATTCAATTAATTATTATAAATGCATTTACACATTGTATACAAACATTCGCGGTCTGCACCATGTTTCGTTGCGTAGCGAAGACGCTCCTGCTCCACGTGGTGCTTCTATCAGGCCCGGGAGTCCTCGACGCCCAGTGCACGCTTTGGAGCCATTTTGCTTGCGCGTGTTTACGTGCTCCTTCTGCACACGTGACCAGCACGCCGTTGAGACGCCAACTCTAAGCGCTGTTTTAAGGCTCTGGACGATTGTGTTGTTTGAACTATCACAGCCTAGCGTGCAACCTCCACAGCCCAGCACCTGCATATTTGTCTCATAGGAAAGCAAGCACAGCACGTGCCAACACCACGAGTGGCATCTCGTGGAGTTGCACGACGCACAGCGGCGCACGCGCCAAAATCATCACAGCAGTGCCCGGAAAGTCGGCGGAAGAGGCAAAGCAAGCTTCGCTTTAAAGACAGGACAGTTACAACGACACGCAGAAAGCTCGAACTGCGCCGAGCTTTTAAGTGAAGGGCTTATTGACGCGGCCTGATATACATAAACAGGCAGGAAACACACGTGACATGAACCAATGCGACTAGACGACATCGTTGGTGTATGCATTGAAAGCAAACAACGCTAAACACGACACGCAGCGTAGCATCTTGTGCTTCATTTTGTTCTGTTTCCCGGGCTTAGCGAGTTTCGCTCGCATGGCACGAGCAGCGCGCAGCCATTCATTGAAGCCAAACTCCAAAATATATCATCTGCAGAAACTACATCATACTCTACCTTGCGAAGCAGTCGTTGTTTGGCTAACGTCATCTTATTACGCTAGCGTCAGAAAAAAAGCTCGGAAGCCGGCGAGCCCAGGTTTCAAGGCTGAGCAGAAGACGCGCAGTCTCGTTACCTTGTGTTTTCCTTGCCCGATTATAGTTTCCTGAAGCTAGTGCAATAAGGGATGTAGCTTCCATCAATTAGCCCAACTTCTGTCGTCGTTTCGCTAACGCAGTTACCCTTTTCTTCCCAAAAGCACTCGCCATGGTTGCTCAGTGACTATGGTGTTGGGCTGCTGAGCACGAGGTCACAGGATCGAATCCCGGCCACGGCGGCCACATCTCGATGGGGGCGAAATGCGAAAACACCCGTGTGCTTAGATTTAGGTGCACGTTAAAGAACCCCAGGTGGTTAAAATTTCCGGAGTCCTCCACTACGGTGTCCCTAATAATCAGAAAGTGGTTTTGGCACGTAAAACCCCATAATTTTTTTCCCGAAAGCAATAAACTTTGACCGACCTTTCATTTGAAATATATTTGCGGCTAAATACTATCTTATTGTGTTCATGAAGTGTGAACCACACGACCTGTCTTATCGCAGTTTACTTCTAGCTCTAAGGCAATTGTTCTCTATTGTCTAACTTGCTACTTCATGGCGTACCCGACCTATCTGGCCGCCCAGTATATCTACCGTGGCCAAGTTGCATCGTTCAGCGCTTGTGTATGTCGTTTTAATTGCTGTTCTTCGTGCTTTTTTTTTTCTCGTGCATTAGGGTATATCTACCATAATGTATATCACCAACCCACCCAAGCCATAGTCTTATTGCATTTTTATGTCGTCATCGACTAGTCTCTTTCTCGGCTCACTTTCGGTTTCGTGCGTCGGGTTACCTTTAATTCGTCACGTCCCGACATGTTCTTTTCTCTTTTCTTTTCTTTTCAGTACCAATTCTTTTCCCAATTTCACTTTGTGCACGCGAGGGACTGTCTTGGGCCGTGACTGATGAACAGTTAAATATATAATTATTTATTTCGCTCATTACCACGGTGTCCGACTGAACCCGAACCGATATGTTTGGAACATACCTGAACTCGAACCGAACCTCAACCCCCCCTCAACTCTCCCTCTACCTCCACCCCTTAAAAAAAAACATAACAACAGCTGCCGATTCGGCACGAAGCCGTTCAAGCATACAAGGCGACTGCGGGGGCTCGATAGTTTCGACGATTGTTCGAATAACTATACTTCTTCAATCGGCGCACCCTACTAGCAGATTTTTACCACTCACGAGTTACGTTTTGTTGAATGGCGGTAGACGATGGGTATGTGCTGGTAACTATTCAAACAAAATGTTTTGGCCGCCTAAAGCCAGCAGTTTATATCCTGCATGTGACCCCCCCCCAAAAAAAAAAAACATACAGCAGTTTTGGGACAAATCTTAGCTAAAAAAGCTAAAAAAGTATTTTAGCTTAGCTAATACTTAGCTAATACTTAGCTAAATCTTAGCTAAAAAGTATTTTTGTAAACTGAATTATTACGGCAATTCGATCCGGTGGAGAATTTCGAACTACATTTGTAAATGTTGTTTTATTTCGTGACTTGTATATAAGTCAAAAAAGAAAACATTTACAACTGCTGTTCGAAATTCTCAACCAAATCGGATTTGTCTCCGATCCATTTGTCTGAAAGCTTTGAAATTTATTTTTTCGTAAACTCTTATGGTAAACGCCTATATGTTACTAAACAGTTTGGATGCTTATCATTTCAAAAAAATAAAGCACCATCTAAAAGTGGCCGATGTAAACGGGTGATATCTTTCATTAGAACGTCAGTTAACACAATCCTTTTTGTCAATTGCTGCCTTAAGTGCAAGTAAATGTTTCCCTAGCAGTGTTCAACAGTGCACGTACATTTCTTCTGCTGAATTTTTTTCCTCATTTTTACGTTACAATATTATTTAAATCTAAGCAACAGCTTGCAGAGTAAATTGGCTGTCCGGTGAGGCCTCCTGTGTGGGCCTCAGTGCTAAGCCCTCTCATTTTTTTTTCCAGCCTGTTAAGCTTAACTCGTGAATCCATAGGGCGAAAGCGTAACCTCTGTTATTACTTTTTCGCTAGGATTAATCCGATTCCAACCTACTGCCAATGCTTGAAAAATGTTTACTTCGAATATGGAACAAAATTTTCCAATGGTGTTATTTTTTTTTAGGGGAAACAATATAGTGCAGAGGAAAGTTAGTAAAAGCTTCACCGCGCGAAATGTTCCTTGAAGTTCGTATTACTGGGCAGTCTGGAAATGAGCAACACAATTAAATATTTCGTGGATTTGCAGCGCTTTAAACAAATAGGAAAAATAAAGAGAAGTGGAAAGACGAAAGAACTGGCAGGGCACTTGTACCTGTCCTGTCCAGCGCCCTAGCTGACCTTTCGTCTTTCCTCTTCTCTTAACTTTGCCGATTTCTTCAAATCGATGGAAATGCATGAAATGTCGATATTCCAACAACCCCATCTGTCCATTGTAACAAAGTTGAAGCTTACCTGAAGCCGCGGGTGGCATCTATGCAAAGGGACCTTCCTGCTGCTGCAGGCTGCAATGATCGTAGTAGCCAAGTGTGTTCGGCTACAGTATAATCGAATACTTCGATTGGAAAAGTAAGTGTGCGCGAGCGGTACCTGAACTTTCGAATGTTTGCACACGCCTAATTCTTGCAAAAAGAGCGATGAACACAGCCCAGAAAATGTATCTTAGTTTCACTCACGGAATATCTGTAGAGTCACTGCTGCTAATCTAAGTTGGAGTCTTCCCCCCCCCCCCCATTATCTTTTTCTTCGTCCCCAGATATTAACTACCAAGAAGTGGTCGCACTCTGTAGAGAAATGAAAAGTTTCCTCCGCAACCACTAAATCTTGTTATTATCTAGATTTTCCCCCTCATTTGCCGCTAATTCTTTTTCAATCGTTTACATGCTACTTCACAGGGTGAACATACCACTGCAGAACCTGCGTGCATTCGCCGAGGCCTTCGAATGTGATGACAAGGCCAAGATGAACCCGGAGAGAAGGTGCATCATCTGGTGACTGGTCAGGCTCATTGTGGCAGGCGCCTCAATTTATGACGCCAAAAGCCACCATTAGGCTCG
This sequence comes from Dermacentor variabilis, assembly GCF_050947875.1. Classification (NCBI taxonomy): domain Eukaryota; kingdom Metazoa; phylum Arthropoda; class Arachnida; order Ixodida; family Ixodidae; genus Dermacentor; species Dermacentor variabilis. The sequence continues at coordinate 183,005,704 of NC_134569.1, forward strand.
GGGTGTTCGCTTTTCCGTACAATGTGCTTTTTACTTCTGACTCTAATCTAACAAAAACAACAATAAAATACCTCATGTCCTCAACCGCTTTCCTGCGAACTACGTGGAACTAGAGTTGAACTGGATTGCAGCTGGCCCAGTGGGCCGTTTTTGTGCGGCAGCGGTGATTTGAAAAACGGCGCATGCAAAAAAAAAATCACGGCAGAACTCATCTCACCACAATTGTCGACGATAATGCGAATAGCATTCGAGTAATGCAGCGACAGACCGCATTCCTGAAATGACGGTACTTAACACGTTTAGTGGTAATTCTGAAACTTTCGTTGCTTCGGCTACATGCAACATATTTTGATATCGTCCCAATCTGCTATGGGACTCGCTTTCCAAGGTCTCCCATACCCGTGATCATAGCGTCATGACGTCGAGTGTATGACACTGACGCAGTGACGAAGGGTTAACGAAGGAATTATATTGATCGGACAACAAAGACGGTATAAAGACAACTGCATGACTGCAATGAGAGGTCTTTCCTTAAATTATGGGGATGGTGTGACGACAGCAGCGTGAGACAGCGAAATGATGACAATCTATTTACTACGACTGCATGACGAGAATGGCGCTAGGACGTCAGTATGAAGGCAACCGGATCAAGAACCGGGAATGAAGACGATGGCATCACCACGGCGGCATGACGGCGACGGTATGACAACGGGTTTATGATAGAATCTGTCTGACGACGACGAAATGACGACGATGGCATGAGAACGCCGCCATAATCGTGACTGAATGACGACAGCATGTTTACGATAAAATAACGAACATGGAATGACGTCGATGGATCGACCATGGTGGTATGACGTCTGGATGACGACAATGGGATGACGTTACAGAAGTGATGACGAGGGTGAAACGACGGCGTGCGGGCAATGACACGATGACAGCGGTATAACGACGATGGTGGGACGACGACGGCTTGACTAGAGTAGGATGTCGAAGTTACCATGACGACCTCGTAATGACCGCGATGGCTTCGCGACTACGGCACGCAGGACGACGACGGCACAACGACGATGGTCTGAGAACGGATGCATGATAGCGCCTGTCTGAGTATGATGGCATGACAAAGGCGACATAATCATCGTCGAATGGCAACAGTACCATTACGATAAAATGACGAAGAAAGATTGACGTCGGTGGGACGACAAAGGCAGTATGACGATGGTGGCACGACGACAATGGGATGACGTTACTTAAGTGATGACAAGGATGAAAGGACATCATCGCGAGAGTCGGATGACGAATATGGAATGATTGCAATGCATTATGCATTAGACATGACGGCCTCATGACCACGAACATATAATATATATATATATATATATATATATATATATATATATATATATATATATATATATATATATATATATAGTGGCCGAAGCAATTAGACAACTTTAACGGCTCTGTCGGAGTAGAAGGCGTGACGATGATGCAACGACCACGACGGCATCATGATCATGAGTCCATGTCTGGTGGCCCAAGCTTTTAGACAACTTGGGCAACTTGGCACAGGGAACAAAGTGTGAGGACGACGACATGGCGATAGTAAGATCGCGAAGCTGGAATAACGATGATGGAACGATCATGACGGCATCATGACCAGGAGCATATACCTAGTGGCCCGAGCAAGTAGACAACGCAGTCCAATGGGTCCTCGTAGATGGACAGACGGACGGACGGGCGGACGGACGGACTGACAGATATCGATCCCGACTGACAGATATCGATCCCGAACCGAACAAGGCACACTACACACTACAGGTGCTGATTATATTTACAACGAACATTTATTCTCTTTGTAGGAACCTTATGACATTAGTTAGAAGTTACTAACGAATTATTACTAACGAAGTTAATAACGAAATAACGAAAATTGAAGGTCGTACAGATCTACGCCCCTACATCCAGTCATGATGACCAGGAAGTCGAAAGCTTCTATGAAGACGTGCAATCGGGGATGGGTAAAGTCAAAACAAAATACACCATACTGATGGGCGACTTCAATGCCAGGGTATGCAACAAGCAGGCTGGAGACAAGTCCGTGGGGGAATATGGCATAGGCTTCTAGGAATAGCAGGAGAGAGTTATTAGAAATCGCAGAACAGAATAATATGCGGATAATGAATACCTTCTTCCCCAAGCGGGATAGCCGAAAGTGGACGTGGAGCAGCCCGAATGGCGAGACTAGAAATTAAATAGACCTTACACTCTGCGCCAACCTTGGCATCATACAAGATGTGGACGTGCTCGGCAAGGCGCGCTGCAGTGACCATAGGATGGTAAGAACTCGAATTAGCCTAAACTATAGGAGGCAACGGAAGAAACTGGTACATAAGTAGCCAATCACTGAGTTAGCGGTAAGAGGGAAACTAGAGCAATTCCGGATCAAGCTAGAACAGGTATGCGGCTTTAACTCAGGAAGAGACCTTAGTGTTGAAGCAATAAAGGACAGTCTTATGGGCATCATTGAGGAGTGTGCAATAGAAGTCGATGATAACTCCGTTAGACAGGATATCAGTAAGCTATCGCAGGAGACGAAAGATCGGATCAAGAAACGCCAATGTATGAAAGCCTCTAACCCTACAGCTAGAATAGAACTGGCAAAACTTTGCAAGTTAATCAACAAGCGTAAGACAGCTGACATAAGGAACTATAGTATGGATAGAATCGAACATGCTCTCAGGAACGGAGGAAGCCTAAAAGCAGTGAAAAAGAAACTAGAAATAGGCAAGAATCAGATGTATGCGTTAAGAGACAAAGCCGGCAATATCATTACTAATATGGATGAGATAGTTCAAGTGGCTCAGGAGTTCTACAGAGATTTATACAGTACCAGTGGCACCCACGACGATAATGGAAGAGGGAATAGAACGCTAACATAATCCTAATCCATAAGAAAGGGGATGCCAAAGACTTGAAAAATTACAGATCGAACAGCTTACTGTCAGTTGCTATTTACTAAGGTTATCGCAAATACAATCAGGAACACCTTAGACTTCTGTCAACCAAAGGACCATGCAGGATTTCGTGCTTTTTTGCGCAGTTTTTCTTTGTTCTCATAATGTCATACCAACTAGCCCCTCACCGTACGCTTCTAGGCTGGTAACAAGAAGTGGAACCTCCGTATGCTTTACCTATTCTTGAAAATTTTATCAAATTTATTTCTTCGCGATATTTACGCAATTTTTACGAACCGGGATTTAGACCTAGTCAAGAAACATGCTTTGCCTGTTTCCTTTAGCCTCATCTCGTTGGCATGATACATTGTTGTATATGTAAACATGTTAGAGTAAACCGTATTTATATTATTATTATTATTATTATTATTATTATTATTATTATTATTATTATTATTATTATTATTATTATTATTATTATTATTATTATTATTATTATTATATGATTCTCATTATCAACTTGAGCTGGTTGATCTTTATGAGCTAATATATACAGCATAATTCATCGCTTGCCATCCATATGGTCATGCTCCTTGGTGCTAGACGTGATGGCAAAATTAGCGCCATGACTTTGAGGGAACTAAGGTTAAAACATAGTGTGGCATGGAGCCCCTTTGTTATGCAACGGCCAGGGTGAACAGTAATGGGCTCTCTGTCCGGGGCCCGAGAGCCCATTCCGGAGTTTTCCGGGAGGGGGAGGGGGAGGGGGTGGGGGGGCTGTTGTGTGTCTGAGTATTGCTTCTTTTTCCAGTAAGCAATGCTAACGATTCATGCAAAACAAAACATTTCTAGTAATTTGCAACATTTATTAGGGATGGAACCATCGTCAGTTGCATGCAAAAGTGATAAATAAATACAGGATGCCTAATTAACTATCTTGCACCAAGATTTAAAGAAAGAGCAATGCGTTACTCGGAGAAAACATACTGCATGTTGTTTACAGTATAGTGGAGTAGTTGCCAGTAATTTTTTCGTTACTGAGATTTAATTAAGTAATTGTAAATAATTAACTAACTCGAGAGGTACTATCCTAATTGTCAAAGTATCAATGAGGCATTTCAAGGCACAGCCAAGGCACATCTAACTGCGGCATTTTCAGCGACGAACTAATTGCGTACTAATTTTTTCGACCGATAGATAAACCCGGTGAAATATGGAGAATGCCCTCGCCCTGCTAGACGGTCGTGGGTCCGAGATATATAGCGATTCCAAAACGGCAGTTAGGGCTTTTCAGAAGGGTTGCATCGCCAAGCAAGCTGCTCGTCTCCTTAGCAGCTCGAGTCGAGATGCTCTCACGCATAATTCAATCCACTGGTTTCCAGCTCACGTAGGGTCGGTCGAGGGTGCTCCCCCGAACCTCAATGAGTCTGCTCACGAGGCTGCGCGTGACCTCACCGACCGCGCTTCCTCTACAAGAAGCACCGACTCCCCTCCTCCCTACGGCCACAGGTACGCTCCTGCTACTCACAACGAGATTATTAAATTCTTCTACAAGTCTAGAAGGGTCTTTCCACCCCCTCACCCCAAGTTGAATAGGGCGCAAGCCGTTTCGCTTAGGCTTCTGCAGACCAGTACGTATCCGTGTCTGTCCGTTCTCCACAAGGCTTACCCGGACGTGTATCGCGACGACGCCTGCCCCTCCTGCGGGCAGACCTCCACTCTAGCGCACATGCTGTGGGAGTGTGGGTCGACATACCCAAAGTTCATCAAGGAGGAGTGGGACTCGCTTCTGCGTAGCCCCGCTCTGGAAAAGCAAATCCTGGCTGTCCGGGGTGCCCGCGACCGGGCCGGTGGGCTGGACCTGCCGGTCCCGACGTGGGACTAGCCGGGTGCGCGACGAGTTCGCGTCCTCGCCGGACCTACAATAAAAGTTTCTTCACTCACTCACCATGTGACTGTGCTCCCACCCGGATAATAAAGCAGCGCGCTCGAGCAGGCTCCTTCTGAGCTATCCAGAACGAAATAAACAAAATAAAGAAAAGCATCGTGATCGAGAGCTAGTGCTTTGTCTGCCGTGCCCCGTGCGAACTAAGACGTCGCGTTCTGTGTTAGTTGGAAACAAGCTTTGATAGCTGTTGTCTTAGGGTAAATAAAGTGCATGGATGCTTCTTTTTTTTTCACAAAACCTATCATCACAAAAGCGAATTGTCAACGTCAGTGCAAAGGTTTAAAGGTGCGCTTTGTTTCTTCCCAGTCCCCATGTGTTTCTCCAATGAGCAGAAGGTAAACATGATTCTTGCCTTGGGATCTTCAAACCGCAACAAGAGGAAGGCCGCAGATATACATATATACATCAGTCATAGAAGTGTGGCAGTAGACCAAACGCATCGACTATAATCAGAAATTGTGACAGCCTGAGACAAACCGGCAGCGTCAAGAAACAGCAGCGAAAGACTCCATTTTCGAATCCTAACCTACGCATGAATGTTCCATAGCATTTATGGCCTCAAACCCTCGCGCTAGCGTGCAGGACGTAGCCGCCCAGGCATACCAATTTCCAAGTCATCAGTTTGGACGATTCTAAACGACGGCCTTCCACCTGTACCACCTTAACCAGCATCAATGCTCAGAAGATGGGGAACTGTAGAATCGTCTAGATTTCTCGAATAAGGTCCTCGCAAAAGCCGATGAGTCACCGGACTTTTTGAGCAACGTCATGTGCGAAGATGGAGCGAATTTTAGCAGAAACCCCTACGAAAAATTGCATAATGCACACTACTGAAGGGACTCCAATCTACACTTGGTAAAGCGCAATCGGCACCAGCACCAGTTGTCGCTCAATGTGTGGTTCGGATTTGTGCCGGTGCTATAATCGGTCCCATCTTCTTCGATCACACACTGAACTGAACTGGACAGCGTTACGTGAATGAAATGCTTGAAGGAGTGGTGTATGAGTTTCTCAGTGAAGTCCCGCTGGTCACGTCTTGCGCTTCTGTGGTATTAGCGAGATGGAGCACCAGCACACAGCAGCAGCCGAGCACGAAACTGGCTGGATGCGACTTTTCAAGCGCAATTGATTGGAAGGCACGAGCCTGTAAATTGGCCGTCAAGGTCACCTGACCTCTCTCCACTCGATTTCTTTCTTTGGGGTTATGTGAAAGATCGTGCTGACATGAACGAGACGGTCGTCAGAATAGTTCAAGGCAAGGATAACGGACGTCCGCCGTACAATTCCGGCGTCAGTCATCAAGAAAGCCACTGAAGATGTGATAAAACGGACACAGTACTGCGTAGCTGCGAAAAAGGAGACCTGTTTGAACTCGTCCGCTAAGCTGTAGGTGTTCAACGGAGCTTAAGAATTCATCGATAATAAGGGCACACTGAGATATGATTTATTTCTTTTTTTTTTGCGTGGGCAAACATCCTGATTGCCAATTCGGCTCATTTAGAAGTGATATGGGTTTTGCCTTTTGTCTACACGTCCGTCGCTTCCCGGTCTGTTTATTTCGCTTTGATTTTTTGACACGAACCTCTTCTTGCAGCATGTGTAAAATATTACAAAAAATAAAACGCTCACGTTAATTTGGCTTTGGTCCTAAGCAAGTTTCTGGCGCGGAATATAGCTTTGCGCGCACTCTTTCAATGCGGTGCGAGCAAAGCTGGGATTTGGAAACACTCTATGCCTATTACAATGTTTTTTTTTCCCATTTCGTGCATGGTGAGAGCGGCGCTTCGGCCGCGTTATCAAGCGGCTTTTGTTATCGAAGGGATCAGTCGGCCTTAAGAGACGGATAATAAGTGTGACGTAGAAACGAGAGAAAGGACTAGCTGCGAAGCGGCGAAACCAACTGTTGGTGCTCCTTCCATACCATTATCAAGGTGATGCGCTGTCTCTTCGGGTTTGCGACAGGCAATGCAGTTGCTTTCAATTAGCTTATTTGAGGGCGCTGCATTATGATGCAGGTGGGAGCGCATTCACGTGGTATTTTTCATACTTCGTGAGGTTTTTTTGCCAGTTGGAAAAAATCGTACGCAATTAGTATGTCGCTGCAAAAACACAGCACTTACATGTCATTTTATGGTGCCTATACAAATGCCTCATTGACACTTTGAAAATTAGGACAGTTCTTCTCGAGTTAGATAAATAATTACAATTACCGAACTAAATCCCAGTAAGGAAATTATTACTGGCGGCTACTCCACTGTACTGGAAACAATATGCACTAGGTTTTCATCGAGTAACGCAACCGCTCTTTTTTTAAGTGTTGGAGCATGATAGTTGTGGAACACTGTATAATTCACTCAGTAACTGAAATGAGGCCAAGCCGGATTCACTCAAAATAATAATCAGCAGCAGTCATGCGCAGCAGTTCCTAGACTCGCAGAAAAATAAGATAAAAAGGGAGAGAGAGGCCGCAGTTTCGCTGGAAAGGCGAAGCAGTATTACTGATAGTCAAGTATGCGACTATTACACGAAGGAAGACTACACGACCGAGAGGATTCAGGCTGTGCAATTGAACTGTTTCCTACTATGAGGTCTTGTATATGCTCATATAACGCCGTCACTACAGCGCTCAATTCAAGGTGACACGACGCGTACTTATTTAAGTGCATAGGATATATATATATATATATATATATATATATATATATATATATATATATATATATATATATATATATATATATATATATATATATATATATATATATATTACGAATGATGTTTGTTTACAAGGTGAAACGAGGTCCGAGAGGGAAGCTACAGGCCAGGCCCAGCCAGCGCAGAGTACCCCGAGATCACGCGCGCACACTGTACTACTTCTTTCTCTGCCTCAGTCGCACAGTACTGCGACATATTCCCCGGGGGTAGACGAAGCTCGCTGAGCGAGTTAAAGGGGCCTGTGATGGCACTCCTTGAGTCTGGCCACGTGACAAAATATAACATAATGGTGATCAGCACACCAAACAGGGACAACGCTGCACGCTACGTAGGCATCGAGGGCATCTCCGTCGCCGGTCAACGTTTCGAGGTGAGCGCTTACGAGGCCGCCCCCCACTACACGTGCAAGGGCGTCATCCGAGGCGTCTCCCTTACCGACGGGCCCGCGGCGATCGACAAAAAACTCGTCAACCCGAGAAATCCTACGGCGCTGGGCGCCAAACGAATCAAGAACACCGGCACCGTGGCGGTCCTGTTCGAGGGGTACCGGGTGCCAAATTCTGTCTCCTACGGCGGCACTATCGTCAGGTGCACTTTAGTTCGCAAGCAAATGGACGTGTGTTACAGCTGCGGCAGACTCGGGCACCGCTCCGACGTCTGCCCTTCGCCCAACGACGCCATCTGCAGAGGATGCGGAGAAGCAAACCCCGACGCCCAGCATAGGTGCGATCCCAAATGCAAGCTGTGCGGTGGCGACCACCTTACCGCCGCCAAGGAGTGCAAACGACGATTTCAGACGCCATATTCCGTCAGGCGCAGACGAAGGGAACGCTCCCGCGCCCTCTACGCCGAACATTTCCCGCCCATGAAGGGCGCGAGTCAAGCCCGGCAAGCATCGCCTGAACGCCAATACGGTCGCAGCCGCTCCCGGTCCAGGGGGAGATCCAGGTCCCGTGGCCGCTCCAGGGGTCGCACCAGGAGCCACTCCGTCTTCAGGGCCAGGTCGATGTCAAGATCCCGAGTCCGATCCAGATCCAGATCCGGTCCCAGGGGCCGCCCGGGTTGCAGAACCCAGCCAGCATCTGGACCTCAGCCCGCCTCCACACCTGTGCGGAAGCAGCCGACCCTCCTTTGGGCCGATCTGGCACGTCCCAAGCCCGGTGTCAATATAGAAGCTGTTCACGCACCTCGTAACGACCCGCACCCAGAGTAAACTAGGGACGCGGAAGTCATTCGCTTACGCAAAGAGAACGACGACCTCAAGAGTACGATCAAGAGGCTAGTTAATGAAATGGCTGAGATTCGGAAACTCGTTTCGAATGCGTCGGATAACGGCGTGCCCGGCAGGGCCACAGAGACTCGAATCCTAGCCCCAGTAGACGGTACTGCGACGTCCTCCAAAACTCAGAGCAGTAGTAAAACAAAGAGGTGAATCGGGAGCGTTGTCCGCAGAAGTCAGCGAGATTAAGCAAACTCCCATTGGGCTGGCAGATGGCCTCAAACAGGTCACTGCTAGCGTAAGTTGTCTCACCGATAACGTTCATAAAATTCAGGTTGCACTCGGAGACCGCAACAGGAGCCTCGGAGCTCTCGCTGATCGCATCGACGCCATTGAGGCGCGAATGGCTTCATCCGCCTCCGTCGTACAACCGCTCACCGTTCCCGCCATACTAAAGAAAGCTAGACTTCAGTATCCAACCAGGGAGGCGACAGGAGGTCCCAGTCTTTGCTCAGCCCTGACTGCCCCGTTAGGTGGTAGTCCATCCGGTCCGCCATAATGGATAGGCCAAAGAGAGTTTTCGCATTTGGCAATGGAACTGCAAGGGGTATTCCAACAAAAAAGCCCCTCTGCAGCAGTTCTTCAGGTCTTTCGCTGTCAAACCTCAAGTCATTGCTCTCCAGGAAACATTAGTCTCCGCCGCCTCGCTCCATGGGGCTACAGGGCCGTGTCGGGCCTGCCTGGGGGGTGAGGGATTTGCACCCTGATTGATAAAAGGCTGACTCATCTCACCCACGACCTCAAGCTGGCGAGTGGTAGAATTGAATATGTCATGGTTGAGATCCTGCTCGGCGTACCACAGCAGAATCAGCGCAGAAACAGCGTGTTCGTCCTCAATATCTACAGCAACCCCAGGGACTCGCGCCAACAGTTCAAGACCATCCTCAATAAAGCGACCGACTTGGCGAGCCCTCGACCCTTAATCGTCGTCGGTGACTTCAACGCACCGTACGGCATCTGGGGTTACGTCTACGACACTACCAAGGGGCGCAACCTGTGGCAAGACGCCAACGAAATGGACCTCACTCTGGTCACTGACAAGAATTTTCCTACGCGCATCGGCGACTCCGTCACCCGGGACTCGACACCCGACCTCGCGTTCGTCAGGAACGTTGAGGACGTGGGCTGGTAGAACACCGCCATGGAGTTCGGCAGCGACCACTACATTCTCGAGACCAACTTCAAGGTGTCTCGGAGTAGGATCAAGGAATTCACGTTCATCGATTGGGAACGCTTTCGCAAGATTTGCGAAGAACCCGGCAGAGCCAGGGCAACCGCCACTCTCGAAGAATGGTGCGAAGGCGTCCGGAACGACGCTTCCGCGGCTACCAAGAAAGTGGAAACCGATCTCGACATTGAGCGGATGGACCGCAGACTTGCCCACCTGACCGAGGCCAAAAACGCCCTGCTCCGCCGATGGAAGGGTCAAAGGCTCAATCGCAAACTCCGAAAAAAGATCTCGGAGCTCAACAAGGTCATCGATGACCACTGCAAGGCGCTATGCCAGCAGCAGTGGGACGAGGTCTGCGAATCCATCGACGGACAGATACGCAACGGCAAATCCTGAGGTATGCTGAGGTAAGCACCTTCTCGACGAAAGCGGCTCAAAGTCAAATCAGAGGCATACGTTGGCCCGGGCCCTTCACGAAGCCACCAGGTCTCACATGGTCGATGAGCTCGTCTCAAAGCTCGAACAGAAGTACTTGCCCGTCCGTCGCGACGGAGATCCAGTGACCCAACTCACGGACTACCGAGGCCCTCCACACCCCGAGCTCGACAAAGACTTCTCCGTTGCCGAGGTCAGACAGGCCATCTTCGCGCTCAACCGCAAGTCTGCGCCGAGTCCAGACGGAGTCACCAACAGAATGTTAAGGAACCTCGAGGACACGTCGATCGTCTTTCTGACCGACAACATCAACGAGCCCTGGAATAGCGGCGTCGTTCCTGCACAATGGAAGATGACCTGCACGGTGCTCATTCCCAAGCCCGGCACGGCCCCTAACATCAAGAACCTCAGGCCGATTTCTCTAACCTCCTGCGTCGGCAAGGTCATGGAGCGCGTCGTCCTCAACAGGGTCAACGGGTACCTCGAAGACAACGAGATTTACACGTACAACATGATCGGCTTCCGCACCGGACTCTCGACGCAGGATGCAATGAAGCTAATAAAGCATCAGATTGTGGATGGCCGCCCCAGAGACGTCAAGGCTTTGCTCGGTCTGGACCTCGAGAAAGCTTTCGACAACGTGCTCCACAGCTTCATCGTAAAGACTATTTCAGACCAGGGTCTCGGTTCCAGATTCCAGAGCTACGTCAGCTCTTTTCTAACTGACAGGAAAGCCAAGCTTCGCATTGGAGACCCGCTCCGAAGATGTGCCCCTCGGAGGGCGGGGTACTCCTCAGGGCGCCGTCATCGCCCCAACACTGTTTAACATCTGTATGATTGGTCTTTCCGAGAGGTTGGCACGCGTAGAGAGCGTCAAGCACACCATATACGCCGACGACATCACCTTATGGTGCTCCGGCGGCTGCGAGCGCGGAGTCGAAGAATCCATGCAGGAGGCGATCGACGCGATCGAGGAGTATCTCCGCCCCACCGGACTTCGATGCTCCCCCGCCAAGTCGGAGCTTCTGCTTTGCAGAAAAGAGAAGGGAGGCAGACCCAAAAATAGGAAGCCAGTCTCCGAAAGCAGCATCAGTCTTCGCACTTGTGACCGGGGGGGGGGGGGGGGGAGGGGGTGATTCCCAGGGTCGACGTTATTCGGGTTCTGGGCATGTTTGTCGAATTCAACGGCGGGAACGGAACGGCTCTCCGCAAGATCATCGCAACGACGGACAACGCTCTCCGCCTCGTTCGCAGAATAGCAAACCGGCACCGAGGAATGAAGGAAAACAATCCCCTCAGGCTTATCAATGCCTTCGTACTATGTCACTTTACGTACACAATTTCTATGCACAACTGGCTCAGAGCGGAGCGAGACAAGCTCAACGCTCTCATCCGCAAAGTGGTCAAGAGGGCTCTCGGGCTACCCCATCAGGACCCATACCGAGGATCTTCTCAAGCTGGGGGTGCATAACACTGCCGAGGAGATTGCCGAAGCCCAAGAACGCGCACAACTCACTCGCCTGAGCACCACAGCGGCAGGTAAACACATCCTCGAAGAGCTGGGCTACCAACCTGCGGGATTCCCGATGGTCAGTACCCCGATCCCTAGGTTCATTCAAGATAAGTTCGAAGTGGCCCCTGTGCCCCGCAATGTCCATCCCGTCCATAACGAGGGCAGACGCAAGGCCAGAGCAGCAGCCATCCTCAAATAGATCAAGCAACGAGACATTAGAGCAAGCTTCGTCGACGCCGCAGAGTACAGCGATGGGAAGACCTTTGCCATCGTTGTGGTCGACTCCAGCGGCAAGATTTCCAATAGCGCCTCCATTCGCACTTCAGACCCCAAAGTCGCCGAGCAAGCCGCCATCGCCCTCGCCCTGCTAGACGGTCGTGGGTCCGAGATATATAGCGATTCCAAAACGGCAGTTAGGGCTTTTCAGAAGGGTTGCATCGCCAAGCAAGCTGCTCGTCTTCTCAGCAGCTCGAGTCGATATGCTCTCACGCATCATTCAATCCGCTGGTTTCCCGCTCACGTAGGGTCGGTCGTGGGTGCTCCCCCGAACATAAATGAGGCTGCTCACGAGGCTGCGCGTGACCTCACCGACCGCGCTTCCTCTACAAGAAGCACCGACTCCCCTCCTCCCTACGGCCACAGGGACGCTCCCGCTACTCACAACGAGCTTATTAAATTCTTCTACATGTCTAGAAGGGTCTTTCCACCCCCTCACCCCAAGTTGAATAGGGCGCAAGCCGTTTCGCTTAGGCTTCTGCAGACCAGCACGTATCCGTGTCTGTCCGTTCTCCACAATGCTTACCCGGACGTGTATCGCGACGACGCCTGCCCCTCCTGCGGGCAGACCTCCACTCTAACGCACATGCTCTGGGAGTGCGGGTCGACATACCCCAAGTTCATCAAGGAAGAGTGCGACTCGTTTCTGCGTAGCCCCGCTCTAGAAAAGCAAATCCTGGCTGTCCGGGTGCCCGCTACCGGGCCGATGGGCTAGACGTGCCGGCCCCGACGTGGGACTAGCCGGGTGCACGACGAGTTCGCGTCCTCGCCGGACCTTCAATAAAGTTTCTTCACTCACTCACTCACTCACTGACGTGAACAACTTGCGTCGCACGTGAACGCCGATTACTTGCCGTCACTTTGGCGATGACATAGTTCCCATCACTCAAGCGGCTGAGTATAACGAATGGTCCGGTGTAAGTGGTGAGAAACTTGCGGTACAATCCCTTTTTGCGAACAGGTGTCCACAACCAAACATAATCACCGGGAGTAAAGCTGACGGGGATATGCCGCGCATCACAGCGAATCTTGCTGTTGCCTTGTGAGGACAACGTCCTAAGATGCGCCAGTCGACGTGCTTCCTCAGCACGACACAGAGTTTGGGCGATGGAAGGATTTTCTTGGCACGATAAAGGTAGAATAGTGTCCAGAAAGTTCTGGGGAGCGCGTGCGTAGAGCATAAAGAACGGCGCATATCCAGCAGCTTCGTGCTTGGCACTATTGTACGCGTACGTTATAAAAGGTAAGACGGCGTCCCAATTCTTGTGGTCAGCGGCGACATACATTGAAAACATGTTGGTAAGGGTTCGATTCGTTCGCTCCGTAAGGCCTTTGGTTTGCGGGTGGTAAGGAGTGGAATGACAATATGCAGAACCACAAAGCCGTAAAAGTTATTCAACGACGTCGGCGGTGAATTGCCATCCACGATCACTGATGACAACACGGGGAGCGCCGTGACGGAGTATGACGTGATGCAACAAAAATGAAGATACATCTGCTGCAGTGGCATATGGAAGTGCCGCCGTTTCCGTATAGCGAGTAAGGAAATCTACGCTTACTATAATCCAACGGTAGCCAGCTGACGTCTTTGGGAGCGGGCCAAGCAAGTCGGTGCGGAATTTTTCAAACGGTAACGTCGGTGGCCTAACTGGTTGTAAATAGCCTGCTGGGGCAGTCGTCGTTTGCTTGTGGCGCTGGCAAACAGTACAGCTGGCGACGTACTGTTTCGTTGTTTTCCAGAGCTTGGGCCAGAAAAATGTCTGTCTAAGTCGGTGTAGTGTGCGTGCAAAGCCAAGGTGCCCGGACGTGATATCGTCATGCATGGAACGAAGGACAGCAGGCCGCAGGTTTTCGGGCACAACTAGAAGCAATGGCGGACCATCAGCCGAGTAATTTTTTTTTGTACATCAAACCATTACGAAAAGTAAACGGTGTTGTTCCTGCTGGCTCACGTGCAGCTGCCCGTAGGGATTTCAAGGTAGGGTCGCAACATTGCTCGCTCTCGAAAGTACGCAGGTCTGGAAAGTTTGAAGAGATGAAAACTAGGTAGTCATCGAAGTCATCATCCTCAGCTTTAGTGTGCGGCGAAGGGAGACGAGATAGGCAATAAGCATCCGTGTGACAGCGTCCGCTCTTGTAGTTAACGGAAAAGTTGTACTCTTGAAGGCGCAAAGCCCAGCGGGCCAACCGGCAAGACGGGTCACGCAGCCCAACCAGCCAACAGAGTGAATGATAACCCAAGTAGCACACAAAGTCTTGAAAACGTCGTATTAAGGGATTCAACGTCTGAAACGGATTTTTGACCAAAATCGACGCATCAAAGACGTTCCAAACAAGATAGCTTAAAAACGAGGGGTGAATACGTTTTGATAACGTTGGAAGCCAGGCAGCTTAAAAACGAGGGGTGAATACGTTTTGAAAACGACTCAAGGCGCCACCGCCACGCCACGGCGCGTCAGCCTCTTTAGCGGCTTCTACAATATTCAACAACCCATCCACGCGATCCAACCTTGCGCAAGGTGGTGATACCGTCGTCAAATCATGTGACCAAGGTGGCCACGTGATTCGTGACGCCGGGCAGCCGGGCGAGCCGGGCATAGTCACGTCGTCATGGCGTCGTCGCGTCACCGCACCCGCATTGCGCTGTGGTGTGTTTGCGGCTGTTCTGAATGTGCTGCCGCTGCCCTTTGCTATGTAAGTGTTGCAGTGTTTTGCTGTCAAGAAAACGATATTCTGTGATCAGTTTTGGTTGTGCGATATGTTTGTGTGGTTTTAATTTGGAAATCAGTAGTGTTTTCAATTGTTATGTGACCAAGGCGGCCACGTTATTCGTGAAGCCGGGCATAGTTGCGTTATCGCACTCGCATGGCACTATGATCTGTTTGCGACTGTTCTGAATGTGCTGCCGCTGCCTTTTGTCATGCAAGTGTTGCAGTGCTTTGCTGTCAAGAAAACGACATTCTGTGATTAGTTTGGGTTGTGCGATCTGTTTGAGCCGTGCATAATAGCGTTATCGCACTTGCATTGCGCTGTGGTATGATAGCGGCTGTTCTGGATGTGCTGCCGCTGCCCTTCGTCATGTAAGTGTTGCAGGGTTTTGCCGTCAAGAAAACGACGTTCTGTGATTAGTTTGGGTTGTGCGATCTGTTTCTGTAGTTTAATTTGGAAATCAGTAGTGTTTTCAATTGGAGGGCGCGGAGTGGAGGGCACTAATCAGTTCTTCAAGTTCATTGTCATGTTATGTGAGGCGCCTTTTCACTGACGCTGTAACTAAGGCGTTAAGGGCAGTATAAGGACGAAAGTTAGAGGAACGAAATCGTGCCTGTGTGTCCCTAGCGTCGGGATCGGCCGCTATGCGTGATCCTAACAAGAAAGCATTTTGCAGAATGCGAAGAAAGGCGGCAAAATTTCTGTCTGGGCGCACCTTGCCGATCTCCGCAATAGAGCCGTCATCGTGGTATTTTAGTCTCCCGTTTAGCAAGAGTGTTGCAGACAAGAGAACTGGTTCAAACAGGCTTTTTTTTTTATGATTCAGTACTAGTGCGGTATCCCAAAAGGTGAGGTCAAGTGCTCGCCCTATTTTCTTCCCTCGCGCTACAGCGCACTGACAGAATTTTTCGTGCACCATACCGTGCTTTTCTCGTTTGCGCTTCAGGTTCTCGATTGTGTTTTCACCCCCTTTACCCACGTGATGGGTATTTCATGGTCTTACCGGGTACCACGTGTGTCCATATATTGTGTACAATATATGAAACGGCCAAATTCGATTTTATTTGACGCCTCAAAGGGTAGTAATGTATTGAGTCCCTTGTAGCTTTGTCCTTGTTATCAATTTTACAATTTGGCGAATGGATACAGCCTGTACGCTGCATAACTCGCTTGTGGATACTGCATACGTGAGTCGAGTATGCCCTTGGTATAAAATAACTTGTATGCTTTAGGTAGTACGATTGTTTGCAGTTTGGGACATGTATCGGAATGTACGCTGTGCGCCCTTCGCGCTTTACGGCGGCCTGCCGAGTTCGTGCGGGTGCCATGTGTGCGCATGGAGTTCGCGAAGCGCTCTCGCAGTTTTTTTATATATATATATATACATGTGTTCTGTTCGCACGCTTCGCACAACAGGACATGCCGCAGTTCTTTGCCTTGTGCAACACATTTTCCTAGCGTACGTCTGTGCATTATTTGATACCGGTTTCACACGGGCCTCTTTTAGCGGCTATCCAGTCCGTTACTAATCGAATTTCTCGGTCGTGATTGGCTCCTCTGGGCAAGCTACGAGAGTGAGCCAGTCGCATCGATAATTTCGATCCGGATCGGGCCTGATCGCAATCGAGAGTGGCCGTGTGACACCGGTTTTACACATGGCTCCTACATAGGGAACACTTTAAGTTCAATGCTACTGAGTGAAGAGCAAGTGCATATATATGCCAGTGGTGGTATGTGGGCAAGTCTTTCTGGTGAAGCCAATACTTGTGCATTCAAAACATTTCAATTACCAGCGTAGTGCATCAATGTGTCTACTTCGACAAAATGGAGCACCAGTGCAGATATTTGAGCATAACTGTCCAAGGCGGCAAGTGTTTCTACATTGAAACCACTACCAGCATGTGCGGCAGTTCTATTTCCAGCAGCGGGACTGCACAATAATCAGTAGGGTGCTCTCAAGCTGTTCATCTATGAAGCTCTGCCTGGACTGTGTGCCAAATATTTTTGGACATGAAAGTGGGGGTGAACTGGTAAACATCAGTGGAACTGTGCCTGGACTTTGTGGCAAATGTTTTTGGATGTGAAAGTGTGAGTGAACCGGCAAAGAATTTGCTCTGGGCTACATGTGTTAAACGTTTTTCTCATTCGGAGTGCTTTTTTTTTTACTTTAGGAGACTGGAGATGTGCGCAAAGTGTGACATGTCAGTGTGCTAATTAATGTATTTGCTGGTTTGCAAATTATTCGTTGCAACTTTGTTTTTCCGAGAGAGGTACAACTTTGCCTCTTGTAAAGGGCTTTTTAGATAAAACACTTACTATTTATTATGACCATTGCTTCCTTTGTTACACAAATGCAGCTTCCAGTGCATTCCAGCTTATTTCCATGTTTATGTAAGTTTCTAATATGAGGCTTGCATATTCATTTCTCACGCTCTGGAGTGGCAAGATGCAGCATTACTGTCTCATCGTTCGCTGTACTACAGTAGTGTTCACTTGTTACACTGAATCCCCCGTTTAAGTATTCTGTACTAATTTCACTTTATTGCTTTTTTGTTGTATGGTTACTTTTTCTCGCCATTACCTTCTTTGATATATCCTAAAGGCAATATTTCCAATTTTGCATTGTTCCCATTTTTTTTTTATTTCTGTCACAGGATTGTTTCATGATGGTATGCGGTGGTATTTCTTTTTGCGCTCTTTTCAAGCATCTAGCTGATTGGTAACATTGCTTGGAGGCTGTTACCATCCGATTCATACTCTTGCATTTTTCAGTCTACTTCTTCCATTCGCTCCGATGTCACTTCTGCATAACTCCAGTCCATCTAATAGCACGTGCACTTTACTATGATAAATTAGACACTTTAGTACACTCCAGGTTTTTCTGTTCATTTTTGTATGTGTACTTGGAATTTTGTTTATGTGCTAGTGAATGTTCACTTTCGAGTTCATTACGAATCTTTTCTGCGACTTTTGTCATTGTTGATGTAGTTTTACTTCTATTTGCATTTCTCTCACCGTTTGTTCGAACCTTGCATAAGCATTACATTTTAATAAAGTGTTTTTGCTTTGTCACAATGTTCTCATTTCATGCAATCTTGGCATGAAAGGCTTGGTCTGGCCACCTGCCAAGACGTGGCCATTTGTTCTGCAGGATGCCATTCCCATTGTGGTTGTAAGCATTGTAGCTTACTAAAGGCGGTATTAAGGATTTATTATTCCTAACAGGCTCATTTTCGTGCGACTTGGTAGAGGATGCGCCGGCCATGCGGGGAGCAGTGCTTGGCACTGCGCCATGGCTCTTACAGACAACACCGACGCTTCTACTCATCTGGGGCGCGATTGGAGATCGTTGTTCGAAATGCTCGATCAGTTTCACCTCACGCGATTGGCCTAGGCCGTGCCAACGGTTGCGGCTGATGACGTCTGCGCGGCATAGGCCAGTCGCGTGAGGCGAAACTAAACGCGTGTTTTGAACAACGATGTCTGATCGCGCCCGTCACCCGCGAAAATTAGCTTCAGATGATCGTAAACCTTTCAAGACCGCTTCTAGACCAGCTTTTTGATAACGTCCTAAAAACGTTTAGAAATTGGTTACGAATAGCTTTGGAAAAGGGATTACTTGTGTCTTTCCCAATCCTATTTCTAGACCAGCTTTTCGAATACGTCTTGCAGACCTGTTCTAGATCGTCTCAAGAAAGTAATTAAGCCGGACATTAGCAGAGATATACGACGTTTTCCCGCCGAAGTTCTCTCATTCGTGTCTTCTTTAACCCGTTTTTATCGTCTTGGATAAACGCTACGAAAACGTTACGTATCTCTTTTGTGCTACCTGGGAAGTCACTATCGTGAATACGCGGCCATGTAGATACGGACGGAACTTCTGAATGGCGAAGACGACTGCTAGGCACTGGAGTTCAGTAACGGTGTAGTTTGTCTCCGCTTTTGTAAGTGTCCGACTAGCGTAGGCAATGACATGATCACGGCCACCGCAGAGCTGAACAAGCACAGCGCCAACACCCGCACCGCTGGCATCAGTATGATGCCTCCGGATCAAAATGCCGCAGTAGCGGTCCAGAAGTCAACAAAAATTTCAGCTGTTGGAACGCCGACTCGCAGTCAGCAGTCCACAAGTATGGGGTGTCTTTGAGAAGGAGAGACGTGAGGAGAGAGGCAAGCTGTGCGAAATTCTTGATAAAGCGCCGGAAATATGAGCAAAGGCCCAAAAAGCTTCGCAGATCTTTCACCGTTTGTGGCTGTTGGAAGTCGCGAACCACTGCTATCTTTTCAGGGTCTGGTCGTATGCCGTCTTTGTCGACCAGAAAGCCTAGTACGAGGGCTTGACGCTCACCGAAATGACATTTCTTCGAGTTTAAAATAAGGCCAGCTTGCTGGATACAGTCAAGAACGATCGACAGGCGCTTTCTGTGCTCGTGAAATGTCCGGCCGTAGATAATGACGTCGTCTAAATAGCACATGCAAATTTCCCATTTGAGTCCGCGGAGCACGGTATCCATAAATCGCACGAATGTCGCTGGGGCGTTGCATAAGCCAAAGGGCATAACGTTGAACTCAAGAGACCGTCAGGTATCACGAAGGCTGTTTTCCCCTTGTCTGAGAGGTGCATGGGAATTTGCCAATATCCTGACCATAAATCAACCGAAGAGAAATACGCCGCGGAGTGTAGGCAGTCGACGGCGTCATCTATTCGTGGTAGGGGGTACACGTCTTTCTTTGTGACGGTGTTTAGGCGGCGATAGTCCACGCAGAATCTCCATGAGTTGTCTTTTTTCTTGACTAGGATCACAGAAGCAGCCCAAGGGCTACATGATTCCTGGATCACTCCTTTCTGTAACATTTCTTCGACCTGCTCGGAGATGCCTTTTCTCTCTGAAGGTGCAACGCGGTAGGGCTTCTGACGAATTGGCGTCGCTTGCCCTGTATGGATGCGGTGTTGCATACGAGACGCCGGTGGTGTATTGGACGCTCGTTGGCCTTGAGCAAAATCAAACACTGTGGCGTAGCGAGCGAGCACAGCTTCCAGCAGACACTACTCACTAGAAGACAGCGACTTCTCAATCATGCTTAAAGTCAGCAGAATTATGGTTGGAATCGGGGTTGGATCTTTTTTCAGCAGTTGACATTTCGACCGTTCCGACGCTGACAATGGCTTGTTCATCAAAACTTGCCAGTTTAAGTCCTAGCGGCAGTGTTATGGACTGGGTTGAAACGTTCACCGTCCGCAAACGAGTACAACCATCAGTGGTGACAATGAGGGAGCGAGGGACTATCACATTTTCTTGAGCGCATTGTTATAATCGGGCTCGGCTAAACCAGAAAAAGAACCTGTACGAGGGCGAGAAGTATTGACAGGTACAAACATTGCAGTCTGAGGGGGCAAACACACATCTTGTGACGCGGAGAGAACGTCGGCGGCATCACTGGTGCTGTCATTGAAGTTCGCGCGTCGCGGCGAAGAGAAACCGCGCCACTTCCACAATCTAAAGTTGCCTCCTACTCACGCAAAAAATCAATTCCTAAAATAATGTTGTGCGTTGTACGTGCAAGCACAGTAAATTCACTTCGAAATGTCTGGTCCCCTATCGTAACTGAAACAGAACAAACCCAAGTGGGCGTAACATTTCCCCGCCAACTCCACAAAAGGTAGCGTTCCGATCCCAAGAAAACATAACTTTTTGTCCAAGACGATTTTTGAAAGACAGGCTCATAACAGAAACTGCCGCCCCGGTGTCAACTAAAGCAAAAGCACTCACATTGGCAACTAAAACACACACATTGTTTTTGAACAGTTTTACACAAGGGGTTCTTGATGAAGATGAACATATTGCGGCCTCACCCCCGTCGGTCGCACCAGTTAGTTTCCCAGCGGCGGCGGTGATAACGAGCGATGACGAGGTGATGGAGAGCGTCGTTGTCGTGTCGGTGGTGGTGTGATGCTACAATCGGAAACGGGGGAGTCACTGCGGTTCGCGCGTCCCTGCTGCAGCCACTGGAAGGAACTGGGATGCAGCCAGGGCTCTTCAGCGGGCACGCGTGGTGTGTAGGAATTAAGCCGCGGAGCACGCTGCTGGTGGCGGTGGCAATACCTAGCAATGTGTCCAGGCACACCGCAGCTGTAGCAAATGCGGGAGTCGCGGCTTGTCGCGGGTGACACCGGTGACGTGGCTGTCATGGGTGGAAACGTGCTCTCAGGCTGGTTGTAGGAGGGAAGAACCCGCGGAACAAATCGTTGTGGTGCATCTTATCGGCATCCCAGACTTGTCGGTTGCGGTGGCAAGTTGCTGCTCTCCGTACGATCAGCACAGGTCCTGCGAGGTTCTCGGTAACTCTGAGGGGCCCAGGTGGCCGGTGGCACACGACACGAGAGCTGTGATCAAATGCACACTGATGGCACACATGAGCGTCGTCAACAACTTTAAGGTGTTCAAGCTCTTCCTTAACCACTCGCCGAATCACCGAGGAGATGTCGTCGTGGGTTGGGACGGACACACTTGCAATAGTAGTAACATTGTCCAAGCGTGCAAACTCTGGCCCAGTCCTCCTCATTTTCAGCGCTTCAAACGCCCGACAGTGTTTCTTCAGGTCAGACGGAGTACTAAGATTTTCCTTCGTTATAAGAAAATTATAGACATCTTCAGCGATTCCTTCAAGCAGATTTCCTACTTTGTCTTCGTCTGCCATGGTAGCGCTGACGATTCCGCATAATTTCAGAACAGCCTCTATGGACGTTGTACACGTTTCGCCAGGTAATTGAGCTCGTCGCGAAAGCGTCTGCTCAGCCTTCTTCTTCTTTGAGGTCGGGTCCCCGAAGCAGTTAGTGAATTCTACAAAATTATCCCAGCTTGTCAGAACGTTGTCGTGGTTTTCAAAGCAGAGGAGCGCGGTTCCAGCGAGAAAAAAAAAACACGTTATCGAGCTGCTTCTTAGTGCTCCAGTGTTAGTGGTGACTCACTCTGTTGTAGTGTTTAAGCCAGTCGTCGATGTCTTCGTTCGCCTTCTCCGAAAAGGTGAGTGGCTCTCGCAGCAGTGTCCAGTAGCCAGCCTGACCTGCGTGATTGCTGTCTGTCCGCCGCAGGTGCGGTCATCATTGCCTTCTCCGGAATCGGCCATGTCCGCTGCTTGTGTTCGTAAACCGGCCAAGCGTCTACTCCATCGGACAGTTGGTAGAGCTGGGTAGTCCAGGATCGTCCAAGATTTACCCCGCACGTCCACCAAAGATGTTACGAATGATGTTTATTTACAAGGTGAAACGAGGTCCGAGAGGGAAGCTACAGGCCAGGCCGAGCCAGCGCAGAGTACCCCGAGATCACGCGCGCACACTCTACTTCTTTCTCTGCCTCAGTCGCGCATTGCTGCGACAATATATATATATATATATATATATATATATATATATATATATATATATATATATATATATATATATATATATATATTGCGAGCATTATATTACCCCTTCATCTTCTGCATCTATATATATTCATCATCACGGTCAACGTCATCGTCTAAATTGCTGTCTTAAGGCTTAACAGCCGTCTCGCAAGTGGTGGAGGCTGCTTTCGATCCCTCGATCCTCTACGCCTTCGAGTTTCCCTGGAGCTTTGTTCCAGGGAAGCTATATATATGTCCACATAGGGTTCGGAAAGCTGGTCTGGCCCCAGCCCTCCCGGAAAAATGAAAACACTCCGCCTGTGGCCGGGACTCCAGGCGCGCCGCATTCCCGGCTTTCAAAAGTGGGGGGGGGGGAGGGGGCAAATGGCCTACTCTGCCCCCAGTTCTGAAAGTGGAGGGCACATGCCTCCTCCTACCCCTTCACATCCTCCCCCGGTAGATGCGCCTATGATTCCAACTATACTCGGTTGCGATATGTTGTAACGATGCATTACGCAAGGCAACAGCTGATGAGCAGATAGAACAGCGCTCTGGCAGCTACCAGGAGTCTAATGTGATGATGTTTTGACGACTGAGGTATATGGAAGAAAATAAATGGGCTGGAAGAATGTTGAGGTATCTGTACAGGAAAAATACTGATTCACAGTGGAGGAAAAGAACTAGGAAATTTACCATCAAGTATGCGGCCTGTAGGGTGGGCAACACAGCAACAAAGAGCGTCAAGCGGCAACTCTGAGAGGCTGAAATAATCTCATGGTTGGCGGCAATGGAAAAGAAACTTGCCATGAGTAGCTACTTATGAGGAAAAAACGAAATCAGGAAAGAAACAATTTATGATAATTCAAAGAGAAGCTCATTACTTTTCGAAGCGAGATGGGGATGCCTTAGAACACGCACCCATAAAGCGAGATATAAGAAGGAAGAAGCAGCATGTGCTTGCTGCGGTAAAGCTAGGGAAACGATGGAGCATATTTTGCGCTTTACGTCCCCGACTCCGCCAACAACAGTGCGTCCACTTCGCTTCATTCTTTTTTTTTTTTTTTTGCAGCCAAACGTACTACTACGTGTCTCCGGAGGCCCTCTGATTGAAAGCGCTAGACACATTGTGCGATTACGCCTGTTTCATTTGTTCGACTGGTGGCGTCATTTCAAATGCGAAGAATTTCTTGGCGAACATTTGCCACTTTGATAGTATCTATCTAGCCGCCTACGTCCTGGTGCTCCCATGGTTATTTCGTTACCTTGGTAGGTACCAAAATTGGCATAGTATGACAAAAGCGCATGACGGACATAAATGATAGGTCATGACATGAACATCATGACGTGTTTCATGTAGGTCATGGAACAGCCGCCTACGTCTTGGTGCTCGAACGGTCGTTTCGTTAACTTGGTATGTACCACAACTAGCATAGTACTATAAGAATGTATGACCAATGTAAATGATAGGTCCATGACATGAATGTCACGATAGGCGTGTCATGTAGGTCGTGAAACAGCCGCTTACGTCTTGGTATGTACAAAAATTGGCATAGTATGAGAAGAGTGTATTAGGAACATAAATCCTAGGTCACAACATGAATGTCATGTAGGCCATTCATCCAATGCACACCGTATATAATCCCACCTTCTCTAGAACAACTTGCATACTATGCATTCATTGTCGCCTACGACCCTCCACATTCACGGACGCCAATTACTCAGAGTCTGTGTGGAGTGCAAAATCCTGCACAAATTACTAAGCACTTTTGTTGCATGATAGCCTAGTGGTTAATGCATTCAGCTCAAGTTTGCATTTCTACGCAAGTTCAAGTCGTGCAGTGGTGGCGGTAGGCAAACCTGTAAGAGCTTATTTGGGTGCACTCCGTGCATTCTGCCGAATTGTGTATATATCAACAATTACCATAAGTGTTCTGCACATTATGAACATGTTGTAAATCATGCGCTGTTAAGGTAACAAGTCTGTGTGCTTTATATATACCTATAAGATGACTATATTTTATGCAGATATTATGTTATGATTTACTGCTTGGTTATGCAGAACAGACATTTGCTCATGGGCGCACCACTGTGTGGATGAGAAATGCTGGTTTGCTGGGGCTTGTGTTGTCTGCGCCGCAAGCAATGAAGTGGACAAAGTGTTCTTTTGATTTGTCTATGGTGATATTAAACCCGAGGATAACA
Source organism: Dermacentor variabilis (assembly GCF_050947875.1). Classification (NCBI taxonomy): domain Eukaryota; kingdom Metazoa; phylum Arthropoda; class Arachnida; order Ixodida; family Ixodidae; genus Dermacentor; species Dermacentor variabilis. The sequence continues at coordinate 183,030,298 of NC_134569.1, forward strand.
AGGCAGCCAGACGACCCAATAACATGGATAGCGACAATGGTCATAGAAATGTGTAATAGAATGGATAAATAGACAAAGCAAACCTAATTTCGAGCTGAATACTGTGTCACAGTAAAAGGGAATCATTAATCACTTTGGTAAGTAGCCTAGTTATATATGCAGCTAAGCTACAGTGTACATGGACAGAGTTATTCATTTTACAGGACCTCAGGGGTTTGATGTTTTAGCAGAACTGCCTGTAAAAACGAACAGTGGTTTGCAGCAGTTTGAATTAAGAGCAGATGTTCGTCCATTAATAACAAAGTGCTCAGCACATGTATTGCTTCACCAGCTGTAAAATGAAACATGCAAATCAATAATATACCAATGGACTGATTTTTGTAAATTCAATGCTTTTACTGCCATAGTATCAACTCCACTTACACTGCCATCATTCACAGTGGAATCCAAACAAAATAAAGCACGAATATAAGACAACGTGCATACAATTTGACAAAAACTTCTGATGGCAGCTTAAATACCAATGCTAGCTGATTACAGGAAAGTCTCAAAAACATCGCGAGGGACCTAGACTGTTCAACACATTTCAACAACATAGCCAGCATTTGCAACACATACAGCCAAGCTCATATGTCTCTCCTGGAGTGCCTTGATTATCATCAACACATTCAATTCACATGACTCACTGCATTACATAAACCACATAATCTCACTCAACACCAGCCAGAAACAAACAAAATGGCACTCGTCAAGCTTGTCGCCAGCGATAATATAATTACACAGATGCTCAATGACTTTGTTGCTGATTCAAGAGACAATATCATTTGTAATTAGTAATAAGCAAATAAATTACAGACAACAAACAACTCCTAGCGAACTTTCCTTTACAGACATGCATGCCTGAGAAGAACACATGTGCTATTCGAATAAAGATGACAAAAACCTTCAGCATAACGACAGAAACATCTTTGCCACACCAGTAACATGGCAGAAGACAATAAGTTGGCTGTCACAGTGACAAACATTTGAGCTACATTATGTTCTACAAATGAAGGAGCCAGGTAGAAATTGCTCAAGTTACAAAACCAACTGTTTGTTCGCACTCAAGGTTTCCAGCATATTTGGTTTAAAACAATTATGGGATGCAATAGTTGCCCATTTTGCCTAAAATAACTCTGTACTCTTGTCATATCCAGTGATGTTGGCCAAAAAGCTTAAATTATCTCAGCAGTGGAATGGTGGTTTCCTCTGTCAATATTACAGTAACACTAGATACACACAGTGTTTCACTGTAACAGTGTCAGCACCACAGTTCTTTTCACTGTAACTACTATTTCAGTTCCACATTGCTGCAAGGACTAGTTGCAACAGATTGCGGGCAAAATAGGCAACTATTGCATATAAATGTGGCAATAAAAAGTACTGTGAAATGCCACCTATGTGCAAAATTTAAATATAAACCATGTGTTGGTACAAACAGAATAACCCTTTATACCTGGCTCTCTTAATTGCGCAATATCTGGCATAAGGAAACAACCAGCTTGGTTCTTGTGCCTTTTGTGGCAAGTATTTCTGCCATCCTGCAGAAATTTGGTCATCAGAATAATATCATTTGCCACAACACAGTGGGTATTCCTGCGCAACATTTAGTCCCTCTTGCAAATATTGTGGCTGCAGCATAGGTCAGGACTGGAGCTCTGTACTTAAATGCTCATACACACACAAACACACATATGAAACATAGAAAGAAGCCAGCACAGTATATTCTAGCATCAACTGTGATAAAAAAGAAAGCAAAAAACAATACAATGAGCATCGGTTGAACTTTTTACACTTCCCTTATCCTATATTCACACAATATCTCTCACTATAATGCTTCAACAGCATGAAAACCAAAGCATTCTTTGATTTCACACAAACTGCATTGACACCAGGCCTCTCCTTCAATGGCTTTTCATCTTAACTATATCAACACTAATGCTGCATTGTTTTCTCTGGCAAGTGTGGATTGGTTAATGCTATGACACCGAACATATCTAGAGTTCACTTTCAGGTGAACCCTAAGCGCGCATGTTGGTTGGAGCAAACGTACTTCTGCATGACACTTGTGAAGGGGCACTACAAGCAGTGTAGTTAATTCACCAGCTCCAGTTATATATGAATGATTATAAGATAACAAATCTGACAATCTGTTCATTCTCATTCTGGCCACACAGTCATCAGTACGTTGCTTGGCTCATGCAGGCAGCAACTTGTTCACTGCGAATTGAGCGCTCTCACAAAACGTGTTCCCAAGTCAGCAAAATGTTTGTTTTTTCAAGCACACACTGTTTCCAGAGCTCACTGCCTTTGGCATGAAACACCCTGCAAACTTTTTGCACAACTTGGCACACGTGTTGTGCAAGACATGTTACCAGCACATTGAAATGGTATTGTGGATGGGATGCGCTGGTTTGAAGCAATGAAATTTTCTTGGCTACAGTAACTGCCCCAAAAGAAAAGCTACCTACCAAACTCTATGATTGTCATTGTCACTTGTTATCATAGAAGACCGTGATGGTACAATGGCATTTGGGTACGAACAGGGACCTGATAACCACATAACGTGTCTTATTGGGATAGCACAGGTGAGCAAGTTGCTTAGCTTGCCAGCTTTTTGTAAGTGATACTTGGGCTATAAATAAACACTACTAGTGGTGCATTTGCAACATTGTGTGCAAGTCCACTGCCACAATATACTCCAATACGAAACCGGAAACTCTCATTCGCAGGCATTTATACCTAATCTTATGGCACTCCAGATAAGCGTACAAGTACGAAGGCACTGAATCAGCCTACAATTACTGCTACTTCGAATGTCATGTGATAAGAATGAGCCTTATTTACTGACTATTCCCTGTATTGTTTTTCAGAAGTTTACTTCTGTTCCAGCACTATGTCCTTTTCCTTTATGTCATGTTCCCAACCAGGCTAAAATGGCAAGATGATGGCCCAAGAGACAAATGGTCATCATATGCTCTGTTTACCGTATTGAACCAAAACCAACTAGTCCTGCCAGTTGTGCGGTCTTCTCTTGTACAGTTAACACTTGTGCAGTCAAAACAGAATGTAACATTTACATCCCCAAGGAATATTCATTCTGTTGTTAAAAATACTGTAGCGACGTATCCTGTGAACGATTCTCTTTATTCAATGATTTAACTTCATAGCAGAGTTACTGTACATATTTTTTCTAAGGGCAATTGCCTCATAGTCTAAGCAAGATTATAAAACTTGGGCCTTTATATGCTGTTTTGAGGTCATGAATGACAAATTTTTTAAAGCCAGTTTCATTTCCAATCTCGGCAAATAAAGCGACATAGTTTTGTGGAAGAGCAATAGTTCAGAGGCCTATCATGCATTATTTGTATCACAGCTCACCCTGAACTTTTTTTCCTCTGAGCCAATAGTATCGTTCACCGGATATAGATTCAAAAACAGAAAACTGATCCAGCAAGTTTTATGGTACTGCATAACAAGAGGAAAGTTCATATGATTTGGTGCACCCAGCAGCAATTTACGTCTGGTTATCACAGTGAAATATGCTGCAATTCTACACATCAGGTAACCATGACAAGCTGAATGTACTCATGTCACAAGTGCCAATTGTAGCTCTTCAATGCCGGAAATTGCCGAGCCTACAGCCAGAATTGTGGAGCAACCAATTTCCCTTAGCGAGTTGTGGTGCACACATGACAGCCTTTTTCATACAGATCCTTAACACTGTACACACAATCCATTCACATTATCAAACAACACTTGTCTAGCAAAGGTTTTTTGCTTATGTAACTGGTGACACAACAAACTTAAGAAACAACTCAAGACGTGGACTTCCATTGGAGTTTATAAAATAATCGGTGGATTGTCTTACCACTGTATTCTTTTATTTCAAATTCACCTTTTATGAGTAACAATTTCAGTCTATGAAATGGACTCAAGCATGCTTACAATTGGGAAGCTGAAACTGCTTTACAGTTTCGATCAGTTGATCACTTATGACTACACCTCACATTCGATACATGTGTTCCAGGCAACACTAACTATACAACCGTACAAGTGATATGCTTATGTTAGTATCAACATTATCGCAGCGAGTGAGACTGTTTCCCCAATGCTAGTTTCACTGGACTTTAAGACCTATGCGTTTAAAGCAAATATGTACCCGTCCTTTTCAGACATTTGCAGCAAATACAAATAAAATTCAGAAAGATTATAGAAGCTGCAAATAACAATGATCGTAGCTATGTATGTAGTGCCATGAAAATGGTGGTGGGCGAACATGCCTTAAGCCTAGCAGCATGGAGTGATAATACAAGAGGAAAAAAGGCTGCCTGTCCTTTGCAAGTTAACTTCATTGAAAAAAATTTAATTTAGTCACAGATTGAACCTTCACATTTACTATGGTTTCACGCTATTCGAAGTTTGTTGCATCACCAGTTATAAAAGAAATTTGTGCTCCCACCAAGGACCCTCAAAAGGCGGGAAAGCAATTAACTGTAAGGAAACAACATAACATCTGAAAACACAAACCATAACCTGGATTCCTGCCCATGGCTACAAACACGCAATAGAAAGATATAACTTGTAAAATGTGGGCTGTAGCTTGCAGATATCAATAAAGCGTGGATGAAATTACAAGCAGCACGAACCCTGTTAAAAGCAGAATTTACAGATGCAGATTGTATCTATGCATTGAGCATATGCTGAGAAACTAACAGCGTAGAGCCTGCATGAGCCGTTTGCGAATTTCTGCAGGAACGCCTATGCTTTACATAATCTAAGAAAACTTTTGCAATCTGACATCATAAACCAGGATCATCAAAGCAAGAGGTGCACTCAGTGAAAAGCTGCAAATGAATATTGCAGTTACTAGCTACGACACAGCCTTGACCAGCAGGCTGCCAGTAGCTGCTCTGCCATATTCTAGAGGAAATACCCAAATAAGCAACACATTTCAAAAATATACTTGTGTATATAATTTACATGTGCAGGTTCAGCTACATGTGAGACACACTATGCAAGAGTAACCTCTAAAATCACAATAGCCAAAAAATTTTCCAAGCAATTCACATCAATGCTGCTGCACTTTTGCAACTTAGCTGCAAGGCAAACTACACCAAGAAAAATTTCTGCAGCAAGAACGTCGCCAAAAATGATGCAGCGAGTTCTTGTAGACTTCTGCAGTACTGATTACAGTAAGGCAAACATTTTGTCCACCAAGATGAGCATGGCAGTGGCCCCTACACATCGAAATGCCAATTTACAAAGCAATTCCGTCTTGTATCAAGCTCAATCAATTGTGTGACAATATGATTTATTTCTATGCAACTATAAATGCTGCAACGTAATCGCAATGTTCAGAAACTTTTTGTATAAGAAATTCTATTTAAGCAGATTTAATATGATCGAATTCATTTAACTGCCAGAGTGATGTGCATGCATTCTTGGACATGTCTCACAGAGTGTAATTTTGCATTTATTTTCTGTGCATTGCCAAGACACAGCTCAAGGCTTTGACCCCTCAGTAGCACCACTGAAGGTAGTACTTTGGTGTCAAGAGGGTCCACAGTTCTTTATCTGCCATCACAAGATTAGTTCTTGTGCAACGAGAAGATTGTGCCAAAAATAAACTGCCTCAAGTTGCTTTACTGGCTGAAATGCATCAGTGGGTGAAGGAAGACAGTATCAAACATATTCCATAATGCATAGAAGCAGCCAAGTTCTACTTGTTTCTGTCATGTAAAAAAGACTGTGTTAAATAATCACCAGGGTATCCTGTAGATGTCGCACAGCAATGAAACCAACCACAACCCTTCAAGGTCATGGCTGCTGATTTACTGTAAATTTGCTTTAGCTAAGCATTTCCTAGTTGCACGTATAGCATATATGTGTGCAGTGCACTTTAACCAGTCATCATGCAAGATATCCATAAATACCTCTCCAAATACCTCTGAACGTAGAAGACACATACGCACTAGAGGAAACGTAAATGTCAGCAATAATTAGACACACACCATGAAAAAAATGCTTAAATCTGAATCCATATAAAGAATTCATGTACAAGTACATTCTATGCTACTGCCTGCCAAATTTCCAATGTGAATGCTGATGATGCCAAAAACAGCAATGGCCCAACAGAATCCACAGTCCTGTTTTGTCACATTAACCCAATAAAGGTAGCACTTTTTGACAGAACCTAAATTCAATTATTCAAGTCCCATAATCCAAAGGTTCCCTCCTCAAGAAAGCATGCAACGCATTGACAGGTTGACATTCTCAATGCGAAGGAAACTTATGCAAAGGGAGGTTGAATTCATCCTTTTTTGGACAGTGCACCCTTGTTACCAGCAAACTCATATCAATAAATAAAATGCTTCCTAGATTTTGAGACAGTCAGCTTTAAATGTTAAATAAAAGTACTTCTCACCACATTTTGCAAAATTATGTAACTATACATAACATCAAATGACAAATTGTGGGCAGCTGCACAGTCTAGCTGATGAAGTGATCGGTATGGTCAATATCACAAGTACGGCGCTCTATATAGCGAGAGTTTGCTTTGTAACATACAACTGCAGTTCAAGTTCACTTATGCGCAAGAAAACAAGGCAGCAGTATAGTTCATTAAAACAACAGCCTAGTTGGAGCAGACCAGCTCTCACGTCCTTTCTCTGGTCTCAAACTAATAAAGCCTAGGGACACCCTGCCAGTGTGCATTTAAAGCATCACCAACCACAAATACTAACACGAGTCTCTGAAACCAAATTTCCTAGAGATTTGTCACCCTTGCTTCAATGAACATTCGATGCACTCTACAGACAAGGCCATTATTTACCTTTGTATTTCTCGAAGAGTCTTTAAAACACAGCTGCTGTATGTTAAAATAGTTTGAGCAATGTCATTATTAAGCAGCAGCATCAGATGCTGCTGTTCTGGCTCCCAGCGAATATCAGCAGCAGGCTTTTGGCACTCCGCATCATAAATGATTCCTGCATAAATATTGGTTGCATAACGAAAAATTCCTCAATCGCTCCATCGAGAACATTAACATTCTTTGAGTGCCACCTTTAGTGCATCTCAGATTGTTTCTCTGCCTCACTTTTTTTTTTCTCCCACAAAACAAGCACCTTGCCTTGTATTCAAACAAATAAATGCCATAAAACGATGTGTCAACGAAAACCTGAACAAAAAGCTTGGACCACAACACATACTTTAAAAAGAGCACTACTACTAGCTTCCTTTTCCTGCATAAACTACAACGCCACATCACTTGTGTTTGCCTGAATGGCAGAGTGCCCCATGCAAGCACATCTCTTCTACGTTGCAACATGACAGTTGCAACATGACAGTATGAGAAACGGCCGTCAGCAGATGTCTTTCACAGACAGCAAGCAAGAAGGCTCAGACAGGCCAAACAGCCCGCCCATAAGCAGAACGGTGAACGGCATACTCTCATCAATATATTAACACACTTTTGACCAACACCTTAATTACAACTCTGTTTCACATGGTGATTACTCAGCCCTTCGTGCAGGCCAACATGTCTGCCAGTAGTTAGCGCTGTAACGGTTTACACTTGAAGACACGCCATCATCTCTCTTAGGCGAAATTTATCCTCAGCCCGTTGAAGCTCGAAAAATAATTCGTTTACATGCATTCTGCAGCATGCAAAGAGGAGACAAGTGCTGCAACCAATTCACTCGAAACTGCGCGAGCGCGAATTCCACTATCGAGACACGTATTTGGCGAGGCGTCGGCATTGCCTGTGCATAAAATGGCCAGCACTGGTCCATAATAGATAATTCTCAGGTACAAACAACTCCAAGACGACTGCCAGGGACTCTGTTCCTGTCTAAGAAAAATGGCCTAGTTTTGTCATAGCATGGCATGTGGTGTAAAGATGGGCTCGCTTGGCTTGGCAGCCAGAGTCAATGAGACGCTAAGTGGCAATGAGAAAACTGACATGCAAGTCCCGCCACTGCCACAAGTGCCAGAAACATAAGAACAGAAATGCATTCCAAATCACGGACTGTTGGAAAGTTGATGCATAGATAGAACACAGTACCTCACTGTATGTACCTAAAATCCCAGGGCAAATTTTGATAGGCCGGAGAAGAAATTTTGCTTGAAGTGCAAATGCTTCGCCACCATAAAAGATTGTAGCAAACAGTACCTCTGCCTGGAAATCATGCACTTAAAATGCACTACATGACGATAACAAATTAAAAGCATGACAAGAATTATCAAATGACATTCAAATTCATTATCATAGCCACGTACACAGAAATGCAACGTTTCATAGCTGTGAAAAGTGAGTAAATTGCAGTGTATTGAAAAACTGAATAAATTTAAGGAAGTCGACGAAAGGGAAGCCAACATGCCGCAGGTAGTTGCTGAACTGACGACCATTCTGTAAGCAGCTTATGCAGCACTTCGCTCACAAGCACACAGGCCAAATTTTTCAGACGCGCTGAACAGCTGATGCTTACACTTGCATCACAGCACAAACATGCGAGCAACAGAACCAGGAAACCGTTCTGCAGTCCAGCTCCACTGAATCAAGTGGGCCATGGGGTATTCGAACTCTGCATACTCAACAATGAAACCATAGGCAGGATAGCCAACATGCAGCTGCTCACTATGGCACAAGGATGGCACGTCATGCACAGATATTGGGGTCCAAAAACAACTGCTCTTTGTAGCGCAAAGTGTGTGAGAGCACTGCAGAAGCACAGCAAGACCATTATTTGTGCACACAATAACAATTCGATGCACTTGAGCATGTGCAGCAACTCTAGCAGTTTACGAGAAACCTTTGATTGATCATATTCTGTATGCAAGACAAAAACAAAAAGACACTTGCGAAAGTTACAGTCACTGGCCTCTTGCAAAACACTCAGTTGCACCAGAATGATGGTTTGCAACTGAGGAGCTCGGGTCACATGTAGTAAGGCCACAGGAGGGGAAAGACAGCAACACCAGCAGGAAATGACTACTTGGGGGCACAGCTGCAGCGATGTGACACAAGTCCACACATCACTAGAGGGCCTCGCCTTGACGACACGTATTAAGCAGGGAGCAGGAAAGGCGTGGCGGCGTGACCAGGCAATGTGTTTCGTTCACTTGGCACACGTGCAGGAGAAGGCAGTGAGCCGCTCGTCCCGCTGTCCACTGTTTTGGGAAGTCGCGCAACCGCAAGAAGGAAGACACTCGAGGCACAGCATTGTCCCGTGAGCTGCGAAACCCACAGACAGCTGGGGAGTCCCTGGCCAGAGAAGATGCAGTGGGAGAGTGCTGCCGGCTGCAACACCACAGTCCTTGTCCACTTTGCCCACGCACAGACACAAATTCAAAGATACTAATGCTTTCAACACACAATTACTCGTGCCCAGTTCTATCACAATGCCACAAAGAAGGTGCCGGGCCTTGCTCGGCACACAGGCCCTCCTAAACTTGCGAGCAGCGGAGACCCCGGCTCACTCAGGTTGCAAATGTGGACAGCAGAGAGCATGCCACAACCACGATGAGTGCCAGTGACGCCACATGCGGTGTCGTGGAGCCACCTGTCTTTGGACGAGGTGTGGTGGAAGTTGAGGCGTGAGTTGTCTGTGATGGTTGATCATCTTCGGGTGCTACACAAAACAGATCACAGAAATCAGAGATGCATCTCATGTTCCGCTCTAGCTGAGGTACAATACAGTCACTCAAAAAACACATTCACCACATTTGCTGATCGTTTACTATTTTCATATTTTCAAGCAAGAGAGGGTGAAAATGCTGCAGAAAGAAATTTTGCTTCTACGTAGCACAAGTAGTATCGCACCATCTCTGCAGCATCTTTATGCTACAGAATGAAAAATATGCGCCTGGCAGTGTAAGAGGTCTTCAGCGGTTTAATTCAAAGAGCAGAATTAACAAGCAAAGGAACACTGCAAGCACTTGCAAGAGCTGAATCCAGCATGCAGAACAGCTGGTGGCACCACATGACCCTCCTACAAATTCAGAAGGCTGGAATTTGTACAGCCTATGGAAAAGCGAGTCACTTCGTTTCAGAAAACGTCTATATAAAGTTTATGGGTAATTAGTATGCCTACTTGAATTTCAAAAGTTTGCTCTGGTTGGTTGTTTCATGCACAAATCAGAAGAATACAGACAACACATACACCAGGCACTTTAGCGATATTGGTGAATCTTGGATTTTTAACAGATTACTCACAATTTAGAATGTTAGAGAATGCTAAAGCTTCTCGAAGCCTTATATTATATAACATTATCAAAATTCCAGCAAATTTTAATTCTTCCTTGAGTAAAATCTGCTTTGCCACAATGGCAACTGCAATTTTCAGTGCCTGTCATTCTTACAGAAGCTGCACTGAAATTACATTCTACAACTTTTCTGGCACTAATCTCCTGTAATCGCATAAAACTTTCTGCTTAATGTACTTGTTTTCTCTTACTAAAAAATTCTCAACAGGAGATTTTCAAGATATTTTAAGAATGTTTGGTATGAGATCCTAGTTGCTGTTGAAAGCTGCAGTAGCACAATTTCTGCAAGAAAAAATGGCATTACTGGTGCAAAGTGCACTTCTGTTAGCTAATCTTGTCTAGAGTGGTAGACAAAAAAGTATCATTCACCATTGTTTTAAGTGCTAAGTTATCTTGAGAAAATAATTGCCACACACACACACACACACACACACACACACACACACACACACACACACACACACACACACACACACACACACACACACACACACACACACACACACACACACACACACTCATCTGCTGTTTTTCATGACTCATTCATGTAGAGGACTTCTGGCAAGTTTGTGAGGTATAGCCCCTCGAAGACCTTTAGACAATTAAAAGAGGTCGATGTCACTTTATCGATCTGATAGACTAGTACTCATCAAGTGCCTGCGGAAGCTACCTATGCAACAATACCCATTAAGTCATATATACAATGATCATGTTAGTATCAAATATTCAATACCTTCAAGATGGCTGCATAGAAGAGGTGTGAAATTCTTATAAACAAAGCTCTTGTCTCAAATAAACCTTATTTAAGCCGCAATAGTATTTGCACAAATTGAAACAGCATAAATTCTAACTACCTATAAACCTATTCCTGTATGTATCAATTAGCATAAAGCTTTAAATATGCATGGCAACAGTTTCCGTGTGAGCGAAGCACATACCTTCCCCACTGCCAGAGCCACTGTCAAAGTCCTCGTCATCTGAATTGTCCTCGCCTGCCCAGGCACCACTGCCGCTGCCTTCCATCACATAAGAGTCCGATTCTGGCATCATTGACACCTTGTGGTTGAGAATTTCCTGCACACACCATGAACACGATTTGATAACTATAACAAAGCATTTCCTCAAGCAACTCAGGTCATCAAGGTTACATAAGGCAGACAATGTCTCACGGGTGAGTTTAAACATGTTATTTACACATGCATTTCAACAGGTGAACAAGAAGATGGGTGCCAGGCCATGAAGAGTGCAATAGTAGCATTAAGGCAGGGCTACTTGCTCTACTGCTGGACCATTCTGCGGAGTTGCAGAGCAGACACGAGGGTGACAGAGTAAATGCACCATGTGGCCAAAACATCCTAGCATTTTGTGTATGTCAAATGGAAAACATATGTGACGTTCACAGCTGTCACCATCTCAATCACGCACTTTTTTTATTCAGTATGAATACATCCCGCACCATCGCAGCCAAGTGTTTTCAGCTGTCAAGCCTGAAAGCCCAGACACTGGTTTCATTATATGAGCTGCCACCATTTCTGCCATCTTCACCGTCATAATATGGCTGAACCAGCAAAGCAAATTGATACAATGCAGAGAGATCACGAGATATTCTTTGTGCTCTGCTCTTCTCACGGAGGCAACTCGGATTGCTCTCCCCACAGAAACCTGCTCGGTCACCGGTTAACAATTCTACCACTTTTGCTCACTGACTGAAACATTTCCGCTCTCTGGAGAGCACAACGAGTATGGGTTTAAGAGCTGCTGTTACCACAAGGCATGTGCCCTTAAGAACTACCATTATGGCAACGGTACGCACCATAAATTTGAACCTTAAGCGATTTAGAAGGCAAAGACATGTCAGCAAAGCTGACGCATTACTCTGTCCTCACTGGCTATTGCACAGTACCAGCAGCAGTCGGCAAGTATCAGCAACCCTGTGTTCCACACTGCAAAGAGCAATTGACACTCAAGAAACAGCTTGCTAGCTGACCTGAATATAGCATGCCTTTTCACAAACACGACAGCAAGCACTTCCTGTTTTTCAACCTGTTAGAGAAGTTATATCGTAATATGCATCATGGTGTGACAGCAAGATTGCTCATAAACATGCCACAAAATCAGGAACTTGGGCTTTATCACTGAGAAATAAAGTTTGTATTCAAAACCACTGCAAGTCACAATGTTTATATCTGCTGCAACAAAAAAATTTGTTATGCTTAAAACATTACAAATTTATTTGGGGGACCAGTAAAAAAGCAAAAGGTTCAAGACAATTTGCCATCTCATATGTTGTACAGTAAACGATCTTATGAGATTGCAATCTGTAATTTATCACATACTCCAACAACACAAGTGTTAACATCATTTTTCTAAGCAGTTGCGAACTGTCACGACAAATTGCAGTGTTATAAACGGTGTTACGATAGTAAATTTAAGTGTATTCACTTATTGTAAACTGCAACAATACTAAAAATAACACCATCTTTCAATGGCTTAAAAAGCTTTAGGGCAGTCAAAAGCACTTCATTGCAGTACCATTGCATCAAGAGCATGATTAGCCAAGCTTATATCATATTTTCACAATTATAAAGATTAATTAAATGGTCTTATTACAACACAACATAAAGCCTGTTCCCAGCATTGCCATAATGGATATGGCATATTCAATTCCTTACTGTTGTCATTTCTTTCAGGCGACGTGCATGTGTGTCCAACCAGGAGTCCCAGGTTGACACTTGATGTCTTGCTTCAGGGTTTTCATGCTGAGCAGCTATGCCAGGGGTGACCACAGGTTTTACATATCTGCACATACAAATGACCAGTCAGCAATGATGTCAATTAGCAAGCAACATGTGCACATCAATAGCTCTTGCTAAATCAGTGGGTAGAGAGGTATGGCAATAAAGCACGAGATGTAAATAAGGTTATTTGACAAGGGTGAATTAAAAAGTCTTTGCCCCTTACGTTTTATTGCTATAGGAACTATATGGATGTTCCGGGCACATTTCTGTTGTTGGCGTCGGTGTGAGGTTCCTTATAAAGTCCAAGGGTGACAAAATCGTCGCCCTGCGCCGTATGCTGTATGTGCAAGTGAAAACATGCGAGGGTGAGCAGGTGATTGCAGCTATATCTCATGCACGCAACAGCGGAAAACGGCGGAAAGCGCAGGAGAATTAAGTGTGTTGCCTTCCGTCACACGTAAGGATTCGGGGGAGGGGTGGGTCCAACTCGGGGAGACCCCAGCAGCTCGCACGCCCGCACACCCGCCCGCCCGGCCGGCCAGGCCACTGTATCTTGAAAGCCATCTGCGACAGGCACAGAGTGCACGCCGCACTGTCTCTTCATGGCGTACTTCGCATGGATTCGAGTGACTGCATGAAGGTGAATTCACTTGCTGCTGCTGCCGCATTTTCTCATGCAGCGTCATGTCGAATTGTGGGCGCGTGACACCATGCTTATTAATTTAGTTAGTATGCTTATATTTACAAGTTCATACAGCCAATAAAACTACTATTCCTACTTCATACAGCTGTGAGCAAGTGAGTGAGTGAAAGAACTTTATTCGGTCCAGAGAAGACGCAGGGGAGACCTCGCGCCACCCAGCTAGTCCCGTGTATGGACCGCCAAGCCGAGCTCGACGGCCCGATCGCAGCCACTCTGGACGGCCAGGGTTTGGTCGTTGAGTTCAGGACTGGCCAAGAGTGCAGCCCCCCTATCCACACTGAAGGAGGAGCCGATGGCTTCACACTCCCACAACACATGGTCCAATGTTGACGTTAGTCCACAGGCAGGGCAGTCCGCACTGCGATACCTTTCAGGGCATATTGCATGAAGAACCGCAAGGCTAGGATACGCATGGGCTTCTAAAAGTCGTAGGGTCACCGCCCGCGCCCTGCATAAGGCAGGGGAATACCAGTTTTGACAGATAGTAGTGTGTAGTGACCTCACTGAATGTGAGCAAGGGTTCCCCGCGGGGCAGGGAGACTGTGGAGGCCGCGCGGTCACCGAGTTCTCGCGCGGCCTCGTGCGCGCTCTTGTTAGGGTTAGAGGAAGAGCCTTCAGTCTGCTCGAAGTGAGCGGGAAACCAAGTGGGAGAATGGGGAGAGATACTTTTGGCGCTTTGGAGAATGCGAAGGGCCCGAGGGGAGACCATCCCGGTTTGGCAGGCCTTAATGGCTGCCTTGGAATCGCTATATATTGCCTCTCTGCGACCATCGAGCACAGCCAGTGCCATTGCAACCTGTTCTGCTACCACGGGCTTCAAAGAGTGTAGCGTAGCACAGCAAGTGAGCCTGGAATTGGAGTTGACGACGCAGGCGGCGAATGCCTCTTGTTGGACATATGCCGCGGCATCCATGAAGCTTGCCTCAATGTGGTTGTTATGAACATGCTCGAGTAGAGCTGTACCCCTGACCCTACGTCTGCCGACGTTGTTTGCAGGGTGTATATTGCAGGGAATGTTCATGATGTGCAGTTGAGACCTCATCTTGTTGAGAATCCGCATGGCGTCGGGGCACTGGTCGACAGGGTTGAGGCCCATCTAATTGAGTATCTTGCGGCCCACTGGGGTGCCGGATAGCCTGAGCAACTGTGAGCATTCTTGTGCCTCGATTATTTCTTCGAGCATGTTGTGGTCTCCGAGCTTGAACAGGTTTTCGGTGTGAGTGCTTACAGGTAAGCTGAGGGCAAACTTAAAGACATTTCTAATGAGTGAATTGAGCTTGTTCCTCTCTGCAACATGCCAATTATGCATGGCCGCTGAGTATGAAATGTGGCAGAGCACGAAAGCATGTATAATGCGGACACAATTGTCTTCCTTGATTCCCCGGTGCCTGTTCACGATCCTCCGGATGAGGCCGAGAGCACTCTCCATCTTGGCGGTGATCCTTCTGAGTGTGGTTCCATTGGCACCGTTAGACTCAACATACATCCCCAATATTCTGAGACAGTCCACTCTGGGCACCGGGGACCTGTCACCATTGAAAAGCCGTATTTCGCTTTCGGATGCCAGTTTCCAATCACGATGGCTGCCGCCTCTGGGTCTTTTCTTGTAAAGAAGTAGTTCAGACTTGGATAGAGAACATCTGAGCCCAGTGGGGCGGAGGAAGCGCTCGGTCACATCCGACTATTTTTATTAGCCAAACTAAGGTACATACAGGTAATTACAAATATACGTACTAGTCTACATACCTTACACTATTTTTCCACATAGTCCCCACACCAGTTCAGACCCCATATTTCCCATCGCAGCACTAAATTTGAGATGCCTTTGTGGTATAATTCGTCCGGCTGACTGTAGAACCACCGTCGGACTGCTGTCTTGGCTTTATCGTTGCATGTGAATCACTATCGTAAATACTCCCACTCCCATACGATATGCCAAGCTCCTGGGAAATGTCCTTGAGATGCACACGCCGATCCACTTTCACCATTGCACTGTCGTCAGTCAGCGACGCGTGTGGCCTCTCCGAACACTCATTTTCGTGCAAGTCTTCACGGCCTTTGCGAACTCACAAAAGTGCCACCTCACACGTATCAAAATGAGACACCTTTCCCCATACGTGCGCTGCATTTCCCTGTGAATTTTAATGGGTGTTCGTCCCTTGCTCTATAAAAAACGAACCACATTTCGTTGCTCATACGCCGAGGACATGTGAAGCACAACCACTATCTTCAACAACTGTCAGCAGCCCCGTGCTGCGGAGCTACTGGGAGATAAGTCCACCGCTGGGAATGGATGTGTTGTCTTCGCGTGTACAGTCATAATTTGGCAAAATAATTTAAAATAGGGGCAAAGACTCTGATTCATCCTTGTATTTGCACGGACCTAATGCACAACTTTATTCCGAAAAAGAAAGGGGTCCATAATTTGCCGGCGCATTGCAATCGAATACGAAACGGAACTACGTTCACAGCATTGCCAACAGCCTACTGTCAGATGCATGCCATCGCCATCACGAGAAAGCAGCAGAGCACATTTCATTGAAGACTGAATTCATTTTGTTCTAGACCACGATCACTTTCGGAGATATTATAGCTTTCACAAAAGTTTCCATGACTGGGAGCCAGATGCATCGGCGTATACGACCATCAACGTTTCTGGCACTGTGTCAAGCTGCATATCTGCACAGAGGCACAGAAATGCTCTCGCCGCATATTTCGGGAAGTCCGGTGCTGAGTCACGTAGTATCTTGTGAAAGTGACAGCAGTATCTCTAAAAGTGATTGCTCGAGAATATCACCTTGTATGTACGACATCTGTGGCCAACGAAGCGCAAATGGCGACAATGACGTGTCGCTTTCATTTCTTCACGTCTCGTTTTTTTCCGATTGCGAACATTGGGACATAGTATACTTTTCTCTTATAAATCAGGCACACATTACACTCAGCTGCATGTTACATTCAGGGGCACATCTATTTTCTTACTTCAAGCCCGCAAAAATTGGGAGTACATTAAATTCAGGGTGCATTAGAATCGTGCAAATGCAGCACATGAAAAGAGATTAGCAGGCTGTTCCATTCAGTTGTGGTGTGATTGTACATGATCCTGTAGCTGCATTCAACATTAAGCATTGGCAAAAATGTCTTAATATCCAAGCGAAGTGAGACAGGCAAAGGCATGTCGGCTTCTCCAACAGGTCTGGACCCCACACCAATTCCTGCAAACCAGTTTTTGAAGTTCAGGCTCAATGGGCTGAAGAAAGGCATTATTGAGGCAGCTGCAATCCTAGCTTCCACTGTAGATGAGTGCGCATTCTAACGAAGCCAGCACCAACACTAAAATGAGTGCAACTAGCATGATACTAGAAGCCTATAGTGGAGATTTGCAAGCACTCTATATAACCCTGTTGAAACAACATGTGTACTCTCTAATCCCACTTACCTTTTATCAACTATGCCCATACTAAGTACTCACAAATTTTCTAGTACAATGTGGATGCATTACTTCCAACTAATCCACTGTTGGCCTTTACCCTGTTTCCATTCCCTTCACGTCCACCGTTCTACAATAACAGACCATTTATCATCTTTCCTGCACACCACATGTGATACCTAGTATCAAATAGTATTCCTTTTTTTAGCGAGAATATCCTTCTGCAATTGTTTCTCTAAGCCATGCTGTTCTATCTTCAAATAGGCATACGTCCATTACAATAAACATTGGTTAGTACATCCCACCATTATATTCAACTGTAATGAAAGGCACCAAAGGTCACTATACTTGTTGAATACTTTTGATTAAAACAACAGATAACTCAAATCAATTTCTCTTTCCCTGTTGAGGTCAAATTTTCACGGGTAGCTTCCAAAACTGCCTTTTCTTTTTGGTTTTGTGGGGTTTAAACTAAGAAGCTGATGTACTACTGCTGCACTACTATACAAGGATTCATTGGGTTTAGACACAGAGAAAGTGTTATTAAGAATAATAACTACAGAGGTTGATCACATTTAAGCAAACAAGGGCTATGGGAGAAGCGGTAGCGGAATGCTCCAAATCGCTTTTGACCACCTAGGGTCCTTTAACATATGCGCCTAAAGCCCAGTCCACAGGTTTGCTTTGTTTCTTTTATTTGGTATCCAATGCCTCCAGAGAACTCAGCTAAGTCTCGTTAATTAACCAATTAATGGACATAAAGCAGTAATCATAATTCCTACAAAGAATTCCTTTAGGACCTGTTGTACAGCTACTTCTGTGCGTACGGTGACGGCGAATATACATTATTATTGACAGCTGCATCAGAGGAACGTTATTTCACTGACGACAACGTGGCCGAAGGTAACTTTTTCTGATCCCACAGTAGTGTGCTGCGGGCCTTGGCTTAATCACTGACAATTAAATCACATGTCTCACCCCTTCTCTGGGTGTGTAATGTTGTCGATGAGCGCAGACAACCCTCCCCCCCCCCAAAAAAAAAAAGAAAGGAAGAAAGAACAGCCTGCTTAACCACCTTCAACTTCGCTATAGCGAGGTTTTGCTACTGTCGACGTTACCTGGAGCTTATAAACTGAAAGCCGCACATTCCAAAACAATGAGGTATGTGTCTTCTCTTTTCATAACTTCTACTATTTGGACGTCGGGTTGCTGCAACAAAGTACGCACCGTCCAATCTGGACGCCATTCCAGCAGGGTGGCGGGGCCACCACGTCCGGGTCACACACAGCGCCGGCCAAAGACGAGAAGAGGGTGCGCGAGGCGCTCAGCTGCCGCAGAAGCTCGCGTTGGCGCGACCGCAGCGCCGCGTCGGCGCCCCGCAGGGTTGCGCCCGAGGGTCGCCGCCCGGCTGCGGCAGGGAGCTCAGTCCGGTTCTCGGTTCGGTTGGCGCCACCCGGGCGCCGCCGAGGGTCGCCACATTCCAACTTCACCTGGAAGCAAACGGGAAGCGTACCGTCAGCTGTTACTTCGCCAAGTGCTCATGGCCTCTGGTTTGAAACAAAATGAATTTGACACGTGGGGTTTAATGTTCCAGAGGAACCTTGGGTGTAAGAGTTCCAGATTTAATTTTAACCACGTAGGTTTCTTCCACGTGCAAATACGCGGGCGTTATTGCAATGCGCAACCTTCGCAATGCGGCCGCAGCGGACGGAAATCAAACCCGTGACCTCTACCTCAGCAGCCCAACGCCATAGCCACTGCTAACCACTGCGCTACCGCTGCCGTTTACGCTACCGCGGCGGGTAAACAAACAATTTAAAGGACCCTCAAGGATATACATTAAGTGAAGCTAAAGTAGCGTATTATCACTTGATTGTCTGACTGTCTAAAACACGATTGTGTAAAGCATTCATTATCACAAAGAGCTGTGCTTAATTTCGCAAGAAATAAATTTCGTCGAGGTAAACACAGGACAGGGTACTGGAGCCACAACTGTGAAAATAAAGAATACAAGGGTGCCTAGCTTGCCCTCCTTGCTCGCATTCTCTGCAGAGCTACATGCATGGAGCCAGGATATAAACTACGTACGAGGGAGCATTAGGTCACGCAACCCGCCAGCAAGCGATCCTCTTCGCGTTTTCTTTCTCAAACAGTGGGCCAAACACGTGACCTGCGCTCAGCGGGCTCGGCCAGCTCAGTGTGCTTGGTTTCCGGTAGGCTTTAAATCCACCCGCACGCGCTCGGGTGCTTTGCCAATCGCGCTGCGCACATTTGCTCCCGGCATGCGTGCTTGGGCAATTTCGGTCGTTTGTTGCCACGAATGCACTTGTCGACATCGTCGCAACGTGCGAGTGCGGAGGCCACCACGTTGCTGCCGCACCCGTTCTCCTCTCGGAAGAGCGTGCGCTGAGCACGGCGGCGAAAGACGCTACAACGTACCGCTACGTTATCACGAGTTGAGCCGACGTTTCTCGGCTTCAATTTTTACTTCTACCGTGGCTGTCTATTTGCGCATGTTGAAACTGACAGCCCCGTTCCCACATATCCTCAATGTTAATCACTGCAGCTCTCTATAGCCTACGATCATGTCGCTAGTGCAGGCTAGCGTAAGACAACAATACGCACCCTCTTGGCAAGTTCAGGACCATTCTCCATGGCGTGGATGACGGCCTCGGATACCCTTGAATCCAGCAGTGACAATGCCTCGTCCAGACTGTAAGCACCCACCAAGCGCGGTAGAAGGCGGTGCAGGGACGACACCAGGTCACCCCAGGGTGTTTCCAGGTCCTCCAGTGCAGCCAGGCAGCCACCACGGGCCGCATTCACACATAGCCCCGAGCATGTCCGGGCCAATGGTGAAGCCTTTCCACTTCTTTTGGTCACTGTCGGGAAAATATGCCCGTGCACTCTTTTTTCTTTTCTTTCTACGCATGCTGTATACGATTCGCTCAAAGTACAATGCATTCAAATGTACAGTCGAACGCTTGAGTTATAGACCATTAATGGAGTGATCGGTGTGATTCCGGCAGCCACAGCATGTGGGTAACTGTTCCTGCTCTAATGAGTCGGCACAGTGTCACGTGTGTAATCAATCAGATGCTTAGTAATAGCAAATAATTACAGTAATGATGCGCAGGCAGCACCAATAAGTAGAGGTACGTCTAACGGCACACATCCCGCAAATCACACCATGCTACCCTCATCTCTTTCGTTTCTGGATATATCTGTAGCATGTCACATTTGTCCGTGTGGCAGGTAAAACCAGAAGGCCAACATTTCAGACATGACATTAGAAATGAATACCAACTTCGCTCATCTGGTCTGAAGTTTACATCTGCATTCGTTTGTCCCTCGTCGCACCTAAAAGCAATGGGAAAGGGACTCCTTACAGACACCTATTCTTTCAGGCCTGATCGGACGGTGCGAGCACAAATAATATGTTTATGCCATAAAAGGGCAATGGCTACGGCACCAAAGGGCACTCAGAATCTAGTACTAGAACGTTCCGAACAACGTATAAAAGACGGCAGCAAGAACAGCAAATAACACGAGTGAGACAGACGTGATATGCTGACTGTGGTGCCGAGTTGCGTTTACTGATAGGTAACATTTCATTCAAACATGCACTACTATTCGATCCATAAGAAATTCAGGGTGCGATAGCGTGGCAGGCAGCCTGGTCGGGTACCTGAGCTGAAGGCAATATTTAAAAACCAAGCAAAGTGAACAGTGCCTTCCTGTTGGCTCCTGGCACCCACCCCAGGTAAATCCTCGTAGTGCACCGATATCTCACCGTTCAGACTGACACACGCTACGTTGTTTTGCCGTCACACGTCAGAATCTGTGGCCGTTATGTGTGAACTCCAAACGCCTCTACTGAGAAACCCTGAAAGTAATACCGGCGTTTACACCGGAAACTCGATTGGAAAGCATGACAAGGTCATGGCGCAAGGACACGTGAGCGAAACGTATCACCGTGGATGGCAGTCTGATTAAGGCGTGCGTGCCATACCGCCAACGATATAAATGTGCGTCCGCACGCCGATTCGGTACAATTTTTTTGCGGAGGAAACCGATGAAGTGAGAGTCTGCCTAAGGAGTGCAAGCAACCGAAAAGCACTGTTGTTCCCCCTCGCCCCTTTGTTTTCCATTTTTTGCGTCGCTTCGGCGTTGCCCGGTGAGGCGTACACTGCTATATGCCCCGCGCTCGACCATCCGTTTCGTCCAACTTCAGGTTGTCTCAACTCAAGATAGATAGTCGAACTAGAAATAGTGCGCTTTTCGTAAGAGCACATAGCTATGCTAACCTAAGGGAATAATGCGTGTGCGACAATGGATTAAGTGTTAACTCCAACCGGCGCGCATGGATGTTACCGTAAGGAGGTAGAAATACATACGCTATCGATATCAAAAAATAAAATAGAGTGGTCTTTTATTTTAAGGAGGCACTGCCATGCTGCTACTTAGTGGAGCCATGGCTACACGACCGGGGATTGAGTATGCAGGCTCAAACGTTTGTCAAGACCGCACACACACCACCACAGGCACGCGAACATGCACTGGGCATCAAAAGCCAAAAGTTTGCAGGTGCGGATTTCCTGAAAAAAAGCTGCATTCCCGCTTAGTCTGTGCCACAGCAGGTAGTAAAATAGTACCGCGCGGAGTTGGCCACATATTGTGGTTCACGCCGCAGATATATGAATTCCAGGCTGCGGAAATACCCAGATTCTCCCTAAATTTCGCGCCCGGTAAACTTTTGACGTCGACTCTACATGGTGGAGAGACTGAAAAAAAAATCGGAACATCATTTAAAATGACCAATATCGATTAACGAAGTCATATAGGTACACGCTCAGGTGTTCAGTGGAGGCAAACTCAAGTAGGCGCGCACACACACGCCGTAATGGAGGGGGTAAAGCGGGACAAGCAACACACGCATTTGCGTATAGATGTGCCATTCGATACGCTCGGGTGCATACCTTTGCCACCTGTCGCGGGCGGCAGCGATGCGCAGGCTCCGCAGCCCAGGGCTCGGGCCAGGGCCCGGGCGCAGTGCGGCTCAGCGTCCTCCGGCGGCGAGCTGGACGCGTTGACCACCTCGAGCGCCAGTCGCGTGGCGCGGAGCACAGTGCGAACAGCGCCTAGGGACTCGGCCAGTGAACCCTGCGCAACACACAGTGCCATACATACATATATATACACGGCGAACGCTTCCACCTCGAACGTGCGATTACCGGCACATACACAACATGCGCAGGCACACGGCACTTTCGTTCAAATTTTTATGCACGGTAAATTACTCTGAGCTGTTTGTGAAGTTCGGTTCTGTAATCGCTCTCGCATCCGCGAAGACTTAAAGGGACCCTGAAACGCTTTTGACGATTTTCTACAAACGTATTGAGTCGTTAGAGTAGGTCATTCTGATCATTAATTGGCACATCTAAGTGCTCCGCGTAAAGCGTGTAATTTATTATAAGGTTTTAAATATGCACATCGCTGCCGATCGCAGCGCACTGCTCGGCGGAATTTTAAGCCGCCCCTACCCATATGACCGAAATCACCCATACGACGTCAGTGGGGCGAGCTATCCGATTGGCTGACAAGGGCGCGTGATCGATAATTTTTCCAACTTTATGGTAAACAAATGATCTTCGTAATAGTTGGAATGTTAGTTAATTTGTTTTTATGAAAAGAAAGTAACATAAAGAGAATGCACAAGAATAATTTTTCAGTACACTTAAGCACTTCCGGCACACAGCATGTGTCGTCTGCTTGTGTTACAACGTACTCCATTTTGAAGAGAGCTCCGCGGTCAGAGTCGGTCTCAGTCTTTTCGCGAGCACTATGATTCGACTTTGTTGCCTTGTGGAGTGCAAACGTAGCAACTGGCAATATGTCAAGCTGCGACATCGTGTCCCTCTGCAAGGCAGCGTACGAGCGAACTGGCTGCTGCGCATCGGACTGCCGCTATCCGATCGGCGCCAGGATTTGCGCGTTTGTGGCCGTCACTTTACACCGGAAGATTACTAACGCAATAGCGTTTCCCGAGTCCGGTATTAGGGAAAACGCAAGCGCAAGGGGACAGAGTCTGGCCGCTTGACTTTGCCGTAACGGGATGAGCCATGAGATAAGCAGAAGGGCAAATGCGAATGGTCTGCACGGTGCAGCCACCTGGTGGCACAGAGCTCAACCATACACAGTAGCAGCAACGAAGTGTATTCTTCTTTGCTGCTGGTGTGTATTTTTCGCAGGAGTGTAATCATGAACACGTTGTTTTTATAAATGTTTAAAATGTTTTACACTTGGTTAGAGCAATATTAGCGCTTTGTTTGGCTGGTTAAACGCTGCACCAACAAGTGTATGGACCGTGCTGACCGATCAGGCCGCTCACGTACGTCTACGCTAAAGTGCCTTCAACAGCTTGAGTTTATGCCTACAGTCATTTGCCGAAATGACCAGCTTGCCTGTGGTTACCGGAATACAAGACACGTTCGGCGCTACGACAGAATGCTCGCAACGCGCGCTGCTTCGATAGCTCTCGCTTGGGGTCGACGGCCAGGCGGCTAGCGGAGCGGTCTCACGCGGGCGGGGGCGGGCTCCAAAACAACCGGAAGTGGACGATGTGACGTCGCATCGTGACGCTGAACCAGTGAAGGCGGAGCTTATCCCCACTAGCTCGGCGAACGAGTTGAGGAGGAAAAGCATGGCTAGGGAGGAGGGTAGCTTCTAATCGCTTGTAGCTCCATTAATACGTAACGCTTCACTTAAATTGTGGTGCGAATGTTGTACTTAAGCTGTACCCTACGCGTCTACAAAATTTGTCCGAACCGTTTCAGGGGCCCTTTAAGAGGAAGCTTTAGCTCGGGTGCTCCTATCTAAATACATGTAAAAGCAGAATTCGTTTTTCTCGGCAACCACTGAACCAAACTTGACGAGGTTTGTTGCATTTAAAAGAAAAACTTAAAATCTAGTGACTGTTGGTTTCGGATTTTTTATTTAGGTCGTAAATATTTTATTAAAAATTGGCAAAAATTGAAAATTTTCAGAAAACGAAACTATCACGTTTACAACTCTGTATCTCAGCAACGAAAATTGATAATACAATTCCGTGAACTGCATCTAATAGTACATCTAAAGCGGACAAAATTGATAGGTTACACGTGAATGTCAAAAAATATAGTAAAATGGAAATATATGCTTTGCAGAACCCAATGTAAACAACGTAACAAATTCACGTAAAGTATAAAATGACGTACAGAATTTGTCCGCTTTCAATGACCTGATGGGTCTCGTTTACAGAACCGCGATATCTGCTCTTGATGCAGAGTTATGAATTTGTAAACTTCGTGCTTCTATTTCTTTTTGAACTTCCGAATTTTTGAAAATCTTTTTAACAATATTCAGGACCTAAATAGAAATTCCACGACCAACAGTCACTAGAATTTCACTTGCCCTCTCAAATGCAACAAATTTCATTAAAATCGGTCCAGGGGTTATCTCAGAAAAACGTTTTTGCGTTTTTACATGTATTTGAATAGGCCGCGTCGGAGTTGGGCCCGAGCTAAAGCTTCCTCTTAAGGTTTTGCGCCATTCCCCGTTTCGCGCCCGAATCATTTCATTCCGCTGAAGATTACACCACGTGCCGGTTCGGCCCCATTGGATCGGGTTGCACCTGTTATAGAGCCCTCGCCGCTGTAACGAAAGTGCGTGGGAATGGAGACGGAAAAGGCGACAGCCGGCGACCTGCACTCCATGGTGCATTGTGCAACGACTGCCATGATGGAACGACGCGCGCATTCGGAGTTGGCTGGTGCTCGCGCCGAGTCGAAGGTCACCGTACTTATTCATTTGTACGACGCAAGCCCGTACTCTATATAAGCCTCGCGTATCTCGCCGAGGCATGTGACCGCTATTGCCGAAGTGCGCGTGCACTGTTTCCAGAGAGCCCATGCGAACGGCGCCAACGAGAACGGGACAATTGCCAGAGCTGCAGGGCGCGCTCGTTCGCCGCCATATACACCTCGTACAACCGCCGCGTGGGTTCGCCGACGACCATTGAAAGCAGTTTCACCCAACTGGGAGCCATCGGTGAAGAGCTGTGCACATCACCTTGCTGCTTAGGTGCACACATACAGGGTGCCCCATCTATCGCGAATCGCGTTGTTCCAAGTGCGTTCACAGTCTAGTATAGAGTAGCCGCCAGTAATTTTTTCGTTGACGCCATTCAATTTAGTATTGGCAAGTGGATAATTTTTTTTTTAATCGCTGATCTGAATGGCATGCTGTCAATGAAGAACCTGTAGAAAACTGAACTTAAAAGTGGCATGTTTCCAGCCAAGCACTTTTGCCAGTTTAATTTTTCTGGCTGATAAAAGCGCTGTCGCGAACGGGGCGCGCCAAATAAAGCGCCATCTATGCCGCACACGCTGCTATGGAGCGTGTTTGAGGCCGCTGCTTTTTGAAGCGGGCGGACTGTTAGTCACGCGATATTTTAAATGCGCAAGAATTTCTATGCCTAGCCAACGAGGAAACAAGTCCATCAATCCGTCCCTCCGTTCGTCAAGTAAGGCGATCGCTTTCAAGATAGGGCCCGCAGCAGCGAGCGACTTGCCCTTCGTGCTGCCTCTAGCGTCAACGCAAACTAAGCGGAAAGAACACAGCGCACACGAAGCTATCGGCACTTGGCGCTCTCTGTCGCCATCGCAGATCGCCTTTAAGATGGGGCCCGCGCGGCCGCGCCATACGCAGCCGTCGCCTGAGTACGATTAATCACGGTTCATAATGGTTCGACGCGGATGGATAAACCGCTAAAGAACGATAGCGGCTTATGATGATCGGAACGTCATCAGCGCAGCTGGCCCCGCCACCTGAAATAGTTTGCTTGCGTTATCAATGCACTCTGCGCCGACGTCCGCAGCAGTTCCAGTCGCCGCAGCTGCGCTGCCGTCTGTACTGGTCGGATCAAGTTTCGTAACACTGATAATGACACCCGGCTGCGTGGAGATGAGATAGTGACGCAATGCTTACGCATACTTAGACAACTCCCAGAGAAGATTCCGCGAGATTTTTTTGTTAATTTCTCGCTAGGTTTCTTTTATTAGCCAGCAGAAATGAACTGGCAAAAATTACCTGACTGAAAACACGCAATTTCCAAGTTTCTTTCAATTTCCTACAATTTCTTCATTTACAGCACGGTATTCAGAGAAGTAATTAAAATGGCTAATTGCAATTAATTATTAAACTGAACTTCATAAACAAAACAATTACTCGAGGCTACTATACCCGACTGTGAACAATGAAATATTTCTGAATTTCCTCAATCGTAATTACCTTTAACACAGCAAAGCAGTAAGTATCTGCGCACACGTATAACCACTGTGGATTGTTGTTTATGACGCAACCTTTCGTTGAAAAATGATCAACCTGCAAAGCCACAAACCTGTCTAGAACGACGTTTAGGCAAATCCATGTACTATATACCAATCATAACCATGCTGACTGAACCGATGTGCTTGTCTGCTAACTTAAAACACTGGCGCGAAAGTTCCGCCTAGCAATTTCTGTAGAAAACTATCTCACGTAGTATCGAACCCTGCCTCGTGTCGTGCGTCTCCTGCTTATCTGCGTCGCTGCACTGTCTGAGAAAAACAAATAGTTCCGAATTACGACGCAGAGGTGGCCTGAACGCCATACTCAACGAACAGCCAGCAAAATCATCTTTCCAACCTGCGAAGACTGCCCTCACCTTCGCGTCAACCGTCTTGCACCCCGATGTCTCACACGGGAGACAGCAGCACCGATACTTCACCGGGAAGCGCGCACACGTGCTATGCATCACGCTCAATCGATACCACTACTGTTCGGGGCGGTTTGTGGTCCCGACGAAGGTGCGCATAGCAGGACATGTGTGGATGACCTCGTTTCTTTCCGACCGCGAGCAAATACAGCCTTGCGTCGATTCAAGGACCGAGATGGAATCGACGTGCGCCTCTGTCGTATACGCCGGTCTCGCCGTCATCAATTTTGTTCCTGTTTCCAACCGTTGAGAGCAATACAAGAAACACAACGGTAAACAGCGAACGATATCGCGCACTTCATGCCACGCTGCGACGCCTACGAAGAAGGGCCACTGCAAATGAGCGAGGCACGACGCGTAGTCACGTTTAGAATGACAGGTCACAACTGCAAGCGCCATATCCTGTCACTGTTTCTTTCCGATTGCTTAGAACCGGGTACAAGCGGACGCTATAGGGCTTCAGTGAGTTCTATGTGCCTGATTTATAAAATGCCTAGATAATTAATCTCGGTAATAGCTATACTCCTTAGTTCATTCGCTCGTCAACGCGAATATCCGTGCCCCGCAACACAATAGTTCTCACGTGGAGTTAGCGTATTTCTCTCATTCCCCGTTATGTGTTGTGTAATGAAAAGCTATATCTTTGTTATCGAGCGATGCGCTATACAGTAGGTGAACAACACGTCTGAAGCATTGATTTAGTCGTCACATTCATTTACGCACGCGCAAACGCTAAACATACGCCAAAATAACGGCTATACTGTCCGGAATGTTGTCTGCATGTTGAGGTTTCGACGCACAATCTGACGTCACCCCTTCCACCTCGCAAACCCCCAGCCGTAACTCACTTGGAACATCCTTACGGGATGCCTACGATTGTGCCGAACCGTAACTCTTCGGAATTCCAAAAAAATAATACCCTGTTCGAATGTATCGGCGATTTCCGATGGGCTCTACTTCGGCGCACCAGGTGCGCATGCCCACCTGCCGCAGTGCCCCCTGTGAACCACATGACCTCTCCTCCTTTCTCTTCATTAAAATCCACTCCTCCTCCTCCTTGTGCACCACGCGCGGCGCTGCCGCGAAACGCTCCCATCGGGGTGCGAGGTGAACGGATTGCAGCAACGAGCCTTTGTGCTTCGCAGCGGATCAGTTATAGCACAGTCACCTGTCATACGGCTCCGTCTCTCCCACTTTCCCCTTACCCCGGTGAGGAGTAGTAGGATGCGCAGTCCAGGCCGGCCTCTCCTCCTTTATTTTAATTGAAATTTCCTCCTCCTCGCTCATCGCGCTATGCCTGGTGTAACACTGACGCGCCGACACAACAGCAGTAAGATAAGAAATTATGAAATGGGAGACCGATCAATCGACATACCGAACGAGTGAGTGAGTGAGTGAGTGAGTGAGTGAGTGAGTGAGTGAGTGAGTGAGTGAGTGAGTGAGTGAGTGAGTGAGTGAGTGAGTGAGTGAGTGAGTGAGTGAGTGAGTGAGTGAGTGAGTGAGTGGTCTGCACCAGGGCCGTAGCCAGGGCGAGGGTTACGAGGTTCTAACACCCCCCGAAAATATCGCGCCGACAACGTATACCATTTAGCACAACTTATACGTATACGTCAAAATAAATGATGTGTTTGCAGTTTAATACATGTCAGTGATGTGCTTGATTCAAGCGCTAAAATAACTCAATATTTCAAAATGGCCGCTGCTGTCCCCGCAAACCCCTCCCGAACATAACTTCTGGGTACGGCCCTATAGCCTTAACGTCCCAAAGCAAAAGAGTATCTATGACAGACGCCGCATTATAGAACATTAAGTGCTGATTTCGGCCAAGTGGGGTTCTTCAGCGCGATTGGACGGTGAGAACGGATTCATGCTGATCAGCACACACTGGAACTTCAGATTAACTAAGGAAGAAATTGACCGGACAAGTGCTATAAACTCATTTGTTACATGCAGAAGGAAACTTGTACATCTCGGGAGAAAGCACGCAGGAAAGCTGTTCTCAATTTTCAAAAATGAACGAGGAACTTCATTGCAGAGGTGCTGCGGCTTGTGAATGAGAGATTGCACACTTTCCCTACACCTATCTGCCTCTTTTGTTTGCCTGACGGCTGCGCCTGCAGACACTCGGCGGGACAGTGCCACCGCGGGCCAAGTGACCGATCATTTCCAATATCTTCAGCTCGCTTCGGGAAAGAACTTCGAACTCTTGAATTTCCACTCAGTTCTAGACTCAACGGTCGACTTCGTGCAAGATGGCCTCAGTGTTCATGGCGGAGCGTTACAAAAAAGCTAGTCGCAGATGGCGGAAGATCAGAGCGTTGTCTATAAATATTCATAAGCTAATCCAGCTTTCTGGCTAGCCATTGCCGCGTTAAACGCTTACTGGTGATGCTGCTGCAACAACTGTTACTATTGGGGACGAGCTCCGCCACTGGAAGAGCTGGCGCCACCGTCGGCGTGAAGTGGCATGAGGGATCACGTAGACACAGCGGCCGCGTCAGCTGCTTCGGAAGCGTCGAAGCGAGCTGAAAACGAAAGTTTAAAGTCCCACCTGCGCTGCGGCTCTGATTAAGTGGTGAAGCTTTCCCACCTTGGGTGTCTGCTTGACAACATTTGAAAGCACTGCAATAGGTAGTGGCTGCCTTTGGAAGCGTGCAGCATGGTAGGCTACTGTTCCATGCCGCAATGCCGGACGTACGTAACGGAGCCCGGTGTCGGCTTTATTCACACGTAGCCG
This sequence comes from Dermacentor variabilis, assembly GCF_050947875.1. Classification (NCBI taxonomy): domain Eukaryota; kingdom Metazoa; phylum Arthropoda; class Arachnida; order Ixodida; family Ixodidae; genus Dermacentor; species Dermacentor variabilis. Next base: position 183,060,007 of record NC_134569.1, read on the forward strand.
CAGGACAAGAGGCTGCGTGAAGCTTGGATTGCGAAACTTAGAACCGGCAAGCAGCCATCGGCTACGACTCGGGTGTGCATCAAGCACTTCCGCGAGTAAGATTTCTGCTACAGCGCTGGGACTGCCATGTTCGGTGAGTAGCAGGAAACGCGCAGTGAGACGCTCACCCGCGCTCGCTGCCCGGCCAATGTCATGACACTTTGGTCTACGAACTTTTTGATGCTAGAGACTGGCAAGTTCACTGGAATGGATAGGAAGAGGTAAGAAGCACATTAAAAAAGCATGGCTTATGGTCATGTTTCTGTGTTATGAATTAACCCACTGGATTACGAAACAGAAGCAGCGAGAAATCGCACGCTGAGAATACCGGTAAAAATACAGTGCGACGCAACTTGAGAAATAATATTGAAACGTCCAATACTTTAGAAAAAGAAATATTGAATAGTCGCGACGACACATATCAGTCGCCGTAAGCGTCGAAGTCTCTATAACGAAATTATTTTTCAACAGCTCTGATAGCGTCCAAGCAACAATATTTGCTTGTGTACTGTCAGATGCACATATTCTGCGGCCTAAAGCTCAAGGCACGGTGCAATAACGCGCTCGAAGCGAAAGCGAAACATTGTGCGCGGACATGCATGCAGGCGCGCAGTCGGTCGCCGCGAACCCGTGCGATCGCTGCATTAAGGCTTCATTCTGTTATGATCCATTCGGTGATACAGACAACCCACTACAAGAATATATTTCACATAGTTTGCTCTCAGCGGTTGCCTACTTTGCACGCCAGAAGCCGGTTCGGGAGACTCCACTGCGGCGACCGCGCGCAGTGGCGTTCACTGTACGTATTCGGTAAACAGATAGCGTCTGTAAACGATTCTGTGCTTTCAGTTTGCCCAAGATTATTATTTCGACAGTAAGAAACTTCCCTCGTTTTAACAGCACTTACAGAAATGTCCAGGAGGGCTGCCGCGTGGTGTTTTTACTGAGCGCCGAAAGCCAAACCCATCAGGGGCGAGCCGCGTGATCCCTCATACTACGCAAGAGAGGCGCGTCCGACAGATGGCGGCTCCGTAAGTCCTCGCCCCCAATAGTATGCTGCTGCTGCTGCTACTGCCTTCCCTACTTCGACTACTACTAAAAGAACACATAAACTACTACTACTACTACTACACCTGCTTCTACTGCTTGACGCTGCTAGTATGACAAACTTCCAGTTTGTGTCCAATGTCCAGTTGGTGCCCATCGTGTTGCGCGCCGTACCGTGATGTTATCCCACCACAGCCAAAACACTGCCCGAACTGCCATCGGGTGTTTTTCCTAAAGCGCTGGCAAAACAACGCGCTGGCAAACCGGCACGCGAGACCGCCGAGCCCTCGCCCCGTAGGCCCTCGGATACACGGCGACATGCGCGTCCATCACGCAGTGACGCAAGCGTGTCGGGCGCTGCCCGGTGACGCGTTCCGTCCCGAAACGATGAGTGATGGGAAGGCGCTCGCCTCGGCTTCCGCGAAAAAAAAAGGAGAGACAGCCGCAGAAAGGGGGCCACCACGCCGAGGATACCCGCCAAGGAAAGCCGTAATGACCCAGACATCCTGGCAGCCTGCCTGCCTGCCGCGGCTGGAGCTCGGCCCCCTCGCAGGGAGCCGCGCATATCCGTCACCGGGCGACGACGGGCGAACCGATATCCTTGCCGCACTCGGTGCTACGCGCGCTTCCATTGTTTTCGCCTCCCCCCGCCCCTCCGACACCGTGCTGCACCGACCCGCGGCGACCATTTGCACAGAAGCTGTCGCGCGACGCTGGAACGCGCTTTCGCAAACGATCCCCGCGGGAAAGGTGCCCGTCAGTGGGCGTTACCAATAAAGACACGCCGGGATGCAGGCTGACCCACTGCTGTGTCGCGGTGGATTCTACAGGTGACAAGCTTGCCCAGTTCGTGTGCGCGTAGTTTATGTACCTTTCACGCGCTTTGAGTGAGTGCACGCGTAAGTACGCTCTGTTCTTCGCAATTCTCGAGGACAATTAACGCGCCCATACACGACGACATCGGAGGGCACGTGCTTAAGCTCGCTGTACTATTTGATCATACTTATCCTCGCCTACTCTATCCTGCGTACCGTTGAAGTGTCTATCATAGTGCGAGCCAGTTACTGAAATTTTCTTCGTCTTCGGGTATTCTCTTTTTCTTTCTTCACCCCAATGTAGAAAGCCACGGGCCTGCTCCTCCGGCCAACGACTCCGCCTTGCCTGATTTCTTTTTCCTCCCCTTAGAAGAAAGTGACGGCTGGGAGAGGTCGATTTCGCACGAAATTTAAAGCACTCCGTAGTTTACCCCGTGCCAGTGGACACCTACTATGTAACGGCACACTTCAGCAGTTCGCAAGCAGTCTGGACGCGACTGCGTCACCTGTTCCTTTTGGGCATGTGTCGAGCACCGCAATAATCTGATGGCGGCGGTGGTAACGTACACGTTTACTTTCCTTTAAGATTACGATCGCCCCTTGACCGAAGTCATACGGACGAAAGGGAAATGGGGAAGAGGCGTCGTGTAAAGGTGTCCGAGATTGCCTTCCCGGATTTGTAATAATCCGAAAGCTGACCTATATATCCCCTACGTTTCTGCAACCAGAAAAAACGCACTCGGTACTTTTGCTTAACTTTTCGTGAGCCGTATACCCAAAGCTAGCCTCACTGCAGCAGGACGTCCGCAAGTTTCCACGTGTCGCGAGTTCACAATAATGTGACAATATGTCTAGTGTTTGGAGCTCAACTCTAGTATCAAATTAGACCACCTTATAAGTATTTGCGAACCTTCTTACTCGCTAGAGTGCCATCTTTCGACTATGTGCTAGAATCGGGTCGTATAAGGTGTCTGCGGCTTTAAGCTGCATACCAGCAGCGCGTGTCGACTGATCGCCCGTCCTTATAATTTGGGAGCATTCGTAACGCGCGCCTATACTACGCACAGCGCCTGAGCGCGCGTGCGTTGCCTATGAAGGAATCGGGACTGCACGGCACCTTTCGGAAATGTATACAGATGACAGCGAATGTTGGGCGGTGCGCGGCCGGATACGCCGACGGCCAACCAAAAGACCCACAGGCGCGGTTCGCTACCGGAAACTGACTCATACCCACACCGATCTCTCCGCGATTGAGGAGCCGAGAGACGCCGTTAGCGTCGGAGACCGCATTGTTTGGAAGGCAAGAGCAACAGACGTCGATTTCTCCACCGGAAGCGCGGCTACCGCTCAGGATCGCAATTTCTCAGGCCTAGAACAATCTAATCAATCAATGAAAAATTTTGCTACCTGGGTACTGAAAAGGAGTCGACTTCGCTTGTGTAGAGCACGCGGTAATATGATACGCAGCCGAACGGGACCAACTACGCAAAACTTGCAGCTGAAAAACAGCCGACCACATGGCGAGTCCAACGAAAATTGTGAATGCCGATATTGTCTACACCTACAACAGAGCTGGTGTGTTCTCTGCCGGCGGCGGCCCCTTTGTCCGCCGCCGGCCGATGGTTTCTTCGGCTCGCGATGGTTTCCCCGGCTTGGGCGCGTGCGCACGCTCTTACGTCGCCTCGATGTCCCGAGGCAGCGCCTTCCGATCGTGGCCCCCGTTTGTTCTTCCGTTTCTTTCCGTTTTCATTTTCTCTGCTGTGGGGTGAGCGATGGCAGGTGCTGGCCAAAGGATAGGCAGCCTCTTTCTGCCGGGTTCTTCGTTCTTCTTGTCGCGGTGCGCCGTTAGCGGCCACCAGCGACCATTTGGTCGTTGACTGTTGTGCCGCGATTAGATTTCGATTCGAACGTGTTGCTTAAACTTGTTGCATCGGGTCTCAGCTTAATACATGTCGTCTCTTCTTTGCGGAGAACTTCGCCTAGGGTCTGCCTTGCTGCGCGCGCGGGCTCTCGCCTTCGCCTCGCTGGGACTGGCGGAGCGTGCGCGCCGCGAACGTAGCGTGAGACCACATTGGCCGCCACCTACTATATTTAGTCAAACGCCTTTACAACGAACTTCTCTGCAAAGAGGTTACCTGTATAACGAATGATTTTTGAGGTCCCAAACACTACGTCATAAACGCGTTCGAATGTATTTGCACGTTCTCCAGTAGAACTTGTCGCGGTGGGCCGCCGCCGTGTAGCGCACGGCAGCCGTGCTCATATATGATGAATTCCGAACGCCGTGAACTCGCCTGACAGAAGAATCCCGTTTTATCCTCACGTCCTCTTATATGCACTTCAAAGCGCGAAATCACCCGATCATATCCCAACTCGTCCTATGGTTACACTATGGGATACCCAGCTCGTCAAGTCTTGGCGACGTTTGGGTTAATTGGATAAGAAGCAAAGAACCACTGAAGCAGGAAACTAAAAAAAAAAAAAAAAGATGACCAACCCTTCCCCTACCGGAAAATGGGGATAAGCGGAGCTTGTCCTGCGTGTACCTGACCTTCGTCCCGGTAGAGTAACCCACAGATAACGGTACCCGATTGCTTCGGCAACCCGCATCCTCATCTCAGGATCTTCTCGTTGCTGTCGGATTGCCTAGGCTCGGGCGGCTCTAACGGCTGGATCGGCGCGCTCACGGCGAACCCTTTCATGGGCGAGTTTTCGCCTTCGCTCGTCGAACGCTGCCTCTTCCTCGGGGGAACGCACAACGCGCGACCGTCCCATCCGTTTTCCGAAATTGAACTGAACGGAAACGAAGCCGGCGCAGCGCGCGCGATACCGTTTACTGCGCTTTCCCTCCCCGGCGGAGGCGAAACGGCTGATTGGTTGCGCGCGCGACTATGCAGCTGGAATCCTTGCTAATGACTCACGCTCCGATGACGGCACAGCTTTCAACTTATCAAACGGTCCTTTCCCGCAGTCTGCTGTGGGAACAAGTGGCTTTTTTTTTTGCGTGACCACGACCACGCCATTTGTAAGTCAATACAAGCTTCGCTTCAAAATGGAGCGTATGCGTGTGATCAGGAATGAAGATGGCTCCAGGGAATGGCGTGCAGGAATAGTTCTGGTCATGGAACCATCCGGTGACGTGACGATATGTGCAGACCTAATCAAGCCGAACAAAATGTGTTGTCGGAGATCATTTTTACTCTGCCTGCAACCTATGATGCATCAAGACCTGAAATCTCTCTCGGGAGCAAGGTGGTTTTTCTAGGCTCGACGCTAACTCGGGCTTCTACCAAGTGAGACTAAGCATAGGTTCGGAAGAACTGACGACATTTGTTACCACTTTTGGCAGATACTATTTCACCAGATTGAAGCTCTGGTCCTCGTGCTTCTCTGCACCTGACTAGGCGCCACTAATACAATGTGCGCCGTGCTCAGCACGCGCCTTACCTTGAGCCTAAGCGGGGCGTCACCGAAGGGCCTGAGCCTTCCCTGCGCCCCCTTGAGGCAGGCCTTGTAGTCGTCGCTGAAGTCGGCCAGCCGCGGGTTCACCGTGTGGAAGTACACCAGAGGAAAGAGCTCGCCGAAGAAGGCGTCCACGGGGTCGTCCTCGCCGTCCTCACGGGCCGACTCGGCGCCCTCCGACGACAGGCCCAGCCGGAAGCGCAGTGCGTGGAACAGCCGCCTGACCGGTGCTCGCGCCTCGACTGCCACCCGCTCGGCGTACACGTCTGAGAAGAGAAGCTCCGTGTTGCGCTCAGCCTCGGACACCAGGCTGGACAGCCGCTCTGCAGAAAGAGTACAAAGATGAACTCGTCGTCATCATCAGATTAGATAGACACTAAACAGTGATATCAAGGCCAGCATTGAAAAGATATGTGTTTTTCAGTGCATAGTCGCAAAAAAACATAAAGAAACGATCTACGATGGCTGTCAATGTCGTATTGCATTCGAACGTGCAGTCAGCCACATGGTTTGCCGGACGTGGAATTTGCGTAAAAGCTCAATTTCCGCGACGCCTATAGGCACATGCACTCTTGGATTCTAAGACCACGTTTTAATCCGTTATAGCTTCTTGCGACGCAAACAGTGATCCATTCAATTAGAAGCGCCATGGTATAACAGAGCAGAAATTGGCACTACCGTGGAATTCGTATGTCGCAAGCTTTTGTGGACGATTGCACTTAAGTTTCGCTTTTGTGTGTTGCATGGTATTTAGCATATATCTGCTTCGCTATGATGATTGCTGAACCATATGTTCACTATACTTTCAGTTTTGTCTAAAGTTTCAGTGTATACTATGATTTGTTCTTCGTTATGCCCCCCTCGCTTTGTCATGGGACCGCAGTATGTAATAATTAAATATATAGGCCCGTTTGTATTGGTACATAATAATATAAAAGGCTACTTTAATTCATTTGGCGGGTAAATGATGACTTACTGTAGATGACGGGGGCTGCGCATCCAACTGCGTAGAAGCCGTCATCCACTGTACCGAGTAACGAATGAATGCAAATTGAATGACGACCCGAGCTCGGTACAGTTACGATAAAGATATCTGCAACCTACAGATCGGTTTCCGGTGACGTAGGACAGGGGTAATTGGATAGACACTGGTCTTTATCTTCCAGTGAGCCAATGCTGTCAACGATTATATTCCGATTATGATCACCACATTTACCGTTACTGAAGACAACTATTACTACTAACATGATCACGGATACAAAACGCACAGGAAATTTCGAAGTAAAGGTGAATCCCCACATCCCACATGAAACGGAACTTACACAAAATACCAAAAACTGTTGCAAATATTTGCACATAATTTCGATCCTCCCGGAAGGCGACCCGCAGTAACTGGGACCTGCGCTGCCATCATCAGTAGCACCAGCACATCCAGAAAAGTATTTTTTCTGTCTGGGCAGAAGAGTTAGAATGACACACACACACACACACACACACACACACACACACACACACACACACACACACACACACACACACACACACACACACACACACACACACACACACACACACACACACACACACACACGTTATATATATATATATATATATATATAACCGCTTGGCATTAGTTCTGCATGGACATCCCCAAGGTACTCTTTAATCATGCCCTACAGAGCAATCATAAACGTCTCAACTGTCTAAGCATGTTATGTAGTGCAATGATAGCGCTGATGGTTAACCATGACAAATAAATAAATAAATAGCCACTGCCACACTACAAGCCACAGTAGGCAGTCGTCACCTAGTGTTCAAACAAGTTTCAAAATTAAAATTGAGTTTCGCGTGCAGATGGACCATACACAGAAAAAGGTGATATACGAAAAAAGGGAGGCAGGGAGCTTCCTTAATTTTCCCGACATTTTCGTTAGTAAGATGTAATGACGTTCACGTTACTGAGCTACAGTTATTTGCAAGAACTCTTCTACGGAAAGCGAGGAACACTTCTGACACATGCTTCTCTAGCGCTACAATGTTACCAGTAATAAACGTCATTCCAGTGACCTATCTAGAACAGAAAAAAGTTCATTTTGCTACAGCAGCGTTACTTCGATAGATTGGTGCAAGAATTTCAGTCGAAAATAAAATGCAATAAACCAAACGTAGACAACATTTATCGCGCAGTAATTATACACCGGCACGAACGACCGCGCCGGCTTAAATCCGCCTCCTTCGCATCCTTTAATATTTGGCTAAAGGAGATGGCTACAGTCCTTTTATTACTCTCACGCAACTGGCAGGCAAAATGAGAGCGAGATGGCACGCGAGAGGGAGAGAGAGAGAAAAGCAAGAGCAAAGGCGCGCCCCGACGTCCGTCCCAAGTCGGTCGCCGCAGCATTCCACAGTCCGTTCACACTCTCCGCCGAGGGTTCGATGCCCATATCGCCGGAACTTCTCCCGGTGGCGGCGGCGACCAGTCAAGCAGCAGCAAACAGCTATAACCAGCCGCGGCGGCGAGAAACACATTGAGGCGCGATGACGAGGCGGACTTAACCTCTCTTCTTTCTCCTCCTCTTCGGAGCCCCTTCTCCGGGTCCGGAGCGGCCAAGTTAGAACAATACTAAACTAGGTAGACACAGAGAGAGGGGGACGGGCGTAGTAAGGAAGAGAGGGTGGTGTCTAATCCGGCTCCTAGGCATCCTCTGCGTTGCGCGGCGGCGGGGTGGAAGATGAAATAAAAAAAAGTCCAAGTCAGAGTCGACGGACGCGGCGGCGGCGTTCCGCGCATTCCCCGCCGCACCTTCCCGTCTCACGCTGCTGACCTCCTCCTCGCGGTGCGGCTTCTCTTCTTCATCGGTCGGCCCCGGTTGCCGCCGACGGTGTGTCGCGCCGCGCCCGAGTTGCTGCAGAGCGGCCGGACTCTCTCGTTGGCAGCAGCGATCTACCTTATAACCTCCCCCCCCCCCCCACCCTTCCTCGCGATCCCCCGCAGAGTCCTGCCGCACTATCTGCCACTGCCAGCCGAAGGCCTCATTGCCATTCCCACAGCAGTGGTCTTGCTCTCGCTCTCCTTATCGACATGTCCCGTGCCGAATTGAATGCGCCCGCGAGCGTAAGGGCGCGATATCGTGTCCATCTTGTTGAGCATGCAGCCACCGCCGCGAGTCCGGATTACCACTGCTGGCATCGTTGTCATCGTCCGATATTCGGAATACCCGAGGGCGACAGGCGGAGACAATACAAGAGACGAAGAAAGAAAAAAAAAGGGGGGAAGAACGACGGAATTTTTTGGTTTCCGAAAGAGTCGGTTGGCCGCGTTGAGCCGCATATATAGGCGATCAAAGCGTGCGCCGATCAGTTCGCGTCGCCAATAAAACTGCAAACTTCTGCGAAATCGACGGAAACTTGTAGAACACGCGTATGCGCAGCCACAAGTCGCCGATTTTCGAACACGTACACCGTTTCTGCGTGGTGCGCAGAGCGAACACTGCTTACTTACGACAAGCTAGTATGCGCAACGGGAATGCTCGGCAAGCTGTTCAATTAGAACACCCTGGCACGAACTGCACGGTGCGGATGACGAATAAATTCGAAGGGTCTCGATTGACTTCATCCAGACACTGCTCTACAGACTTATAGGAAAGCAGGGGAGCACCAGAGCCAGCGGATATACTGGGTAAAACTAAGGCGCGTATTAGACATATAAGTATTTCGCGTTTCGGGTACGCGAGTGCTCTCTTTCCAGTTTTTTTTTCTTTTGTTTTTTTTTTTACCGCTTCACCATCGGTCGAGTTTTATACAGGCTCGCTTTGAGAGGCTAGAAGTAAACAGCGTTTAAGCAGCGTAAAGCGGCAACAGGCGATTGTCCATTTCCATGTGCCTGTTGGTGTATTGCCACCGCTAATATGATGATTACCACAACTACTTGCGACTGAAGGTTATAAAAAAAAAAGTGACTGGCACTTGTCTGGCCCCTTTACCATTTATGGCTATTTGAACGGGAGAAAAAGAAAAGGAGTATATGGCAAGGAAAGCAACGCATGTAGCGTCCGTACAAAACGACAGTGCATGCGAGCAGCAGTGAAACCGCAGAGCGGCAAGGGCTTGGCTATGGGCTTGGCTACGTGGGTCGCCGTGAGAATATGGAGCCCCCAGTACGCGTCGCGCAGTTGGCGAGCGGCGAGGACGACGTCGATTCCGGGACTCTCAGTCAGCAAGAAGATGGAAGAAGAAGACAGATCCAGCAGCGCATCCGTGAACAATTCCCCCATGAATACACACACCCACGAACCGCAGTCACTTCGACAAGTGACAAGCCAATTAGCGGGATCGTGTATACGGCGTGAACGCCGCATTCACAATGGCCTCCCCGTCGGCTCATTCTTCTCTTAATCAGTTGAGCTTTGTTTGTTCTCGGAAAAAAGAACAAAAAAAGAAAACAGCAGTGGCGCCGCAAACGTCGTCTGGCAAAACACGCTGTCGTAACCCGACTCCCTGGGGTGTGCTCATTCATTGTAATTATTCGTTTGTTTGTTTTTAGTTCTCTTTATTTTTTCCTTTATTTGCGAGTCTAGAACAAGATGCTTGCAACAGAACGCATTAAAGCAGCGTACACCTCCAGTCCTGACGCGGGGACAAAGTGCTCTTTCACCGTGTCGAAGAGGTACACGTCGATAATGCACATCGTAATCCTTAATTGTGGGCTGCAGTACCGGTATGACCTGCCTAACCGTCCTTATTGTATTCTGCTCCTATGAATTGCATTCTTAGTACTCTGCTCCCTCATCGCGGCCTTTCCCCTAGTTTAGCGCTTTTTAGTGCCCCTCTAGTACAAATCTGGTCGTTTCATTTCCACGTTAAGTGCACCGCACCTCGCACTGCCTCCAGGGGTGCCTTCCTAAGGCTTTCGAAGGCACGCTGCCGTCGAGACCGCGGAGAGACGTCGTGCGATGTGAAAACACTGCGAGGGCGTTCGGGAAGTTCGGAGCAAGAACCGGTGCGGCATTTCGCGGGTCGTAAAAATCTCGGCTTGAAAAGACACCGGCTCCCTTGTGCTCAAGGACAGCGAAGGCTGTGCCAGACTCCTGGGCCACGGAGACCCTCCAGACTCGCTCTTCGAAGCTTTGGAGCTTCGACAGCACGCATCTCTGCACGTGGACGGTGAACAGCGTGCTTTAAGCGAACACAGCGGAGAAGACGGCGGCCAGCACAGCTGCAATTAATGCACATCTTTCATAGCAGGCGCTCGCGAAGGCATTTCTCGAGTGTTTTCTTAATGCAAATGTTTGAAGGACAAACCGAATCTCTGTGCATGAGCTGAGTACGATGTGGCGAGTTGTTGCGCATTAACGAAAATGTTTGTTGGAATAACGTCAGCGACGCAGCTCTTCCCCGCTCGAGAGAGAGCGAGAGGAGAATTTATGGGGGAAACGGCGGAAAGGTTGGCCTAAGGGAAGGGAAGGGCAAGAGGAGAAAAAAAAAGAGAAGGGTGATGAGGATGTAGGTACAGCCTATAGGGTGCGATTATAGGAGCACATATTCTCCTGTCCAAAGCGTCCTTTCAGTGTCTCGAATCTAGGCCTGCATGAAATGAAAAGTTCTATGCTCAAGCCTCAGCACGGAGCCGCATCGATCACATATACACACAACGTGCTTCTGACACCGTATTTCGCCGATTCAATCGACGTGGATCGTCAGAGGGACCTGAAACTCGACCAACTTGCCGGGGGGGGGGGGGGGGGGGGGGGGGGGGAGGCTTCTCACGGAAAGGTATGCCAACGCCATCTGCGGAGCGCGTGCCGCCGTAGTGGGACGGCGTGGCCACCTTTTTATAGGGCTAATTATAAGCGTGTCCAAGTTTCGAGTTCATTAAATGACAATGCGACTCTCCACACCGTTGTCTACACACCGTCCATAGACATTGGCGCATGCTTCAATTTCCCAAACGCATTCAGATCGCTTTCATGCCTTTCATTGTGCCAACGTCCTACCCGCCGTGTATAGCTATATAGCTTAGTGGTTAGGGCGTTGCGCAGCTATAAGCACGACACTGCGGGCTCGACTCCCGGCTGCGGTTAGTGCCTTTCAATAGAAGGCGAAATCTAAAAAAAAAAACGCCACAGTGTAGCTATAGATTCGTGTACACGTTAAATAATAAGCCCCGAGAGTCAAAATTAATGCGGAGTCACGCTCCCCTGTGCTGCAGCATCCCTCGTGACCAACTCTTTATGATTGGGGACGTTAAACCTCATAATTTAATTAATCTACGAGATTGGCTTCACAGTCTCGTTTTCGGCATCAAATCCGCGCACCTTCGCGCACGTACGAAAGAGGGCGAAAAGGATCGCCTCCAGCCCGACGTCACTTTTTGTCGCAGGTTTTCTGCCCGAAGGAAGCCCCCTTCCCGCATGACCGCGTATATAAACCTTCGGGACGAGACACATTGTTTTCTGGACTGCGCACTTCGAAGCCTTTCCGTCGTTGGCCACATGGCACGGGGCCGGCGCTACTCCTCCGACACAAACCATCGATTGCGCAGAAAAGTGGCAAACAACTCAGCATTTTTTCTTCTAAATTTCTCGCGTTGTGCCACAGAGGCTGTGAAACCACGTACACGCGAGAACCTGCCATGACACACATCCAAATGAGATTTCGACATCATCACAACCGTCCGCGTTGTCGGAATGACAATTGACGGGATAGATTAACAGGGCAACCTAAGTGCGAGGTCACGCAAGATGGTTTTGGGCGCATTCTTATTCTCACTGAAGCGCGTATTCGTATTGTCCGCTGATTCAGAATACAGCAATGCAACCAACCGCCACATTCTATATAGAACGCTGCTTCACTCTAACTCGATCTAATCGTGGTGATGATGATGATTGTTTATTGACATCCCCTTTGATACGAGGCGGCGACAAATGATCACCTAGCCTGCTTGCTTTAATCAGATTTCACTATAGCTATCACTATATAGCCATTTGCCTAGCTGATCTCCATCTTAACTTTCGTATTCAATACCTCTATCACTACATTGTACCACTGCATTTGCAATGACTCTGTCAACCTCTTCCCGACCAGTGGGAAGTCCTATCGCCACCCTTCGATAGAAGTTCTCAGTGTTCTACATTCCCACACCACGCAATCTTGAGAAGACTAGTACATTCTTCATTCGGTCGAGGGATGGCGCTGTGTTCAACTCGGTGTTCCATCCATCCACGGAGTGGAGGAAGAGCTTCGAGACGAGGATCGTTCGAGAATACGGAGGTGTACCTTCGTACAGATGGTTTGCCTTGATCCCGCAAGTGAAATGCGCACTAGATGCAGTCTGCGTCTGGCGCTAACGCTTGGAGTTGTACTTCACAAAAGAAGAACAGCTGCGGCATATTCTGCGGCACGGCAAACATGGCATGATCTTCATGAATAATATTGTCAGCCGTCACAGGTAGGCGATATATCAGTAACAAAAACAAAGCAAGTTCCACGGGCCTTTGAGAAGTACCGCGGTATTACGAGGTTAGACAGCTGTTTGTCTGCTGCGGTGTGAGCATTGAATGACCCTCGGCCTTATTTAGTGACCTGTAATAGCCGTTACCCGCCGTGGTTCCTTAGTAGCTATGGTGTTGGGCTGCTACAGCACGAGGCCGCGAGATCGAATGCCGGCCATGGCGGCCGCATTTAGAGGGAGGCGAATTGCGAAAACACCCGTGTACATAGATTGAGGAGATCGTTAAAGAACCCCTAGTGGTCCAAATTATTCCGGAGTCCCCCTCTACGGCGTGCCTCACAACCAAATAGTGGTTTTGGCACGTGAAACCCCGTAATTTAATTTTAATTGATAGCCGTTCGTGGCTGAGTAAAGTGCCCGCACACAAACGGCATCGCATACCGGACGCAAACACAGGCAGTCCAGTGGTGGAATAAGCGCATGCGCACGGTTCCGTGTTGCGCTTTCCGCATGCGAAACCGTCCTCACCCCCCCCCCCCTAAATTTATCGCTGTCTATAGGTATGTGCTATGCACTACAAGCACTGCTACGAGCGTGTAAGCTCTCGCGCTCGAGGAGGCTACAACATCTGCTTTCCAACTTGACAGCCGAAAACAGGATAAAGGATGTCATGACCAAGCGCTAACACGCAACGGAGCCCCTGAACAGGGCGGCGTAAAGTTTGGTGTTTCGGTTAACAGGCTGACGTTCAAAAAAGTAACCGCTGGGCAAATTCAGCGCCGTTTATCCATGGTATAGCAGCTGCATGCAGACGACACAGAGAGAAAAAGACGGAACAACACAGAAATTGTGTTGTCTTCCAGTACGCATGCAGTAAAGAACGCAGTAAACGATGTGTTCAGCGTCTTCTGGCACGTTACAGAGAAATCTAGAATGGAGTGTTTTCACAAAGGCATACACAACACTAATTTCCACGACCGACAGTGCCACGTACGCGCGGTGTCTGCGCCTGCGATTGTGCTACCGTCCTCGATATGTCCTGCAAGGGCAATTACTCTCCAACGCATTAGGCATACCGGACGAACGTCCTGTGTCCGTGCAGGCGGCGTAACTGGAACACCCGTCTCCAACGCTCGCCGGCCCACGCGGCAGTGAAGGCACTGCGCTGCTCTTTGGAGAAGTGGCCTGTGCGAGCACCGTTAACGGTGCTGCCCATGCATGCGTCTTCACGCACTTGCCGCGTCCTCGTCTCGCATATTTTTGTTCCGCCTTTTGCTTTCCCCGCAGTAGAGTAGCCGACCAGACGCTTTTCTGGCTAAAATCCAAGCCTTTATCTTTCCTTCACTCTCTCCAGAATCGACAATCGAGGCAGCAGATGGCACGCGAAGGCGGGACGACGTGACGGGGTCACACGACGGCGCCAGCGATTGAAGCTGTAGCGCAGGAGCACGAGGTGGTGCCGCGCCGCTGGGACTTCGCCGGGCCGCAGATCCCGCGGCCAGCTGGTACGCCGCCGCCAACGCGCAAAGGGCGGCGGCGGCGGCGGAAGCGGCTCCGAACAGCCCTGCGCGGAGGCGGTACGCGTGGGCACACCGCGACGAAGAGGACCGTACGAGCTGCTATGGTACATAGCGTACGTAGCGCCCTCGACTGCTGCATCAGAGCAGCACTCCTGCAACGACGTCAACCGTAAAAACGTGGCGGAACAGTAGTAGTAGTAGTAGTAGTAGTATTTCATTGGTGATGGTGTGTCAGGTAATTTTCTTGCAGTCTTTTCTCTCTTTGTCTCTTCCCTCCAGTTTGCAGCTGCCGGCTTCTGCTTTCTTGCCGAGGGGCCAACTTGAGCCAGTGGGTCATGCATGCCCGTATAGACAACTTGGGCCGCCAATGGGTACCTGCCACCAGGAATGTGGCCATTCTTCGTCTGTCTCCGTGGTCCAGCACTGCCGCTCTTTGAAAGCGGCCTTCAGTGCACACTTCACAGTGAAAGCAGACAAACATTCTCTGCAGGCTACTGCCTTCTCCAGGCAGAAATCGGCGACTACCCGAGCGCGAATGGATTCCCATTTAAACAGGGAAAACCGGCCCTAACATCCCCTTTGCTTACCAACAAATGAAGCACTGATTCGCAAAGCGTGGGCGTTCAACAGTGACTAGCTTGTTGCGCGGATAATTCATTGAATGCCGAAGAAAATCCCCGGAAAACCGCGGGCATCGGGGTATCACCGTGATTGAAGCCCGATTTTCCGCTAGAAAGGATGCACACAGAAGCGCGCAAGCAAAGATGCCGTAGAATACGCTCCAGCCGCATGCCTCAGCGCCTATTCTCTCCGAATAATTAAATGTGCAGGTTTGAGAGGAAATAACGTTTGCCGAACCAGCTAGCAAACGGACACCCGAGCTTACGGGATAATCGCCTGTCATTTACACTCGGTGCATTACTAAGTTACCTCTTAATGAGTGACTTCGGGAGTCACGTTATAAGTCAGGCCCAAACTTGTGCCAGAAACTTTATTCCTGAAACCAGTTTTCAGAAATGCGGAGCTGAAATGTGCCGTGTGCTGTTCCACTCAACGTCTTTTCCCGCTGCAGCTGTGCACAGTGCGAACAAACTGGAAAAGCAGCGCATCTCGCGGCGGGTTCCGAGTCCTCATCTCCCGAAACAGGGGCTGCATTATAATGCGAGCGCGATATCGGCAGCGAGTCAATTATTTTACATCCCGTCGCCTGGACTATGCGTAATGAATACGTTTCCAAAAACTCTGACGAGGCGGGAAAAATGCTCGACGTGGTTTGCGAATACCGATAGGTGTTTATAAAGACGCACTGCAGGCGCAAAGAAAAAAAAAAACGGCATTAACAGCAACGACTCCGAGTCGTGCATAACAGGCAGCGCGCATACACCCGAAGAAACAATTGCGCCGGCTTATAAAGCGCAAGCAAGCCAGGGAAGTCTTGCCACCTGTCGGCCATTTGTACAGCGATAAGGCTTAGTTCGACAGGCAAACATCGCGCGCTTCGCCGTATTGCAGTTCACTACATTACTCTACGTTTAGCCTGCCAGCAAAAAAAAAAAAAAGAAAAAGAAAAAAAAATCGCACAGTACGAAAGCGGCAAATCAGAGAGAGACGTCCACGGGCAATCGGACGACGAATTTTATACAGTACACTTGGCGCCCCAAAGCGCGCGGATCGATGGCCGCAAAATATTTTAATTTACAGCCGAGCCGGTTCTTATCGCCGCTAGCTGGCCTCAGCAGATAAGGACCTGCACGCCACATCTTCTGGAGCCCATCCTCCGTGTGCTGGCTGCGACGGCGGTGCCTCCATCGACGACGGTACGCTCGGCGGACGTGTCGCGGTGTCATTGAACGCGGCGAAATTCTGCGGCACTTTCTTTTTTTACTCGTTCGAATGTGCGATCGTAACTATCGACAGGAGCTCCACTACACACGGCGGCTGCGTTTATTTAGCCACGTTCTTTTCTCTCTCTCTCTCTCTCTCCTTCACGTCTCCTTTATTTTTCTAGGTGCACAGATTAGGCGGCGTTTTCTTGCGTCGCGGATGCGTGACGCGTCTGACGGTTAGCTTAATTGCTTTCACAACTGCAACCACGGGGAAAGTGGGAAGGTTTGAGGAGGAAGAGGTGGGGGGGGAGGGAGGTCGTCGGAGGACGTCGATCGTGAACGTTTTACGGGAACAAGATCAACAGATGCGAGTTTCGGGTCAGGAACATTTTAATTTGCAACCGAGCCGATATGCCTACCCCCTGACAACTATACAGATTGGTCCGTAGTCTAGGTCTCCATGCTCGATTAGTTCAAGCTGAACACAAGAGCGTATAGCGCGGTTCTTGTGGATTAGCACACTCACTTCGTGGGCGTGCGCGGTCTGTTCTTTTTTGTGGAAGGGGCACCGGAGCGTGAACGACCAACCTATATAGCCTGTAAATTCGAGTCCGGCGGCGTCTTGGCGTAGTGGCGTCCGGGTGAAATTGGAATGCCTTCGGCTTTTATATAGTGACAGGTTTGCCTTCCTCTAGTGTAGCCGAAATTGTTATTAATGAGCTTGTGTACCTTAACTAAGTAAACTAATTAACGACCGCGCGACCTGTCTCTTGCTAAGGTAATTATTCGTCAAAACCGTAAATATACATGGCGCAAAAATAGACTTTTTTTTTTGGCTTTTCCTGGCTTTCTTATGAGGGCATGAGAAAAGGAAAGTGCTGTTCGGGGTGGGGTGGGGGGGGGGGCACAAATCTCTTTCCATTTGTTAGGCGTTCACGACATGCAGCCATAACACTAGCGTGATTCTTTACTATAAATCCCTCGACAGAATAGCATTACTACTTGTCAGCTGCGATAGCTTGTAATGTGGTATAGTTTGTAAGTGGAATAGCAGTGAGATTTGCTTGTTTGTCGGATGGACTTCGAAATAATGTCTAACGTTACACAGCGATCTCGCTGCCTTCGAAACACAACTGACCGAAGTGTGTACGAACTGTTCACGCATCCAGCACGCCCGACTTCCGACTCCACTCGGGAATCGTTTATTCGCCAAAGCTCACCGATTTACAAGCGCGAGGCAAGCTGTTGAGTTCACGCTTATTTTGGTTGCCGTCACCGAGTTTCCGAATAAGAACGCTTAGGAATAATCTGGTGCTATGTGTGTCTGTTTCAAACACCTTCTTGAAATTTTATTTTATGCAGGATAAAACTGTAGAGAGAGAGAGAAACGAAGAGGGAAAGGTAGTGATGTTAACCCAAGGGCGTGCCCAGATGGATAGGATAGGATAGGAATAAACTTTGGTTGTGGCTACCCTACACTTGGGGAGAGGGGAAAGGGGAAGAATAGATAAGTAGGAAAGAGAAGAAAAACTGTAACGAAGGACACATACAGAAAGGAGAAAGAACGAAGGACACATGTACGAAAGACACAAACAAGCGCTGACCTGTGTCCTTCGTTCCTTGTGCGTGCTACTGTTTTACGATGATTAATTACCAACTCACCCCGTTTTTAGTTCTCCTTTCTATATCGCCATTAACTTTACGCTAGACGCAAAAGAAGATTCATGCTCTCCAGACTTTCTGCCCCCCCCCCCATTTCAAACTCTGTTACTATAATAACATATCCGCATAATCAAACGTTGCATCATAACAGTGCGAAGCCGGCGTATCTCGGACAACCCTACAAAACAGCATAATTATTACGTATCGGTCAACAGTTGCTCGACTGGCCTCTGGCAAAGCCACGTAAAGCAACTGTTCAAGTCTATAGACATTTCCAACAAGAGCGACCTAGGCTCGTCCATAATGCTGTCTTAACTGTTCTGACTCAATCTGAGCAGCTGCTCAGAAGAACTAGCCACAGAGACATCCCAAGTTAGTTATACCCAGGCAAACAGTCCAAGGACGATGCGTTCTCACTCCCCGATCGAAATGGGATGCCTAGGTGCAGCACCGCTGCATTACAAGTGCGCGTGGCTACCTACAAGGGTGGCACGCTCCTGTCTGTGACTTTTTGTAACACGACGCACTTACACACTGTCGAGAAACGCGACACACGAAGCCATTTAGTGCACAAATGAAATTCTAAGATATCAAAGCACAGCGAAGAACGAGCAAAAAAACATGGGTACGCGGACACTGACGGTAGCGCAATGCTTTATCGCAGTGCTTTATCGCGGTGCTTCAGCAGCCCCTGCTGCGATATGCTGCCACAACGTGGCCGCCTTCGAGGATAAGGAATGCCGCCAGCATTACCATGCCTTGGCTCACTAAGCCGCCCCGAAACATAGAAATACGAAACGCAGATTGCCATAGCGTCAACTTCCTCCGCTCACTAAGCTACAGCCTCGGGCTTAAGAAACACGCCACACGTCAGCCGCGCGTATACGCATACTTGAGTGCCTGGGGGGTGAAGGGAGGAGCGAATCGCGCAGACGGCGCTACGCTTAAGCGCCCGAATAATGACTGAAGGACAATTAACCCTCCTGGGTGCGTTGAGGAAAACGCTTCTGTGCGAAAAAGAAAGCGCCTGGCGGACGGGAAAGGGAAACCGCCCGCGTAACGGCAACGCGCCCACGTGCAGTAGATCGGATAGCAGCGCCGGCTGCACGCGTCTCTTTTTCCGACCAGCAGGAGCACAGCGAAAGAACCGATAAAATACGGCGGTTCTAGTCTGGCTGACAGCGGCCCGTTTGCCCGTACTTGGATGCCACTGCCCAGCCATCCTGCTGCCCGTCCGCGACCATCCGGCGCAACAAGCACAGTGGGACGACCAGGGCCGGCAGCGATCCGGAACGAAATCCCGAGGCCGAAGGCCGTCAACACTGGCCACGGGTCGGAGCGAACGCTCGCCGAGCTCTCTGTTCCCCCGCCACTGACGTCCCACTATAAACTACGCACGCAGCGTCGCCGTCGTCGCAGTGCAGCAGAAGCAGCCGTATGGGGAAAGGAAGCCGCAGCATCTCTATACGGCGTTATCGCGTCGCAGACGGGCGGCGCGGTGGCGCCATGGCTGTCACTTGGCGCACCCCCCCCCCCCCCTCCTCCCTTTAACCTGGCCGGTGCGCGCACCGGGGGGAGAACCAGTTGGCCGAAGCCGCGCCGCCGCCGCGGGAACCGGACCCCGAAGGACGACCGCACAGCGCGGTGCGAGTGCGCGCACTACGCGCGACCGCCGTTGCCGCTCCCGTGGTCGCGAGTGCATTCCCGGCGGGCCCTTGAACCGCCGGAGAGGGCGCATCCACACCGTCACGTGTTGTGCGCCACGGCTCTCTCTTCCCGACATCTGGACATCACAGGCAGGCCCCGACGAGGAGGTGGTGGTGGTTGCGACATCTGCTTTCGAAAGGCACGTCGTTTGTTTAAGGAGTCAATAAGTTCGCCGAACGTCTCTATTTCGGCGTCGAGACGCACTGCACAGGGACGACGGTATCTTGCACTCATTCCCATACGCTATCCGATAATGTAACGGGTCGTGTGTGTGTGTGTGTGTGTGTGTGGTAGGTAATGTAACGGGTGGGAGGGCGGGCGGGGTAAGAGCGCGCGTACAGGCGCGCGGTCGCTATTTCCTATCGTTTCATCTGGAGTACATTGTGCGGCACATGGCCACAAAACCTTGTGAGCCGCCAGTGGTTCTAGTGTTCTGCTGCTAAACGGGAGGTCGTGGGTTCGATTCCCGACCGCGACGGCCGCATTTCGATGGATCGAGGCGGAGTTAGGAAACACTCATGCGCCATGCTTGGCGTGGGTGCACGCTGATGAACCCGACCAAATCGAAATCAATGAAGAGCCCTCCGCCATGGCGCCCCGCATAGCCCGCTGCATATGCAGCTTCGGAAAGTCATACCAAACGACTTAGTTTAACTTTAAGCGCCTTCCTCCCGCATTTTTTTTTTTTATTAGACGAATCCGGGAACGATATTTACGATTTTGTCAGTGGTGAAACAGTCATTTCACCTTTCGGCGCAGGGCCTGGCGCAGGCAAAAGGCCGATTTGGCGCAGCAGCAAGCACTTTTGGCGCAGGATCCAAAGCACGTGTTTACCATGTACCACGCAAATATTAACTGATATAGTTTACATGTTGTGGAGACGGGTTTGTGCAAGGCTTACCCTGTAAGCGCGGTCAAGAAAGGACGCGACGCACGGGTTCGTCGATACGGCGCAGAGAAGGCACCACAGACAGATCGTCACAAAACGCCTGTTTGTTAACCCAGGATGCAACACAGTGCGACAGTCACGGGTTGTGGGCAAAAGCTCACCGCAAGACCGATCGAGTGTATAGCCGCGCCTGCACTGAATACGATATCATGCGGCCGCATAAAAAAAAATGGCTGTATCTTAGCTAAGGTTAAGCCCAGGGTGCGAAGCATACTAGCCTTTATTTTAGTTGTTGAACCACTGTTTAGCCTGGTGAACTGCTGTTGCTTGGCTATATTTGGTTCGGCTAGACGAAGAAACAACTCATGCAGGCGAGCGCACGAGCTGAGACCCGGCTGTGTAGCTACGCGGCCGCAAGCGAGCGCACGAGTTGAGCCTCCGCTTTTGCAGCTGTTATGACGTCATATGGTAGCTACGCGGCCGCGCGCGGCGCAGCAAGGAAGAGCGTGGTTGTGCGGCTAGTATGCTTCGCATAAAAGGATAGCGTCAGCACCACTGCGCATGCAAGAGACGAAAATACGGCATTGCGTTTGCATCGGCGACGCTTTTTCACCGAAATAGCGCAGCGACACAAATTCGGCGCTAAAGTATTGCGTCAAAGAACATGGCGACATCCATCGAAGCGGCGGCTCTCGCCGTGTTGCACTAGCTAATACCATCCATAACTATGCACCACGTGCGATTCTGATCGCAGGGGCTCTTTTACAAAGCCTCGCTATCACCCATACACATCGAAAAAGTTTATCTTTAATCCTAGAATGTGACATCCTCCGCGGTACCACGTAGGTTCGATGAACACCGAAATAAAGTGCCTGCAAGCCGGTAAAGCGGTAGTACGTTGTACGTCCGTCAGAGAAGAATGCGCGAATGATGAACCGGCCCATAGTGTTTATCACTAATGAGTGGAAAACTATGAACAGGCCCCTGCTTCCTTTTGTGATGATGATGATAGCGTGCTGCTGCTTTTGATTACAGTTTTGCTTGCTGCGAAGCATCCACGTAAGGAGGGTTGCGCGTTTATGCCTGCTTTGGCGCACGCTCAGCACGATTTTCCGCTAAATTGCCGTTTTGGCGCAGGATGGCGCAAAGTATCGCTCGATCCCGGCAAAGTTTGGCGCAATCGGCACAGCTGTTCTACCGCTGCTATGTAAAACCACGGCCGCTGGATAAAAAAAAGAAAAGGTTCCTTTTCTTTCTTTTTTTTTTTTTCATCCAGCGGCCGTGGTAAAACATACTGAGTCGTTAGGATATACGTCCTTCTGATCATGAAGAGGACCCTGAACCACTCTTTATCGAAATGGAGAAATGCATTTGAAGGTAAAATAGGCTATTTAAGAAATGCGCTGCCGAAAAAGGACTTGAACACGTTCAGCAGAAGCAGAGTTATTGGCAATCAAACGCACCCTTCGCGGCGCTGCCGCTCCTTCAATGCCGTGCCCTGCGAAGGCTACGGCGCACTGGGGCGTGCCTAAAGCGTTCCGACTACTCAAAGTCAGCGTGGCGCCCAGTTCATATTTGATCTTGGGTGTTAACGTATACGCCACTATACACTACCGATTTCGGCGGCCCCAAACGCAGGCCAAACGCGGTTGACCTCAGCGAGCAGCCGTGCGCTCAGCCAGTGGACTCGTCGCGGCACCCCGCGGGGGCCGCGGTATCTACGCTGCGTAACAGACCGCAGCTACTGTAGCGCACATGCGCAGAAGCGTTTGCTTTGCGCACGAGTGCGTGCTCGCGTTCACGTGCTCCAGTCTGACCGTGCTACGTGGTGCCGCGGACCGGCTTAGTCCTTCACCAGCTTGACCGTCGGATAGTAGCCACATCCAACTTGCGCATTTTACATCGCTATCAGTAAGCCTGCCAATGCGTCCAACCAGGGGAGGTCTTTAGCAAGCAAGCGCTGGCAAGCGTACGTGTGGTCTGGCCTTAAATTTCGCGCGGTTTGGCGCTGGTTGAGCATTCAAAACTAGTCGAAATCAGCGAGACCCGCCGGCTACGACACCGATACGCAGAGTGGCCAAAGCTCAATTGCTACGCGGGCGACCGCGGCCGAGCATGAGCAAGATGATAGTCGGCTTCTTCCGGAAGTACGTAATAATTATCGAAATTCGAAAGCAGACTTTCGCTTACTTCAGCCTGTTTATTACACTTCGTCAATAAATATGCACAGTAACGACAGGAATAAGCGCACCGGGAGCGATCGCAGATCGTTGTTCGACACGCGCGTTCAGTTTCTCGTCACACGATTGGCCGAGGCCGCGCCGAGTCGTCAGATGCGCCGGACGACTCGGCGCGGAGAGGTTGGAGAGGTTTCGCATACCGGCTCCAAGACAAACGGAAGTACACGACACGACTTCACGTCATGACGCAGAGCCAGTGAAGGCGGTGCTTAGCCCCGATCACTCGGCGAACGGGTTGAGGAGAAAGTGGACGACTATGGAGGGAGGGTAACTTGTAATCGTTTGCAGCTCTCTTAATATGAGACGCTGCGCTTAAATTGTGGCGCGAACGTTTTACTCTAGCTGCACTCTACACGTGTACAAAATGTGTCCAACCCGTTCCAGGGACCCTTTAAAGTGCTTAGCACATTTGCATCCTCGTTTAATAAAAAAAAATTAGATTATAAAGTTTTACGTACCAAAACCTCGCTCTGATTATGAGGCACGCCGTAGTCGGGGGGACTCCGGAAATTTGGACCACCTGCAGTTCTTTGACGTGCACCTAAGTCTGAGTTCACGGGTGTTTTCGAATTTCGCTCCCATCAAAATGCGGCCGGCGTGGCTGGGATTCGATCCACCGACCTCGTGCTTAGCAGTCCAACACCATCGCCACTAAGCAACCACGGTGGGTAGCCCCCATTTAATGACAGGGAACCGTGTCACCTCAAGTGCTCCTGGTACCGGGCACGGCGTCACAGGGCTCACGCAGGGTTGCCGTCCAGTCGTCGCACGCACATGCAGCAAGCA
Source organism: Dermacentor variabilis (assembly GCF_050947875.1). Taxonomy (NCBI): domain Eukaryota; kingdom Metazoa; phylum Arthropoda; class Arachnida; order Ixodida; family Ixodidae; genus Dermacentor; species Dermacentor variabilis. The sequence goes on from NC_134569.1 coordinate 183,083,450, forward strand.
GCACGGTCTCGAAAGCGAAAGGAACGCTCCGTAATTTACACTACGACAACATAAACCATACGCAGAGTCGCGGTGAGAGCATATATGAGTCGAGAAGAGAGCGAATATGCTGAAGCAATGCCAAGGCGTATGTGGCCCGTTTAACGCCTGCTTTTCCCTTCCCCTTCGTAGGTCATAGACAAAGCTCCACCGGCCGACTCTCTGCTTTTTTTTTTTTTTTCGGAGTAATTATATTCTCTCTCTTTCTCTATCACGGGATGTCGTGATCTTTTTAGCTGAACGCACGCAAAAGAAATTATCTACGCCCTGCGCACGACGTTCCGAACTCTCAGTTGTAACAGCGCAATGCCCGCCTGAGTTTAGCGTAACACGATAGGTCAGAAAACGCCGAAACGCAGCGCGAGGGCGCCTCTGGTAACCTGTGGTCTCTTTATAAAAAGGTGTCTATATATATAGTGCGTGTTCTCTGATACACAGAGAAAGCTTCGCTTTAGAAAGCAAGGGGGGACGTCTTTCCTTCCTTCCCTCTTCTTTTCGAATGCCGGGATTACCGTGCGGCCTTTCCATTTCACATCCCCGCCGCAACAAAACACTTTCCATTTTCCACAAGCTCGCACATGCTAATCTCGCGAACGCAAGCCTCCCAAAAGCACCTAGACAAGAACCTTCACGGTCAGCCAACGTGTATGCGCGCCTTGCTTTCCTGGAAGCGGCGGAAACTACCACCAAAACACACTGCCGTGCCGGCTGTATAGATATATATATACCTATTGCCTCGTGGCTGCAGTTGGCGTATAGCAGAGAACAAAAAAGAGAAGTAACAAAGCATAAGGGTAGCAGAGGAAGCAGCTCATAAACCGCCGGCACCGTCTGCAATCTCCTTCCTTCTTCAACGAGCCCGCACGACACACGATTCTCGCTCCACCAGCTATTACAAGACAGCTCGAAATAAGAGACGTGCTCAGGGAAACACAGAGGACACAAAAATGTCCCATTCGTTAAGCCTCGCTTTGTGAGTCCTTTATTTCACGATGCTGTCATCGCTTCTACTTATTAGGTTTACTTCATTCAAATAGTGTGTATATATATATATATATATATATATATATATATATATATATATATATATATATATATATATATATATATATATATATATATATATATATATATATATATATTAGTGGGCGTGGCTATGTTTCGAGGTCAGCAGCATCAAGGACGCCTGTTCTGGCAACTGGCCACGGCTGTTTCAAGAAATCAACATCACGTCCTCGTCATGTTTGATGTCTCTTGACCTGCTCTTACCTCATTCCACTGTGCAGGCCAGAGGATCGTGGCGCAGGTCGATTTCTCTGACTTTCCTATAGAAAATCATCCTCTCTCAACATCAACAAGGCATCCGCAACAACAGGGCTCACCGCAATCGTTGCCGTTCCGCACGTTTTCGCGTCTGCGGCCTTTAATAAGTGTCACCGCGCTGTTCACGACGACAAGGCGCTTTCTCCTCTCCCCGCTCCCTTCACTCCTGCGCGCTGTCGCAGCCCGATGCATTCGATCGTACCTCACAGTCGGGCGCATACTGTCATATGGCGGACCATGCCATTTGCGATGCGCGAATCGAGTACGGAGAATTTCTACCCAGCCTCCCCATTGGAGTCGCCTCCAAAAAATATTTTTTCGCGCTTTTCCATTTCCAATATAATGGTACAATGTAACAAAGACAAGTTTTTATGTACGCTACATGCAGTCTCATGTGCAGGATGAACGCGCGCCCATAATCGGCACACGTCCCTTACTAACTTAACAGAAATCACAAGCCACGCTTTCACCTCCTGTCCGGGATTTCTTCGTTCGAGCGGCACCGCACGACTCCTCGATGCGAAGCGAGGCGACCGACGAAAACAAGAGAACAGCGCCATCGTTCCCGGAAAGCATAAACTGCCAGACCAGTACAGCCTGGCAAACATCTCGCGGAAGTGCTCCACAGCGCGCTAAAAAAGGTCTGAATATAATCAGAGGCATGCTGTTTTCACTCCCGAGCTGCTATATTAATAAAATGTATTGACGCATGCGTAAAGCGTACGCTGTAACCACTGTCGTGATCCGCGTCTGGAAGCCCGTGTTTCGATCAGGTGCGAAACATATAGTCAACACGTCGATGAAATCAATTAAATTAACGCACTCAAACGCTACGCTTCGTCACACGACCGCACGGTCCACCGGTGAAAACCAATGCATGTGTATTTACCGCGTGAAATGATTCAAAGCCACCACCGCGTGACGGCATGGGCGCTCGGCGACGAACTCGGAACTGGGCATCCATGATCAAACTGGCGTATAGAGAAAGGTCGAGTCCGTCAACTATTGCGAAAGTAGTAAGCTAACTATTTCTTCGTGCACGCGCTTTAAACTTACGCTGTTCAAACGTGTTCCAAGATGCTTGGCAACCAACGTTCTGGCGAAAGTTGAGAGCACGTATTGTGGAAACAGTAAGTGCCGAGTAAGAAATGAACGTGTGTTCTTTTCCATTCTGTAACCGAAGCCGTGCCTACCGTATGCAGGCCGGCCCTAATTCGCATGGGTTTCTCCCGTGCTTCCGAATCTTGCCGGCAAGTTGTCGACGCCGCTCATCGCGCGCTGTGTTACTGCAGAAAATAAAGTTGCTGCTGAAAGAGTAGTTGTTTTTCTTTCAGTTATCTCGAGTAGGCGAGTTGCCTTTGCACGCACAGGCACCATTCGAGACCTAAGAGTGCCCATCAACTTTCAACGCGTCGCGTGGGTCTGGTTGATCGTGGCATATTCGCAGCCACTATCATAAGCTCATTTTATCCGTGTTAACAGCCCTTTCGATCGAATTATTTCACGGTTCTTTATTTTTGTAAAAGTTGATGCCCGAGTGCCAGATAAGCAATGTTTAGACGAAACTCGTACCACGTAAATTTTAGGAGCGCGAAAACTAGCAAAGCGTGTTTTCTCGGAGCTTCGCAGTTATACCTGAATTGGGATGTACGCTGGTGCGGCCCACCGCATGACACATGGAGACACCTCTGATTGTTGTCGCCTGAGTGATAAAACATAATTCAAGGCTAGACATTCAATAATAACATGTAACGTGTATACGTTACGTATCGACAATGTTCAGACTTGACTCGTCTCCTATTCCTACCGTGGGCAGAGCTGCAGGAGCGCCTCTAGGCGCGTTGCCGTTCGATATTGCGGCTATATCGAAGCTAAAGGCTTAGTGACGACCACGCCAAGAAGTTTTCCCATTCCAAACAACTTGTTGACACCTCTCGCGAAAGCGCGAAAACTTGCCACTCGGCGTCAACAGCGCGTTCGCCGTGCGTCCTCCAGCGTGATCCCACATACCAGCATGGCACCGCACGACAGACGGCGCTGCGATCGCAAAATGGCGGCGACTTCAATAACACGGTCTATGCTAGACGTGACCGGCGACACGCGGGGTAAAACGGACAGCAAAGCTGAATGCGAGGGTGCAGACTGCAATGCAGCGCGGTTGGAGTAAGCCTTTCATTTAATTATTTTTTTCTCGCCGGTTCTTTCGACTGGTACTTACAACAGTAAAAATAACGTTACGATCATCAACTTCGCTTCTCGCAATTACTTCGTTTTCTTTTTTAATTCTTGCGTACCGATTGCCCCCCCCCCCCCCCCCCTATGGCCCGTTCCATCACTATCGCTGCGCTCCCTCCCCCTGCCTATGTTTTTTCTACGCGGAGCAGGGAGCAGACGGTCGTACACAGTTCAGCAAAAATCTAGGCGTATATATAATTAAGCGAAGTCTGCGCGCTTTTAGTATTTATTTCCCATGGTTCCGCGCAGAGGCATAGTTTTATGCAATGAAAACACGGCTTCAGCGAGGGAACACAACTTCGCGGGCATAATCAAACGACTGACTGGCACGGCTTTACAGTGTTAAAATAAACAAAAACTTATAAACGAACCGGTAAGCTGCCTAACAAAGCAAATACTTGCGAGAGATTCGAGCATTGCCGTCTCGCTGCTCTCTCGGATCGGAAAATTGTGTTTGGCTGGCGCAGCTATAGGAACGGTTTCTGCGGGGGGAAAAAAGTTTGCGCATGCCTCACGGAAAGGTAAGCAAAGAGAAGCGCTTCACTGAATCTCGTTCCGAAGCGAAAGTTCGCGGCGGGGAAAAAAAAAAGAGAAATCAATTTCCCTCGATCCGGCGAAGGGAGGGTGGATGGAAAGGGGGAGGGGTTGCGTGCATATGATCGACGACGTCGCCTTCTCCTGGAGCGCGCGGCGCGCCTCGACAGTTTCTGTCAAAGCACTGTGCCTCTTTCTCTTCCTTCTTTCTCTTCCTTCTTTCCTTCCTTTCTTTCTTTCTCTTTCTTTCTTTCCTTCCTTTGCAATTTCCTGCACTGCAGAATAAAAAACGACTGAGTCGCGGCGAGCGGCGTGCGCTTTTGTGTGGCGAAAGCAACAGAGTAGTCAGATCTCTATATGCGCGCACATGAGGAAGCTGCAGGTGTGCACATATGTAAACACACGAGAGTCTCCAATGCCTACGATCGCCAGCTCTGCCGAGTTCAAATAAAAGAGCGAGATATTCTCCAGGCACAAGAAAGTGGCACCGACACGCGGGTCATATTGATTGGATGCGAAACTACACACCGCGTGAATCGGCCGGGGAAATGGTATAACGAAGAAACGGGCAAACTGACAGCACCCCCCACCGGAGAACGCCTTGCGTTACTCTTCCCTTCCGTATCTCCGTTTCTTATTCTCTGCATCGCCCTGTGCGCTTCGCCCGCACATCACTTTGGTGCGAGCCAATACGCGATTATACTCGGGGGAAACAAATAAACAAGAAAGAAAGGAACAAAAAAATAAATTGCTATTCTGTAATGTATGTCTCCGAATGCCTAGTTCAGCTAAAGAGTGCCAAAAGATATTGGCTCTGACATCACACCTCTTCTAAAATGCTCCTTCAAACACTAGGCATTTTCTGGTACCTTCCTGTAGTGGAGGGGCTGACAGAGGCGCCAGCAGCGACGGACAGCATTAAGTTAGTTTTCGCCGATCACCTACAAAAAAATGGCTCGAAATGGTTTAAGCGACCGAAAGGAACGTGGTGATCAGAATTATTGTTTCATTGGCTTCGCCTTACTGTGTGTGTCAAGATGTTACTGTGATGTTGAGCTCAAGAAGTTGTTGTTCAGTCCGAGGTGACGCGACAGTCGGAAGACCTACCCTCCCTCCCCCCTCTTCCGCACACACACTGTTTGCTAATAACGGAGCCCAAGTTTCTAAACATGGTGCCTATGTTTAGCAATTGGTATCGTCGATGCTCGCCGGTATAGTTGACGCATACTACACCACAACTGTCAAACGGGTCACAAGTCTCGGACACCTCTGCTATGATGTTTTGGACTGACGCGACTTCTAAATAGTTTGGCCATACTCTGTCGCTCGGGGCTATATAACACCTGTGCGGACGGGGCGGCAATGTACAGGGAAGGCGGCAGACCCGCGTACGGATCGCTGCCGAAGCTCTCTAATTATCTCTAATTATTATTCGTCCTGCAGGTGGCGCACGCCAAAACGCGATGCCCATGCTGGCAGAAACTGCACGGAGCTATAAGCCGGAAGCTACAAGGAAACCGGGTCACCTCGCGACAGCACCGGGCATCGGGTCGAAAAAATCGATGTCTCGAAATAGGCTAACCATTCACTTACACGGATTTAAGCGGGCTCCCAAATTTTCCTTTATTTATTTATTGATTGATTTATATAGGCATAGGCACACTGCATGTGACCTAATGTCTGATTGGTACCGCTTGGATGACAGGAATGTGGGAAGGTATCTAAACTGTGCACTTGAGCAATATTCCCGCGCACAACTCCTGCTTGTATTATGCCACAGCAATAAATGTTCATGTAAAGAAATCACCCCCGTTAATGGGCGATTATCTTATTGTAGCTATGAAGACATTTATGGGTGGTAAATACCCTCCTATACAGTTTCCCTTCATTCACCTCTACAGGTAAAAAAAAGAAAGAAAAGACGTATGCCACATTACAGTGATCGGTTTTCTTAAGCGAGCTTTCAATGTTTGTGCTTTTGAAGGTCACGAGCTCAAGCACGGTCAATCATGTACTGCTCGAGTTACTTGCCGTAAATTTCTACAAGGTAACGCAGACCAACATCAAATGTCAAATAGCGCAACTTTCACAACATCATACCTGCAACCTGTGAAAATTCGTAGAATCACGCGGACACCCCAGCAAAAAGAAAAAAAAGGAAAAAAAGAAGAGAAAAAAAAAGAGTGGGAGGAGAGGAGGGGGAGACACCAGCACGCTTATATTCTAAACACTTGCTCTGAGCACGCGCTTTTTCAGGGGTACATACGTTAAAGTGATTTCACCTTACGAGTAGCGCACAAGCCGCAATAACCACGGTACAGCAAATTGTTTCTATAATAATTCACAGTGAATTTTTCAGCTGATCGTTGAACTTGTTCGTATAAGCTCGTTTGAACCTTCTCTTACATTCTTTCACCGTCAAAAGACTTCCAACGGAAAGTAGGGAACGCATGAGCAAGACGAACCCTTCTCGTGTCTTTTCTTTTTTTTTTTTTTTTTTTTTTGAAGCCTAAGCTCCTATAAGCCCAAATTCTTCACGCGAGCACTATTTTCAGCAAGCAACGAAGCCCGCGGAATAATCGTCGCCCAGAAGAGGGCGCTGCCAGGCAACCCAACTCTGGTCGAACCGGACGACTCGCAGCAGACGACTTCCACCGGCTGCGCAGCCAGTGTTCTTGCTTTTCATCGAGTGACAAGCGACATCTGCGACTCGCCGGTGTGGGTCGGCTGATCTGGGTGGTCCCTAAGGACCTACATGCCCAAATACCACGACGCCACGCCCTTCTCTTCCACTGCGTCATCCTCCTCCTCCTTCTCACTCTGCTTTTTTTTTCTCATTAACTTGACATCAAGCGTTGAATGTCCCCCACGGACGCGGCATATATAGACATCTTACGCTCGTTTTAATTAGGAGAATCCCTCGTGCGTCTCGACGGTCGCTCGTTTGATGGGGCCACAGATAGAGACGCAAGCCAAAACAGAAGCCGCAAGAGCTGGATATCACGAAGGTGGGGAGGGAGGCGTTTGGGGTTTGGTCTGAACGCTGACTACCGCTGAAGATTATTTCACCCGCTGAAAGCGTGCGCAGCAACTTGGGAGGGCCAACGAGTTTGCGTCCACAGGCTCACACTAATGGCAGACTTCGCGTCGCAATGCGCTCTAAGAGGGACCGAAGCCGTACGCAGAGAAGACTTGTCCCGTCTGATGTTTCGTCTCATTTCAATTCCTTCGTTTTTACCCTCATAAACAGTCGCAATTACAGAGGGCGGAGGGCACGTTAGCCATGAAACACGCGTGTCTACATAAATACGGTACAAAACAATGTTTTTGTTTGACAACGCAGAGTAATTAAAGACGTAACGATATTACGCAATAATACAAATATAAAAAGCCAAGAAGCTTAACACTGCTACTTCAAAAAGATCGGAATGCAATTACACGCAAGACTGTGTTAAGTTCTTGAAGTGCAATGAGATTAGTTACGGAATGTTTAAAATGACACTCATTCGCGATACTCGCAATAGTCATGGGGCAGCTGGTTTAACTCAAAAAAGAAAAAAAATGCAGTTTTGTACTAGCTAGGAAACAACCTTTTGCGCATGACACAGGCGGCGCACGCGATACGAATTGCGGAGGAGCTACAAAAAAGAACGTCAATGTATTGGTTGTCGAAGTACATCTTATGGAAGAGAGTATTATTATAAGGCTTCATATCTCTCGGGCAGTTTTCATGGTAAACAGCGTAACGTCAAGGGCGGATTTCATAGGCGTTACTGTCGCTGTGGTGTTGTGACTACGGCGATGATGTAAGCTGGAACGCCTGCTTCGTCTGCGACTGTCTCTGTACCGGTGCACCCAGAGGAATACAGCTCCGGAAGCCGTAGCTGGAACGTATGATCGCTCTGGGGTCACGCGGCGAAATGCACAGTTCCTCGAGCGCCCGTCGTGCTCCCATATTTGCCGCGATAAGGAGTACGACGACGCAACCGAGAGCTGCTGCAAACAAGTGCACCTAACATTACACGTGAACGGGAGACGCACCTGGCAGGAGAAGGCATTGTTACACATAAACCACGACCTTAAGAGAGTGTCCCTAAATATGGACTTCCCGCCTGCCGGATGCGCTGCATATCAGCTGCGTGCTGCAAAGCATGCCTAAACAGCCAAGTTCTTTTTCTTTCTTTCTTTTTTTTCCGCAGTGTAGCGGTTTCCTTTAGATTAAATCACCCGGCAACGGCGAGGTATTCTGGCTGGAAACAATCGTGCGCTGGACGCTTAGCATTTCACTCGCATCCGATGCAGGCCCACAGCGTAGCGTTTTCTGGCCACGAAGACTATTGTGGCTCTTTTTGTGCGTGCGTGCGTGTGTGTGCGTGCGTGCGTGTGTGTGTGCGCGTGTGTGTGTGCGCGTGTGTGTGTGCGCGTGTGTGCGTGTGTGTGCGTGTGTGTGCGTGTGTGTGAAAGCGAACTGGATATGCGACTGTAATAAGTGCTTAGTTTCCTTTTCTTAGTTTTTTTATGCGCACCTACATTTCTGTCCTTATCCTCCCCGTAATCTTCACCTTATCCCGCTCCTTTTCTTCCCCTCTCTCTTTACCCCAACGCTGAGTAAGCTTGCAAGAACACAATAGTTCAGGCCGACCTGCTAAGCTTTTCTTTTTTCTCTTATATCTTGTGGCTGAGAATACGGTTGAGTGGAATGATTATTTCCGCAAGCACGCGACCAGGAAGTTCTTTCGGCGTCGTAGAGGAGGGTTTTCTCTCTCGAACCCGTACTACCGCGTTCAGGCAGATAACCCCGACCAAGACCCGACTGCGGTGCGTTTGTTTATGGGTGCAGCAGATAGTTGTTGCTGCTTGCCTTCTAACTATAACCAAGTTGCTGGGGGAGACCAGGCGATCCCGTGCGGCTTGGAACTTATGCGCGCCCTTTACCCGCCCAACGCACTAGCGGAAAGAATGTGCAATAATAACCAACGTAACCAGCGTCGACAATAGACGAGCCCGGCATCCGGCACGTCCACGACAGACACGGTAGCGCAAAACCAGCAGCCAGCGTACAGAGATGCAAAATACTTGTCGCTCTCTTCTGGGGGGACAGTTGTAAGTTTGGCCAAGAAACAAACCCTCGCCGCTCGGCGGAGGCACGTAAGGGGGTCTCGTTGCGCGCCGGAATCTTTTCTCTCGGCGCCTCCCGAAGGCCTTTTTTTCCTCGACCGGTCGGAACGCAGACTGCGTCCGGAGCCGTAACCGCGTGACGAAGCTGGAACGGTATGGAAGCTTGAAACCGCACCGCGACGACGACGACGTCGTGGAAGGAAAAGTGGGAAGAGGTGGCTCGCCCTGCTCGAAACCAAAGTAAGCAGGCACATGCAAGGCAGGCGATGACGCGGAAGCTGTAACGCGCTCGCATTCCTCCATGCGCGAACGCTCGCTTCGCGGGCAAACAAACGAACGCCACACGTTCGAGCCCCGGAAAGAAACGACGCCCCGAGAAGGGTGAGGGAAAGAAAAAACTGCGCGCCGCCGTCCCGGTGGCGAAGAATGAAAGAAAAAGCGCCCGAAGACCGCACGTCTGCTGCCTGCGGATCGAGCACTGCGGCGGCCATGGACCCGCGAAGAGACGAACTGGGGCCGACCGCGGCTAAAGTTGGGTTCTCGCGCCGCCACCGCCGCTGAAAAAAGCCGCCACCGTGAGCAGCCATAGCGCAGTTGCTGGCCGGCCGCCAACGTTGCGTTCCGAGCGCCGCGCCGCAGTGTCTGGCAGCACAGGTCCGGGGTGCCATAAGCCAGCGCACCGGTGGCTGACTGCGGCATCCCAGCCATCACGACGACCACGATGCCGTCCGTGGTCGTGCGAGTTCGGCTCGTGTGAGAGCGCGTGAGAGAGCACGCCCGTTGGCCGCGGTTCAGCAAGAGCACCACCGGCGCATGAACTCCGCGGTGTGTTACTGAATTCCCGCGACTCGTGCCAGCGATTTGCGCGAGAGACGAGCTGCAAGCACAGCCCCGGAGTTCTGCTCCGCGCGTGACGTCGACGCCCGCCAAGTGGCCGTTCAAACCCCCAACGGATGGGCTCCTTCGTGATCAGATGTTTGTCTCAACTGGCGGCAATACATATGCGAACTCCTGCAGACACACGCGCGGGTTGCAGGCAAATGTGCTGTGAGACCTTACACGTAAATCACAAGAACGACAGAGATGGCAAGCGCCGGAAGCTCTTCGTAACCGCGTTTGCCTGCTGGTCATTAAATACAAAATGCGAAGGTAGCTTTTCACGCAACACCGCCTGCCAACTGGCAAGCGCTCGCTGTCGCTTCATTAGTTCCAAGACGGGTTCGAGATCCACTGGCGCTGCGCACACTCCGGTCACTGGTGCCTGCAGAGCACACTGTACTTTCAGGAAGGGTCATCGGGGGTCAGCCGCTGAGGGAAACATGCCCTGCTGGTCACTTGTTAAATCAATGGCTACGGTCCAGCAGTGAACTGAATGTTTAATTGCTTGCTTGCTTGTCTGTTCGTTTGTTTCTAACTGGGCCACTGATTCCAACAATTCGTACAATTCGACGGCGTATGCCAGGTTCTGACCGAATGATGACCACTCGTCTTTTGTATGTCTTGTACTCTCCTCCAACCTGACAACGTACAGGATAGTCGCATGATCGCCAAGCTTCAGTCTTTCTTTGTCTCTCCGTCTCTCGATCTCTCTCGATAAGGACTGATCGCGGATTGCAACGTCAACGTACAGTGTTCTAGCAAAGGCAGCCGGCCGATGGCAAATAGCACTTACGAACGAAATGTTTTGTGAATCCAGCTCCTTGAGCCGTACTGTGTAGACATCCTTTTCCTCAGATTCTATCCTTTTCAAATCGCCCACTGCAACGAGTGGCCAATACCAGGCGATAACGTGGTGTCTTGGCAGCCAATAATGATGGGAAAATAGAATTAAAAAAATAGTCTTACGTAATCCCTATCGACAAACGTTCTTACGCCAGAACTATTCCTAAGGCGCCAACCAATCTCGGTGTTGGTCGCGTTGTTCAGGATTATACTTCAGTGCAGAAATGTTCTGGAGCTCCTGGACATTTCTGTGTTTTATTAAAACCAGAATTTTACTGACAAAAGCGTTGTCCGGAGACTATCTATCTTTCTATCTATCTATTTGTTTGGATCTATGCATCTAAGTTTGCATCACTATATTAAAGTGGAAAGTTGGGCGAGTTGGTACACATTCATAATGGGAACAGCGCGCACAAGACGACGACGGAGTGAAAGGACACAGGACAGTGAAAGGACACGGGACAGCGCTCGTCCTGTGTCCTTTCACTCCGTCGTCGTCTTGCTCGCGCTGTTCTCATTATGATTGCATCACTATTTACGAAGGCGGCTGGCCAATAGCAAAGAGCCGTTATGAACGAGAAGCTTCTTGAATTCGACCGCTTGTTAGGGAAGCGGCTAGAACTACTATATACGAGTACAGAAGGAAAGGCGATGGCTTCGTGCCCATAAAATACCCAAGTATATCAAGCAGGATAACGAAGCACCCTTTTCTGCTGGCTGTTGCGTTTCCAATGTCTTTCCTGTGTCCTCGTGAGGCGCAAACCCTTTCTGTTGCCTAAAGCAAGCCGAGAACGGCGATTGGCCAGTTTTCTTTCGCAAGGAAGATTGCAGCACGTTGACAAACGCACCTGATGAAAAAGAAAAAAAGAAGAAGGAACGAGCTAGGCGCAGCGTGGTTTTAACGCTCCGCTGCTCGAGCAACGTATGCACTGCACGTGCTGCAGACTAACGCGAGATGGGTTTCCGCCTCCAGTACATTTACTGCGCGCACGCGCTGCCGTAACGAAAGGGAATAGCGTCTACGAGACACGAACGAAAAATGAGTAATAACGTAAAAGATAAACTGCGCCTTCGACGAAAGGTATATTACGGAGGAGGCTCTTTAACGTGGCGGAGAGGCAATTATTCCAATTGCGTCTGTCAAGGAAATTGCACTGTTTCCTGTACCCTTATTTATTTTTTTTATGTTTTTTCCGGTCACGGTCGTGTGCGGTCCATTCCCACGAGGTCTTTTTAATACTTCGCCCGAGCCACTGTCTTCGTTACGCGTTGGGGTGGCTCCGCTGAACAACGGCGTTCGAGAAGCGCAATTCTGAGCAGAAAAGAAAAAAAAAATAACGCGGTGGACGCAAAGAAAGACGCGTTCACACGGTGCGTCTCCCATGCGGCACACAACCGGTCGCCGGATGACCGGACGCCGCGTCCCGTGTGAACGTCCCGGCGATGCCCTCCTGAAGACCAGCTCTGAAAGGAAGGGTGGCGGAACGTGGAAATCCAGTAAGAACGCCCGCATTTTGTCTTTTTCTTTCAACTTCACCCGCCCATTGTTTCTCCGAACCAAAAAGTAAGATTCGTTCGGTTCAGTGCCTGGGCGACAGGGTGCTCGCAACAGCCACAACCGCGGCCGAATGGCCAATGCCCTTTTAAGAACCTGAATTAGCAAAAAAAACATTTTTAGTTCGTGAGTGTTGTTCGTAAGTTTTTTACGCAAGGATTCTTTGTAAGCGAAAAAAAAAATGACAGCTAATTCTGATGCTTACATCGTGTAACTGCCTAATACTTTGCTATTGCTATCAATTCACCTTTCAGACTGTACTTTAGGTAATTGCCGAAAGCCAGCAAGGTAAACTGTTGGACGAGTTGGTACACGTTCACGAAAATGGGTGGGAATACGCTTAAATAAGGAAAAGAAGAGCGAAAGAAAGTCGACAGAAGAACGGACTCGTCCCTTCGTCTTTCTTGCATTTATGTTTTTCCGTGCGCACTTATTATTTTTTTATTTTTTCATACGAAGCTCTCGAAAGAGGCCGCCATGACTTACAAGTGCAAATTAGCACTTTCCCACACGGAACGAAATGCAATCTTGTTTAGCCCATACTTTACGAACGCGACTGAACATTCTGCCGCACACCAAACACCCTGAACCACATGGTATAGGAATGCGACCAAACTACCGAAATTCCCCTTCTCCCCACCCTACATACCGGAGCAGTGGGGGAACCAGCTCACCAGCCCCAACCCATATGGCCAGCGTCAGATGGTGAACAGGGCAAGGCAGCCGGCCATGCCACACGGTTTCCTCAGTCGTGCAGGGAAGGCGACAAGCCAAGTTCGTCTGCTCTCAGTAGAGTTCCATCACCGTCATCTTTCTTTTAGAAATAATTCGGCAGACACTTAAAACTGCTTACGTGTGGGAATGCGAAGGCATTATACCGTTTGTACACCTCGGAACGTCATGAACGCGCTCATTTTACACACATGACGTAGCGCCAGCCCCTCCTCATTCGCCAGCCCCTCCTCATAGGCCACGCCTTTAGTTAGCCAGAAGCATGGAGCCACCGCGGCGCCCTTATCGTAAGCCCGTGTTCGATTCCCACCCACACCGAAATGTACGAAATGTTCTTTTCAAAGCCATTATTTACGTTGTTTACAGGAACCTCCCCGAGAAATTTGACGTCAATCCGAGAATTTTTTTTTTTTTTACGTGCTTTTACTCAATGCGACGTCGCCGTTTGTTCTTCGTACGATCTTTCGGTCACGCACACGCCAACGGATTTTCGCGTTATGGAGCATATAATAGTTTCCCATTAAAATTGTTCGTCTGGCTCCCGATAACAATATCAGCGGCGAATATTCGGTGAAGTGTTCCCGGAACTGAGACTAGTGGCAGACGATACACGTCGGGGAGAGTCGCTAAGATGCCTAGCTTGTTTGACTGCTGCCTTCACATCATTTCAGTTTATCCTCTTTTTGTAGCCGCGCGGACTGCTTTATTATCGACACGGTCCTCCTGATTAAATGGCGTGAGATTCATTGATGCGTTTTTGAAGAGTGCTAGCTTTCGTATAGTGGAGCCTGAAGATACGCAAGGCGCTAGAAAAAAAAATACGTATAAGATTAGCAAGAAGACACGCTACCTTCAACTGCGACAGCTTGACATGCCACTGGACCTCTCCTACTCTGGGGCGTTTTGAGCTGGGTCAATATATACACCACCCTACATAGCGACATTCGTTCGCGAATTTTATCTATTTCATCGGTGATCGCATTGGTAACGAGTTGCGTTTTTGTTCATGTAAAATGACTATAAACGGAAAAGATAAACTTTACTTATGTTCGTTTAATAATTTTTGTTACTACAGTAATTACCTTTAAATTGGTCCTTCTGGTACGTTTATGAAATCCACCCGACTCTCGGAGAATCCCACTGAGCAGGTAGACGCGACACTTACTTTAATTTCATCGCCACCACCGCGATTAATTAAGAATTAAATTGTGGGGTTTTACGAGCTAAAAGCTCGTTCTGAGGCACGCAGTAGTGCAGGACTCCGGAAATTTCGACCCCCTGGGGTTCCTTAACGTGCACCTAAGTCTAAGTACACGGGTGTTTTCGCCCCCATCGAAATGCGGCCGCCGTGGCCAGGATTCGATCCCGCGACCTCGTACTGAGCAGCCCAACACCATAGCCACTGAGCAACCACGGCGGGTTGTCATCACCGCGATAACATCATCGACCTTCTTCCATGAAGTACTTAGTTCGATTTTCGTTGTGCTGCGAGTTATCGCCTTACTTTTCATTCGTGCACGCGCTCAAGATTACGTTTCCTTTTTATTCTGACAACCCGCCTACTGTAACCTAGTAGCTAATTTCGCATTTCATAAATTCAAATTTATTACTACAGTTCCTCCGCCGAGTAGGTGCGGGTCGCCGCAGCACAAGGTCCACGTTGTTTTCCACGGCGCCTCTAGCAACTGGCACCTCAGGACCTGCGCGCGCATCTCTACACGTGCTGCAACCGCGACGCAACAGTCCAGAGACTCGCCCTCGCATAACGAGAGCGCTGCCTCGCACCGGGAACTTCCTCGACACGAACGTTGCAAGCAAAACGGTGGTTTTCCTTTGCAAACGTAAGAACCGGGAGAAGCTGGGGTGCGGGAGGTGGGGGTGTTAGCGTTTAGAAGTAGACTTGTAAACACGCAGGAGCCGGTCTCGGCTTGGGGACGCGGACAGGCGTCTTCAAAGTGTGCGACGAAACGGCCCTACGGCGAGCCTAAAGCGAGCATCGGATGTTGTACACGTCTAAGGTCGGCGTGCGCAAAAAAAAAAAAAAAAACCAGGGGGGGGGGGGAGCGCTTAAAAAAACACCAAAGAGAAAAGTAAATTGATTTGTGTTGGTAAATTACGCTCGTAGAATATCGAGAAAGATACTCTTTAGCCGAGAGACAAGGTTTTATGAACCAGAAATAGTGGCAGGGACGCAATGCGAGCGTCCGACGAGGCCATGAATTAGCCGCACCAGTTCATCGTGACGTCACAAATTTCGACGCCGTTCGGTCGAGTCTAGGTAACTTTCTTTTTAGCGGGCGATATGGGACTACATCGTATTTTGATGGAGCCAAGGACCAAATTTAGCATGTTTTGAGAACGTTCACTGCATCACAATGGCCAATATGCGAGATAATAGTTTCAAATCATTGACGTCACAGTGACGTACCTGCGTGCGAGTTTTGGCATGAATAAAAAAAAAGAATTAGAATCTTCCTTTTCATGTTTTTTTTTTTTTTTTTACCGTAATCAACCCGTCACCGGGAAATTAACAAACATAGAACATTGAAAGAATACTTTGTAAATGTTCACTGCACCGCTCGCACGTCCATCACAGCCAGGGGTAAAGAAATATGGAAATCAAGACACAGGCTTCTCGTCGCTCTTCGTATTATATTACAAATGTCAACCCAGTAAGGTCACGCAGGACGATGCGAAATTCCAAGCACGTGACCGTCACTGTGGCACGCAAGGAGACGTCACCACTGTCTTAACGCGCAAGAGGTGACAGGTACACAGTGCGTATTTTACAGGGGCTATTTTACAGTCTACTGTTCATGCGCATGCCTGAGAAGCTCACTGCGTTAGCGCGCGCAGTCGCAGATCGCTCATACCCACTCGTAAAAGCTGGCTTCTCCGCAATCGCGCGCTTTCTCAGGAGAAGCCCACCTTACGTGTGCTTTTCTTTTTTTTCAAGCGACGGCCCACATTTTGGAAGTATTTACGTAACAAAGGACGCTACCGTGAAATCTTTGTTATATATAGACTAAAGGGGCACTGAAAGAAATCCCACCAGCGGCTCCGCATTTCCGAGATCAGTTCGCGACTGACTTCAATGCGCGTTCGCTAAGTTGATCTAATGGCGCCGTCTGCGCAACTCTGAACATGACTGCAGCGTCTTCGTGGTGCAGTAACGACACGAAAAATGGGGCGCCGTAGCCACATTGATACAGAAGATAAACGACGTCTTATTTTCTTTTAAAATTACTTTGGTGCGCGTAGCGCCCCGGGTTCTGTCTGCCTTTCACCCGAGATAGTTCACGTGTGAACGCGCAAGTCTATCGCCCGGAGCAGCCTAGTCACGCGATTAAGGCATGAAATTTTAGATTGTTTCTTTAGTTTTCGGCCAGAGTTCGAAAACAAAAGTCGGAATCCGTAGGTTGTGAAATAGCTACACGTCTTCGTCGATAACGAGTACGTTTATGTGGGAGGAAGTCCGCTCAATGACGGTTAGTATATATGAACTGTAAATACACACTTGGTAGCGTTCCCGCTCGTATTTTTTAAGAGATGTCCATATCGGTGAAAACTCCACTAGATTCCACAAACTTAAGCCGCGTACACTTAAAAAAAAATCGCATCATGAAGATCGAGCTTTTCCGCACCTGACGACCTCTTGGCTCGTCAATAAGCTCGCTTTGCGAAGCTGACTGGCTCAATAAAATACACGCAGTGATAGCTCCCGTTTTAGAACGCAACAGGTGGGAAACATTAAACATCGGCGTACGCATAACATTGGTCTGATAACTGATACGATTCGCCAATCCGGCGATTGTGCACTCGAGCCTTGCGACATGGCGCGGGCTCGTTAGGTTTGTGACATTCCTGCAACATAATTTCGTTCGCGAAATCACGCACCCGACCGTGCTCCGATCCCCTTGTTTCCCCGCCGTGATTCACAGCGACGGATTACGTTACCAAAAAAAAAAAAGAAGGCCACTGATGCATGTATATTCTTCGTACGTGATCTGTCAGCACCACATTCACGCGTTAATAACATGTATGTGCCTTTCAATCATCTTGTTGCAGAACGGAGCTGTTTCTCAGACGTAACCTGTCATCTGCACACATATAATGCGCCAAACGCTGTCCCTGCAAATACGTGACCATGACCGGCCGCGCCGGCTTAGTGGCTCTGGCAATGCGCTACCAAGCACGAGGTCGCGGGATCAAATTCCGGAAACAGCAACCGCATTTTAATGGCGGCGAAATGCAAGGATGCCCGCCCGTGTATCTTGCATTGGGTGCACGTTAAAGAACCCCGCCAGATGGTAAAAACCCCACTACGGAGTTCATCATAATCACATTGTGGCTTTAGAACGTCAAACACCGAAATTAAATTTAATTTCATCATCATCATCATCAGCCTGGTTACGCCCACTGCAGGGCAAAAGCCTCTCCCATACTTCAACAACCCCGGTCATGTACAAATTGTGGCCATGTAGTCCCCGCAAACTTCTTAATCTCATCCACCCACCTAAGTTTCTGCCGCCCCCTGCTACGCTTCCCTTCCCTTGGAATCCAGTTAATTTAAATTATTTTACTTCAAATTAATTTAATACGTGGCCAAGTTATACTGGCGCTATAAGCAAGATCGCTTCGCTACCCCTCCCAGAAACGCCTCACTTATATAAGTGCTTACGGAGTTATGTCAACATAGCGTTACTATTCTACCGTTACCCTTTACCATTTTGCGCCAAGTACGCACGGGCGGTCAAATACTGCGCACGCGCAGCCTACGGTTGCCGATATGGAGTGACAGTAGAACGGTAACAAAAGCAAAATGTTTTAAAGCTCAACATGTACCAGACTGTGCCTCGGAGAACATCACAGAAGAATGCCTCGCAGCAGATATAACAAACTCCAGCGCAATACTTTTTTTTTTTTTTGCGAACATCGTTCATAATACAGCGCAGAAGTGTTGAAACTCGGCCGAGTTGGTGACGCTTCATTTCGATGGCGTTCACAGCTCGCACGCATTAAGGAAAATGTAAGCGACAGGTCGCCCAGACATCGTGTGTCCGCCGTGAATGTCTTCACTCTTATGTCTCACCGGCGCCTCGAGGATGCCGCGTGGAGGACATCGGCGCTGGGAGACGCCCGCGCAGACACCCTTCTGTATGGCGGAGCTAGGCCCCCGGCGACGGTGGCACCTCGGCATGGCAAAAGAGAAAAGGGGGGAGGTCGTCGACCGGCGCGGAGGCTTAACTATAAACGGGAGACGCCGGGATTAAGAGGCGATCGCTCAGAATCCGCGGAATGCGGTTCCCAGCGCGCTCCTACAACACGTCGCAACAGCGCTTCCTCTCCCTCCTTTCCGCTTTTCTTTCTTTCCTTCCCACGCCCAAACGGCCGAAGGTAAAAGAAAAGGCACCGAGCGCGACAGGACGAGCACAGCATCCCCAGGGGGAGGGCCCGCGCGTAATCTCTTCTCGCGCGGCGTGCCGAAGAGTTCCTCGATTTGTCGGGTGTCTCTCTCCTACACCGCGCCCGCGGGAGTCGACCGTCCAGTTCCTCTTTTTTTTTTTTTGTCTCTCTTTCCGCCTTTTTGTTTTTTTTCCTCGACGTAGGCACAGCCGCCCACCCCGGTTCGGCATGAGCGTCGGTGGCGCCCACCGCGCCGGCCACTCCGTGTTATCTCAATTCGGACATTCCCGCGATGGCGCGGGCCCGACCCGATCCCGACGACGTGGCTGGGCCGCGTTTAGCCCGCAGCCGGCCTGCGGTGGGGCGCGCCATTTTGTTTGATGGACGCGCTCACCGCGTACGGGACGTCGAAACTCCGTAGCTTTCGGCAAGAAACGCGATCGCGCAGTGCCAGGCCGAAATTGGCGGTGCCGCCTTGCCTATAAAAGGGCCGCCATCATCCCCTGCTGCAGAGTCGGTTCCGGGCGGTGAACTCATCCCGCTACGTCGAAACAGCCTTACGTAACTTCCGCGTTGTCCGCCCCTTCGCATATAAGCGGATTAGCTCAGATTGCAACAGCTCGGTAACCGCAGTACAAAAATCATCGTACCGCACTTTGGCGCTGCTGTCAATGCGGAGACTCCCACCCTTCGCCCTGTTGCTTTTAAAAGGAAATAAGAACATGATAAATAAAAAGCAGGAAGGTTAAGCAGGACTGAGCCAGTTTGGCTACCCTGCCCTGGGCGAACGGGAAACAGGGGGAATATTATAATAAAGAGAAAGAGTTGATGCGCATTAGAGTCGCCGACGTATTCGCAGCCTATTAGTGAATTGCCACAGACGGTCGGCTCAGTCTGGAATAATCGCAGCAGCGCTTTTGTGACCTCCTGCAGCTGAAATGTGCGAGACGATCGTTCCAAGATCCGTCGCCTTGGTTCAGCGCACTGCGTAGGGCAAGCCGTTCATGTTCTAAGGCCGGCAAGTAGCTTAGAAGGTGTCTGTCCTGTTTGTTCGCAACCACAGACATTGGGATCTACTCTATCAGTCATGATCCCCACCAAGAAGGACGGTAAGCGTTGCCATAGATACAACCAGACCTAGCCACGCGAAAGCTGTCGGTAATGACTCCACCCGACCCACAGTTATCGATTGCGATGTAGTCTGAATGCCGTCATGACACGCACAGAAACGGTTAACGCCGAGGACGCAATGAACCGAGGAGCAACAAGGCTGTGCGCCATCCGTCCGTCGTATATGTCGCCCTACTAGCATGCCCACACGGCCCACCACTTGCACTCCTAGCTCCGTACCGCGAAGTAAATCCCGGTGTCTTGAATTTGACACAGAACGTAACGCCTTAATTCAATGGACTCCAGCGTAGAATAACTCCCGCACACGACAGCAAGTGACACTAGGTCCCAACGAGGACACCGCATTACATAGGAGGGAGGTGTTCCGGTTCCTCCCTACTTTCAGCAACGATAGGGGCCGCCATCGTGCTTTGCTGCGCTGTAGGACAAACAACTATTCCAAGTGCCGTCAGCGTTTGGCTTGGTACCGGACGAACGGAACGCGTGAGAGGTTACATACTCAAAACCCCGTAAGCCGTACTCGTAGAGCTCATTGCGTACACCAGCCATGTTTTACTGTTCCATACTATAGCTTAACCACCGGTACGGTTCACTTCACCTGTGCCGCTGAGCATGTTCTTATCATCATTATTATGCGCAAATAAACGCGACAGCCCACTGCAGGGACGGGCATTCTGCCCTTTGGCTCAGGCCAATCAGCGTTTGAAGAAAACAGCAACGTGGTACACCCGAAATCGGCTGACACAGAAAACGTTTTATCCGGCAGCACTCGCCAGCTGGCCAAGCGGAACGGCCGGGGGTCCCCTACCGTCCTTGTCGTTTCGCCTGTGAAGTTATATAACCGCACCCCACACCTCGCGTTCAACCACTCGCTCTAAAGCGGGGAAAAAAATTAAAAAAGAAACGCGCGCGAAACCTTCAACTGCGCAGCGGAGCACTCCGCCACGCCTATATCTGCTAACGCGCGCGCTGTTATCTCAGCTGTATCCCGCGTCGCAGCACTGCAGTCGATGCCTGAACGAGCGCCTTCGCGGATCACCCAAGTGCACGGCGCGTGTTCGCCTCGGCAACATTGATTAATTAGCGTGCCGCGCCCAGCCGCGCTAGCACTTACCCACCTCGAATCCACCTCTCGCTGCTCATGAGCCGTCAATCTCGGGGACTTGCTCCGGAGTGCGACGACGCTAGGCTAAGCCTTCGTCTACATGCGGAAACGTTCCTAGCAAGGCGAAACAAGTCGTCCAAGGGTATCACAACGCTTAACGCGCGTTGTACCACCCCCGCTGTATCGTTGCACGCCACTGTCGCCAGCATGGCCGCAATAAATGGTGTCCAGAGTCTACGACCACCTGTCTCCGGCTTTGTACGTGCATGACCTGCGGGGACGTGGCGGGTTATTTGCCGAGGCGTGCTCTCCCACGACAAGTGTCGAAGCTTGCGGGACTGGTACAGGAAAGTAGGGAAGTAAAAAAAAAAAAGCTAATAACAGCTGTCGCGCTGCGCTGCTGACCTCGGCGCGCGAATGGGTTTAAATGAACGAACACATCCGGTAGGAACAACAGCGCCTACAAATTTGCGGAGCCTGCAGTATACATGCTACCGCCAAATATAGGCCACCTAGTGAAGCAAATCGATGCTTGTAAGAGCGCGGTTAAATGAATTACCTACCCGTTAATGTCCTCGTAACGCAAGCAAAGCGCTTTGTAATCAGGTATTAACTGTAAAAAGTGAAAATAAAGCAAGCAAAAAATGCTTCGCGCAAAGACGCCCGACGGTCTGCGCCAGAATATCGGAAAGAGATTGTATCTGGCGATCTATATTTTAGTCGCTTAACGCCCAACAGTAACCTAACTATCATATAGTACTGCGTGCCAAAAAGAAAATAGAGATAAGAATCTTAGAGACTGGCAGGCCTGCGTCGTTTATATAGCCGAGAAAACTTGAGGCGTCCTCAGCCAATTGTATTGGCAGCAAGCCGCGAGACAGCGTAACCAAAAAAACAAAAAAATAGAAAGAAAAAAGACTCCAACCTGGACAACGATAACAATAAAAACGAAAAGAAAGCATGGTCAAACAAACAAAAAGTCTCTAATACACAACAGCGAAAAACTTTAAGGAACGAAACCGAAAATCCTCTAATAGACGAACGCAAAAAACGCGCAATGAAGGAAAGGAATAGACCTGCAATAGACAAAATTAGAAATCGTATACGTTCATCCCTGTCACGAGTCGATGGCGCGAAATTCAAGAGACCGCAGGCGCGGTCTACGCATCGGCGCGCGCAAGCTCACCGCGGAAGAGGGCCAGGCTGTCGTCCAGGAAGCGTCGCAGCGGTGCCGTGGCGTCCCTGAGCCGGAAGCGGAAGTGGTCCCAGGCGGCCTCTCGTAGCCTCAGCTCGGTGTCTTGTGTGCAGCACGTGTTGAGACCCGAGGCCAGCGGACACAGCGTCAGAGACCCGCCTGCACCGACACAAAGAGCAACCACACAGTGTGCGTTAGTACGCCGCAGTAAGTGCATCGGCGCGTTGAAACCGGCTAGAAAAACCGTGCTCAAAAACTGCGCATTGTACAACAAAAGCGTTGTCCACTACGTTCAAAGGACGCTAAAGCGGAATACTATTATATTAAGTTATACTAGTAAATTACCCTTCAGAAATAGCAATGTCGCCACTATTACACGTTAAAGAAGGCTTCCCTCCCCCTCCCCCAAAAAAAAAAAATAAGAAAGAAGGGGAGGGCAGAGTAGAACGCAAACGGTGGGACAGGTGGCGCCACTTGTCCTGCACACGTTCCCGCGACTCAATTGATTATGGACAGCGTCTGATCACGTCAAGTTAAAAGCTTATTGGTATAAAGACGGTCTATACAGCATCCTAAAGAAGTCAGACACTAAACATTTCAAGCTTCGAGCACTGTTACTTCGCTAGAAAGGTCAGACAAACAGCGCTGCGGTTCTGGCGCAAAATTCTATAAAGGGAAGGAGGGGAACCGACTTTCGTGCTAGTCGGTCCACACACCCCTCTCCCTCAGACAGATACAAAAAAGATGTTCGGCCTTCTATTGCTGCCGCTACTTTCTCAACTCTTTTGCGCTAAGTGAAGAAAAAATGAAGCTTAGAAGGAAAACAAAACGCACGTAACCGGTCTACACTGATTAAGCGTTGCATTAAAGTGTATACCTTGAAATGGGATTGCTTCAACAGTGGTTCACCTTAAATTACACCTGAAGTATACCGTTCAGGCAGTTTACTCCTGGCACGGCACCCAGTAAAGGACCTCTTTGCAGATAACCGTGCATACCAAGCCGTAATATTATTCTGCACAGGCGACCTGGTTCGATGCCTTGTCTTACATGACACGTAGACCAGCCCTAACCGATTAATATACGTTGGCGTCACAAATAAATTCAGGGACGATGAGAAAAGTCACAGTGGGGGGGGGGGGGGTCTCCAGATCTTGAACGTGCGTCCAAAGATCGGCACACGACGTTTCGCTGATCGGAATGCGTTCGGCGCCTCCGGTGGGATTCGAACACGCGACCTCGCTCTTAGCAGCAGAGCACCGCACGTGTTGCGTCATCCCGGCCGGAGGACTCATCCCATTTCAGAGCGATCAACGCCTGGAACGTCACATCGATTCACTCAGCGCACACTGCACATCGTCTACGACGTGATCGGTGACAAAGTGACGACACGTCGCCTTGTGAGGAGTTCAAGCACGAAAGAATCAGAGCGCGGGAGAGGGAGGAGCCCGACTCTTGCTTCCCAATTCCCCAATGGAAGCACGGCACTCGCAATCTGACTGCTTTTAATTGTAGACCGCGCGCGGAACGACCCGTCAAATCCGAAGCACGATAGAAAGCGTTCGTCCACATCAACGTCGTGACAAAGTGCAGCTGAACCAACGGTAGCCGCTCCAGAGCACGGACAGCGGAGCGACAACCAGCTGCCGCAGAATGCTACCCCAACGGAAACGGCCCGGTGCGCCGTGTAGTCATTGACGCTATTAATCCGCAGCCAGGAGAACAAGACCTCTAAGCCGAAACGCAAAAAAACGCCCGCGTCCCGTGTGCATTGGGGGTACGTTAACGATCCCCCTGTAGTCGGAATTATTCTGGAGGCCCCCCGCTACCACGTGCCTCACAATCAAATCGTGGCTTTTGGCACGTAAAGCACCACAGTTCATTCATTCATGCATTCATTCATTCATTCAGACATTTAAAGCGCGGGCTGCACCAGCAGCGCCCGCTCGCTGGCTCGGACGCCCGTGCACACGCTGCCGCTGGCGTTAGAACACACTCCACTCGTTGATCCTCTCTTTTCTTTCTCTTTTTTTTTTTCTCCCGGCGCGCGCGCGCACAGGACTGCGAAAATGAGGCAGCGCACGCAATACAAGCCGGGCTCTCTCTCTCTCTCTCTGCAGGCGCGCATTCTCGCACGCGGGCCAGCCGCACAGTCTGCCGCGGCAGGCCGCGCGTTCGAAGCCGGCGCGAACGAACCTCACGCGCGGCCGAGCCAGACGCAACAGCTGCTGCCGATCGAGGCGGCCAACCGTCTGTGCGAGCCACGCACGCACAAGCACGCACATACACAACGATGCGCGAAAGCCCACACGGCGGCCAAGTGCGCATAGAACGCAAAAACCCGCGCAACTGCGGCAGCCGCATGCAGCGGCGTGGTTGCCGCTCGTTGTATACCCTCGCCGCGAGCTACAACGCGTATATTCCCATTCATATTATACGCAGCGTGCATACTGCGTTCCGCGGAATGGCCACAGTCGCCCGCGTGCTGGGGAACGCTCGGAATTTCGTATCCGGCTGCCCCCTTATACACGGCACCGTATGGGCCTCGGGTACACGAGGCTGGCGTCTCGTTGCCAACGCCGGGGTGCTTCGCCATCGCTTTAAACCGGAGCCCCGTAGCTGTTCTGGGATGTTAAGTGCCAAACATATATAGCTTGACGCAGTCCCTCTTTGCATTCCAAGCAACGCCCATACTGACGCTTTTAACAGCCCTTGTAGCGCACGAAAAAAAGAAAAGGACATAATGGAAATTCGACAATCGATTTTGTGTGGTTCCTCACTTTGTTCTGCAGCACAGTATAAACTGCTGTTCGCTTCGCCCCCTCCCCCCCCCCCCACCCCTCACCAAGAAAAAAGAAAACATGTTTGCAGATTAAGAAAACGCAGTTAAACATGCAAGGTCGTAAAGATAACAAATAAACTTAATTGCTAATCTACAAAACATTGTGTCAGACAATAACCAAAAGTATCTATTTATTGACCATATCAATGACAAAAGGTTAATCGCATTTTCTCTCGTCATGTCACACTGCACTTAAATAGATTTATGTGTACAATTCGGATACCAGTAAAAAAATATATTAAACCAATTTAAAGCCATTATTCCGAGTTCATTATAAGAAGTCGGGCCTACATTTCTACCATTGCGAAATGTGGTAACGTAGAGGCCCGCTTCCAACTATTGTCGGCCTCTTTAGGCGCTGCGAGTCTGTCTTCGCCGCAGGGCACTACTATCATGCAGCGAAGCAAACAAACACTTTTTCATTATTTTTATTTTTAATTCATTAGTGCTGCTAAATATGCGCAGATGCCTGCCAGCGGCGCCGGCTACTCATAATGCCGAAATGCAACTACACTAATATAACGCGAAGAATGGGGGAAACTTGAAGTGCTTAGGAACACGAGAGCAGTTTATGTGGCGTAACTACGCGGACGACCTACAGCCATTAGCTTCCGGACGCGATGTATGTTCGACCACCGTTAGAGCATTGACGCTATCATTGTATCCGTCGCATTGAGATCACGCGCGGGGCCCCCTCCCGGCTACCATGTTCCCACAAAAGTGAAACGCTGAAACACTGCGATCAGACAAGCGCTGAAATGATTTGCACGAAATCTGTTGCATTTATTTTATCGGCGGGAACTACGACTACGGGTAAGCAAGGAGACAGACGCAATGACAAGAAAAGCGTTCAGAAAATGCTGAAGCACCTGGTAGAGTCAATGCGCGTGATTCTCGGTGGTCTCCAGAATGCGGCCGCTAAATGAGCCCTGCAGGTGTCTAGCCGTGCTGGAGCCGCTTATCGCAGCTGCTTACATGCTGTAAAGCATCTGCTTGGCGCCTGTGTTGCTCACGCAGAGGAGGCCCACACACCAGCTTTGTCTTAGCGTATTTATCTCCAAGTTCACTTGAACTAATGAGTACAGACAGGATATGGAACCCGTTAGTGGCTTCATGGATGAGATTTCTGAATGTTTATCATCAGAATGTTGAACTTGCTTTCGCCGTTGTGCATCCCTCTATGTCATCATCATCCCTCATCACAGTTTTGTGTCCCCGTTTCCCTTTCCTCTGTGCAGAGTAGCAGGCTAGAGCGCGTTAGTTCAGGCCGACCTCTCTGCCTTCTTTGAAATAAATTCTCTCTCTCTCTCTCTCAGGTAACAGCGTCGGCAGCCGTGTTTGGTTTAGTGCCGCTTCTGATTTAGCGAGGCCCCATCTTCTCAGGCTGTGCGTGGCTTCTTGGTAAAAGCGTAATTTACTATTCACGTAGCTTAACATAATATTCCCATCGAGCGTCCCTCTAATGCCTGATAGCTGCCTTCATCTGTACGTGACTGCAATCTTCCAGTGCGAGCGCGCAACCGATTCAGCTGCGAATGAACAAACTGTCAGCGAACGCCTTGCAGAGCCAGTTTTGCGAAGTCACGAACATTTTGTTTTACTGTACACAGGGCTTCGAGGACACGGCTCAGAGCCTCTTGGCCGCATATGCTCTTCACAACACGACACACGTTGCGAGTACTCAGGTCAATTGCTCCCTTTCGCAAAGCGAAATAGAAGAGGTCAGCAAGGAATTTGTCCACTGGAGAAAGCAACTCGGGATCTGTGAGAGGAAGGCATCTACTACGCATAAATACATCGAAAAAAGAAACAGAAGGGTAAAATAAAAACTAAAAAAGAACGCATAGCCTTTGACTCCCAACTGTCGTCTGCGCATTGCGTCTAAGCGTTAAAGAAAAGAAAGAAAGGAATAAAGCGGGAGAGTGGTAGGCAGTGGTGGGGGCAATACATGAAGGACGGCCGACATTCCGTTGCTCTTTAACTTGCGCGAGTGATGGGTAACAGATGCATCAAAGGGGTGTCCCCGATTCTCAAGACGTGACGAAAAACAAAAATGACTGATCGTCACCCCGAACGTCCCCCATCCCGAAACTATACGTTCCGCCAAGACCAGCGAAGACAGAAACGCCAGGGACACAAAATATCGCGCGCTCCTCTACAATCTCCTCCCTTCCTCCGTACGTCGGCAAGATTTCCAGCGTCGCTGAAAGACTCGCAACACGATCTCAATGGATTCGCCACACGCCAGCCCGCATACGCGCGCTGCTAAAATTTCGCCACTGCAGCTGAAACAGTCGCGGAAGAGAGAAAGAGGGCGGGGGGGGGGGGGGGGATCTGCCCGTAGCGCAGCAGCTGTGTGCCGTGGCAACCCGGCCCAGTTGTGCCTAGTTGTGCCCCGCTTGCCGCTCCTTCCTCCGCCCGCGCAGTGGCCGAGCCGCCCACGAGTTCTGCCGCGGCCGTGGCGCGCGATTTTCACTGCGCATGCGCGCGGCTACGGGGCCGATGATCCCGCTCCAGCTGAGCACGCAGTCTCGCATGGACATCGCTCGCGCGCGATGTCCATGTACCGCCCGCCATCAACGCGAGCTCGATTCTCGAACAAAGCGGTCGGGGGCGAAAAAAGGCGCAGGACGCGCTCACTGTGGCGAGTGACGCAGTGCCACAAGCTTTTTTTTTTTTTTTCTTTGCGAGGTTCTTGCTGCTGGAACATTATCGACGCCTAGGTCGAATAGCGAACAGCCATCATCAGAAGGCTGGCATCCTCTTAAAGGAATCCTTAGCGAACGCAGGGTTAAGGGTAGGTTAAATTAGGTCTCGTATTTAGTTCCTCTTCGTACCGTTTCGTGCCACCTTTTTCTTTCTTTATTCTGGAACGTGAGCCGACTTGCTCACATAGTATACACCTATACCGGTTCTAGCACTGACACCAAAATTTGTACGATGAATACTATCGGCAGCCGGAGACACAGTCGATTTGGCGTAGTATCTTCCAAGTATTCAGGCGTACGAAGTGTCCCGATTTCCACTCGCGTTTACGTTACGTTAACACTGAACACCACAGGGCGCTGTCAAGCGCCTCGCTATCCTTGCCAATCTATTGAGCACAGAATAAGGCTGCCAATAGCGCCACATTTAATTACACCCGTGTGCGTTACTCGCAACATGATTTTGCCACAAGTCAATGCCCTCATTTATAACAAAAGTTGTCTCGCGCTGGCACGTGCTCCAGAGCCTCTGCGCATGCGCGAATGGCTCCCAGATGGCTAGTACAGATGCATCGGGCTTTGCTAAAAAGTCCGGCTCCCATAAAGGGGCTAAAGAACAGAAAAAAAGACACCCCACATAATCAAAAACAGTCTGAACAGCTCGCATTCGAAAGGACCCAAGTGGACCACATGCTAACGCATTAGTTTTGCTGCGGGAAACTAGGCGCAATCAAGCCATCACAACAGACAGCCGCAACGCCGTTCTTCATTCTATGCTGCAGAGAGCAGAAATAGCGCGAGGCCAACACGTCAAAAACTTATCGTAAAAAACAAAAAAACAGGAAAAAGAAAACTAAAGCGGTGGCTGGCTTTTAACCGAGGTTAACACGTGTAGTTTATAAATGGCGCCATGCATACGATTGCCTGCGTCTTGCCCGCATGCTACACACCGGAGGCAGCGACATGATTTGTGCGCGTAGGCGGGTCTGCGAGATCCAAGGTAACCCGACTGGTTCTCCGCGAACATCTCCCTGTGTATCTGTGTGTGCACAACGAGGCGTGGTTACTGAAGAAAGAGAGAGAAATAAAGAAAAAAGAAAATGAGAAAAATGAAGCGCGTATATTCCCTGTAAGGCTGCTAGCGTGTATGGCTACGGGGTATTGCATTCAAAAAGAGAAAAGCAATGAAGGTGCCGGGCTGCAGAGCGGGACGGCAGGTTGGCGAAGGGCGTTCGCCTTGAACCGCGACGCCCGCGTGCAGCGAACGGAGCGTGCGTTACTGGAAGAAGAGACCGCTTCGCGCGCCGCGACTGTCGAGCCGCCGGACGCAGAACCGTGAGAAAAAAAAGAAAATTTGGGCACAGTGTCAACACGCTGACGAAATCGCCTATCGCTCGCTCCTCTGCGGGTATCAAAATCGCCGTGCAAAATAATGCCGCAGCTTCGTATGACGCGCGCGGCGCGTTAGCGATGAGCTGCGTCGACGTCTGAAACTACGGCGACGTGTAAAGACGACGACGCAATGTCACAGTTGCTGCAGGAGACGCGGCTAAAGCTGTAATGGTGAGAGTTCGGGTAGGTTCATCATCCTCTGCCTGCTAAGAGCATTCGTCCCCTTTGTAAGTGCGGGGAAGGTTTGCGGCGTGCGCAGTTAAAGTGATTTCTCAGATTTTTTCTTTCCTTTTATTTTGTCGTAAAAAAAAAAAAACGACCCTGGCACACAGGCGCTCACGCCGAGTCGTTACCGAATTGATTCATTCATCAATTCCTCCATTCACTCTCTTCCCCTCCCTTTAGAGAGCTTGAAAATAACGGTGTTGGTAGAAAGTCACACGACAGAAGTGTTATTTTAGTGTTAGCAGCCGAAATAGTCATCCTTCCAACATAACTATAACCGTTTTCTACATTTTTTTTCTTTTTCTTCTTTTTCCCTGTTTTTTCCATGCTCATGTGTGTTCTTACAATCCACTTCCTGTCTATAAGCCTGTGCAAAAGCCTACAGTATTGTTAAATAAACAAATAACTGGTCGTAACTCCAAAAGAAAGAAATAAAATTCTGGGGTTTTATACGCGCCTGAACGACGTCCTGACTATGAGGTACGTACGGCGTAGAGGGGTACACCGAATTCATTTTGAGCAGCCGCAGCTTCTTTAACCCGCACGTAAATCTAAGTGCACCAACGTATTTCTTTTTATCTTTTTTTCCTCCTTGTATTTCGCCAACGTCGAAATGCGGCCACCGCTACCGGGAGCGAACCCGCGACCTCAAGCTCGGAGATACTCAGATTATATATATTTTGCATTTCGCCTAATTACATAATTGGTTCTAATTAATTAATTCACTTTTCAAATAATATAATGAGATGAAAAGTGTCAATGAGAAAACTGTAGAGCAACATCAAAAATCTCATAGAGCTTTCTGTTGCTCGATTTCTCAATACGTGCGACATGGATGTTTTTCCGAGCGTGAAAGCAGCCCGCAAATATACGCAAAATTGCGGCGCGACTGGTCGCTCGAGGCACTTTGCGTGCATTTGCGGGCTTCGTCCACGCTTGAAAAACACTTTTATGCAGCACGTATCGAGCAACAGAAAGCTCTATCGGGAGTTTCTCATGTCGCTCTACAATGTTCTAATTGACACTTTTGTTCTAACTATATCATTTGAGAAGTTGATTAAATAACTAATACTAATTATGTAATTAGGCGGAACGAAAAAACAATCTGACTATCTCCAAGCGACGGCAAACAACATTAGCTAGGTTCTGTACAGCTACGTGGCATTTGCATATTTTTAATGTTTGGCTCAATTTACGTGGCACACCCTGTGTACCATAGACGCTACCGGAGCGAACAGGTACAGCCAGTTTTTTTTCTCTTTTTGTCCCTCATATTCTAGTAACATAATTGGTGGCAAATTCGGGTCGAACAATACGAAAATAAGGTATACTAAGAAAAACTATGTAGCGCTTTATCACGTCCAAATGAGCGCGAGTGAAATCATTAGCGAAACACACTTTCTTTGTATCGAGCGCTCGGCGAGACAATGGCAAAGGAAATAGAAAACTATGAAGGTCTTCGCCAACCAAGCATGCCCGGAGGTGTGCCAAGGACAGCAACAATTCGCGTCCGATAGTCCGCAATAACTCCAGAGCGCCTACATGCGGACAAAGGAAAACAACAGAGCCCGTCTACGCGCAAGAAAGTCAAATTGCACCACAATGAGAGTTCAGTGAAGTAAGGTACTTCGTTTTACTTACCTTTTCCTTACACGATTTATAGATGCAAACTCCGCGGTCTCACTGTTCAAACTGATCCGCGTTTCACATGAACACAACACCGGCGGTCAGATATTTGACCACCGTCACAGCGGTTATCTGGGAAAGCAAGAGGTCGAACGGCTTGCAGGGAAAAACAACGTGCGCGAGAATAGCGGAAGAAAAAAAAAAATCGCTCTGTGAATGTGGACTACCAGAGGAGGAAAGAGAAAAGTAGAAGGCACGGAGGTTAACCAGAATAACGTCCGGTTGGCTACCCTACACCGGGTGCATGGGAAAGGGGAAAACAAAGATCACAGGGAGAGAGAGGAGGGAAGGTGTTGTTCTACCATCTGAGTAAGCTTGCCAGGATTGTTATTCGAATATACGAGAAAACATAAATCTGTTACACGGAAACTGAAAAGCACAGCGATTTTCCAGCTGCCGTTTGACGTCCGTCTGAGTCGCCGCGGCCACTAGATGGCGGTACCGTTAGCACAGCACACATCTTCATTCTTGTAGACCCTTCCGCCTAGCGCAAGTGCTTTATTGAAGTAGTTGACTTTCTCGAAGCAAAATGTATCAGAAAATCCGTAAAGCACGACTCGCGCGCAGTGTACAGACATGTTAGCATCGGACTGTAATTCGAATGTACGAGAAAACAATTTTGCTACGCTGAAACACAAACACAAGCCCCTTTTACAGCTGCCGTTTATGGGTGAGCGCGCCACTAAAGATCCTGACCAAGTGGAGGCTAACATTTTCGCTCTAAACCGAGTTTGGAAAAGCGCAGTTCCGGATATTCTTCCCCTGGGCCCAAATGATAGTAAAATTACCAAATTTGTGTGCCGAACCACTGTTATTGCGACAACGGTACCGGTGACAGACGTAGTTTTTGTAATTACACTTCCAACCAACATGAATTATATGTTTGGTGCCTTTAACCAGGGAAGCATTAAGGGAAGCAGTGCCTTTAACCAGGGAAGCAGTAAGAAACCATCTGTTTCAATCTGAAAAATAAAATAAATGGTACCACACGGGTATAAACGGCTTAGTCACTGTTTAGCTTCCACGCATACAAGCGGCAGACCTGGTATGTTGAGCACACAACTATATTCGCCCGCAACGATCATCAAGGATAAACACATCCGGCCATTCGGCAACGTTGATACGTCGAAAACTTGACAAACAGCGCGCATGCCGCTAAATACGACGAAAGAACGCCAAGGCACAGACTAAAGGCGATGTGAACGACAACACTTCGTCACGCTAAAGACAGAACAGAGAGAGCCTTACACCCTTTCTGGACGAGCCAGACACACCAAGGCAAGCCCTGACACACCATCGTATAGACGCTGCCAGCCGCTGATTCACAACCCCACCTCTGAGCCAGCTTCGCTGTACAGCAGTATCTGAAAAGGATGACCGCGCAAGCAACCCCGACCAATTGGAAAGCGTGAAGCACGTCAAATAAGGGCGAGTGTCACAACTTTGCGAGCATTAGTCGCGTGCCATCGCCGCACTCGTCAGAATCCCGAAATAACGGCGGTAACTTTTCTAGCGTAACGCCCCTCATCTATGCCCGCCTCCCCCCCCCTACCCCTCCCTCCCTCCCTCCCAGGCTTCGCGATGACAGCGGCGGAGCTCCGTCGTGCCAAGAAAGCAACACACAAGAAAGAAACACAGGAGCGAACGCCACCTTTACAACAACTACAACAAAAAGAAAATCGCTCTGAACACTAAGTGGTGGCACCGATCGTAGTCCCCTTCGTGGTAACGCGCGTGTCCGGCCTTCCTTCTCTCTCGCGCGGTCAAAAGAGCCGCGTATCCCTAATCCGCGTGTCGTCGTAGCACGGCGCGCAACGGGGCACTAGACGGCGCTGTGGTAGTGTAGTACAGTATACACGTGTGTCGCCGGCGCAATTAGACAACGAGAGCACGTACACACTGCACTACGGGCGCCCCTAATCGTCCGCTCGTTGCCGTCTTCGTAATCGGTCCAAACCCCCGCGACGGCGAGCGCACCCTCCAACACGCACTTCCCCCCCCCCCCCTTTCCGCCCCGCTCGAGGTTGGCGGGCTGTCGCAATGAGCCCCATCCGCCGCCCACGATCCCTCGCGCCTTCTCGCCGCCAGCCTCCCCCAGCGCAGCGGTGACCGAGCGCGTGTGCTGCCCTCCAGCTGGGGTTCTGAAGCGCGGGCAACTCCCAACGCAAAGCGTACACCCCTCCCTCACGCCTTTCCCCCTTTCAGCCCACCAGCGCCTCCTTCGCGGTGCGAAAAGCGCGCGCGTGCCAAAGCGGACGCGCTGCGAGTCATCGCTGCCGGCATTCCGGGAGGAGCAGCAGGACGACAACGATGATGCCGCGCGCATCATCGTCTCCCCCCCACCCCCGCCCGCCCTCCCTTCCAGCGTTTCGGAGAAGCAGCCGACGAAAAAGAAGCCACTGGCGTCTCTTCTTCCACCGCTGACCTCACTTCAACCTCACCTCTCTCCCCCACCCCCCTCCTTTATAGCGGTCTTCGTGTACTTTCCTTCTCGTAGCATACTTTTAACCAGGAAGCGAGGGAGACGGGAATCATCGCTCCAGTCGGGGCTGTTAGATTAAAGGAAGGGTGGAGGAGGAGGGTGAAAATAAGGAGAGAGGGTGTTCAATCGGCGACGAGCGGCGGTGGTCCCGCTTAATTAGCGAGAAGAGGCCGCTTCTTTTCGCTGGAAAGAATAGGGAGGGAAAGAGGGCGTTGCTATGGGGCATAAAGTTCACTCACGCTCCCTCATTGGACTCACAGAGAGTGGCTGTCTGATTCACGGCCCGGTCCGCCGCGGGCAACGGGAAAGGGCAATAATTGTCACGATGGAACACATTCGGAACGAAGGTCGCGGCCAAACGCCAGGTCGGAAGTTGCACACTGTGCAACAAGCGGTTCATTTTGTGTTTCACATGTAGCCACGCAAGAACAAAAGAAGAAAGCATTGAGGGCAAGTTAAAGGCCCCCAAGTCGTCAAAATTAATCCGGAATCTCCCACTACAGCGTGCCTCATAATCAAATTGTCGTTTTGGCACGTAAAACCGCAGAATCCATTCAAAAAAGTTAAAGGAACGAGATAATAATGACGTCGCCGATTATTCTTAAAAGTGAAGCTTCATATGAAGGAGGGGCGGTCAGCCCTATTGGGTTTGGCGTGGTTGCTGTGTCGGTCAGTATCTAGGCGGATATAGTTATACGAAGACTATATGGTCGCCAAATTGAAGTAGCAGCGAGCGGGTTTTATAACTATTCTATGCTGGCCGACAAAGCAGTGCAAGTAAGCGCATCGTTGACCCGCGTAAAACCAAATCTGACATAAAGCCTATAAAATGCTGTCGGTTCACGGGTAACTCTAATTGATTATATTTGACATATGTTATCTATGTTATTTTCCTCGATTTAGCCATACGGCATGTGCCACTGCGACACAGAAGGTACAGAATTCCTAAATGTTGCTTCCTGCGTGCCGTTCTGTTCTGTGCATAAGGCTCTGAACGCCATTCGTTACTCGTCAAGCATCGCGTATTGGCTTCGTTCCCGTGACATCGACGCGTGCACGGAGACTACCACTGGGCATCCGCCTGCGTTGGAGTTGGCATTTCGGCATAGCTTGTGATCGATGTGGTAAAGACACATAAACAAAACCGATGAGAATAAGGTTGTCACCTTTCTGGCGCACAAACATGCATACTGCATGAGATTACAGTTCCATAGCACGAAAGTAAACAAAATTCTATGCATTGCCGCCAGTTAGAAAGCTTTTACATTACGTACAACTTGGCTAAAACTTCGCTTCACCTAGATTTCAACACGTGCGTTGATCTACATTATTGTCCTTTTTTTCGCGGTCTGGGCACAGCATACCAGATGAAATCAAGTAGCGGAGCCTACGTGCACGAGTTCTACCAATGCAATGCACAATCCGAAACGAATGAATGAATGAATGAACAAACGGAAGCCTAACGATGAAACTTAACACGTCTCTCGTTAACAATACCTAAACAACGGAAACTGGTTTATTCAACTCTGTGAGGCAACTGCCACGACCTTGTCGCTTTTTTTTTTCTTTTTGCAAGTTTAGAGCACCGACTAACAACCAATTCCCTCGTTCCTCTAAACATAGTTTCTCGTCCGTGCGCATAACTTGACTGTTGTGTCCTACATTCTCACCCCTTCCCGCCGTTAGCCTTGACACACGCCGAGCGCTCAACGTCCGTCACGCGTGACAACGGGCGCTCGGACGGCGCGATTGCCGGCGATGTTTGCGACGCTTAAGGTGCACCTGCAGCTGGTGATGGTGGTGGTGTTTGTTTTACAGCGAAGCCGTTTATGGCTAGGGTTCCGTGCATTTCTGTTTTGCGTGTGCGGAAACTGTGAGCCGATCCCGGACATAGTGCAATACCGGGCCGAATCAACGGCGGAGGTGAAGCAGGCTTCACAGCACTGCGCCAGCGAACTTGCAAAAATAAGTTTGATATCTCGGGTCCAAATAGAACCCGTATCAGATATCGAGCTCATAAGAATCGATACTACACATTGACCCGCGTCGGTCATGTCTACGTTCGCACCGCCCTCTCATTGTCGGCGTTCCAAGCGCTTGCCTGTCTCCTTCCGTCTCCTACCGCTCTCCCCTGGAGGTGCTCCCGTCAAAACGTCGCGCGTGTCTAGTTTCCTCCGGCTCCGCGGAGCGCCGGTGTCGTTGTTTACGCGAATGTATAATTCACGGTGAGTTCGTACCTTTGTTCAAATTTATGAGTCATCTCTGTGTCGTGTGCCAAACAGCTTCGCTCGTCATGCACCTGCGCAAAGTGGTATGGCTCATCATTCTTTATTATTATTATTATTTTTTTTTTTTTTTGCTGTTGTTCCTCTGAACAAGTCGCACATACCCACCGTGGGAGATCGGCCAAGAATGGGGTGCTTCCAGAAAAATGAGAAGTTCAAAGGAAACAAAACGAGAAAAATTACTGGGTAAAAATGCATTAATGCTCGGTGTTCAAACTGCAACGGTCGCCATGCTACGGTGAATCCAAGAATGGTTCAATAATACATATTTACTTTATTATGAAGGCAGCCGATAGGTGTCAACCATAAAGTATTTTATCGGATTGCGAACATTCCGGTGGCTCTACCCCAGCGCGCAAGCTCTAAAGGAAGGCAGGACGGGGACATTCGTGCCAAGGACAAGCTAGCTTTACAGGCATCGCTCTCTAGCAACCTCCTCCTCCTTAGTCAGGAAAATCGTAGACAATCCAGGAGGAAGTGGTCAATTCTTTCCGGTTCACGGCACCGTATACACAAAACGATATGCCGCCAAAACAGCCCTAGCTCATATGTAGAAATTTAGCCTCGTTACAATGGAACCTCCAATTCACATGTTCAGCAGGATTTGCTGCTGTGGTATATTCCTGCTCGTCGTCGCGGTTGTTGACTCTGATTAAGAGGCCGCAAGCAGGTAGGTGGGCATTGGACGCACGAGAAAAAAAAAAACAAGAACGTTTTGGATGCGAGCTAGTTATACATAAATTAGAAGTAAAAAGAATCACAGGAGCCGGAGAATATACAAGTAATTTTTCTTCTATCAAGACAACACAGTACGATACGTATATAAAGAAAGACATGACAATATAGATCGTTGGGCTTTATATCAGGCCGAGAGCAGCTCTCCTTTTTGGACCATTGAACGCAAATACAAAGACATGTGATGCAGATTCTATAGCGCCTTTGAGGGGGGGATGGGGGGGGGGGGCTCACGCATATTCAAAACAGTCCACCGGGCCGTATATGGCGACGCCCCGGGAAGCTCTCGCTGGAAAAACCACACGTTATGTAACAGATAAACCAACCAAATACGTCGTTGTGAACGACGCCGCCACCATCTTCGTCTATTTACTCACTCGCTTATTTAACCCTTAAAACTCATAGCTTCGTCATACGTGCGCCGTTACGAAGTAGAAGACAAACTCACACGTTCCTTACACTTCCCGAGGCAAAAAATGAAATGCGCAAAGCGAAAAGAAAGCAATTCGCCTGGCTAGTCAGACTTCCGACAACACAGCGCCGGAAAACAAGGATTCGTCAAACCGGACGCTGTGCCAATCACCGCAGGATGTTGGCGGGCATTACACGACTCCCAAGTCCGCCCTCCCCCCTCGCAACCCCCCACCGGGATGCTGCAAGGAGCCGAAAAAGCGTGCGCCTTTCGGCGGGCAATATTGCACCGCGATGTACCAGTGCAACTTCTGAAAGGAAATCGCGCAATTGCAAGAAAAGCGTAAAAATGACATCCTAGAGGATAAATCGTCATGAGCAAGTGTCACCCTCCGCAAAACTTGGCGCCTTGGTGTGTCACTATCACTACACGCCGTAGAGCCTAAAAATAAGATTGCCGTCTCGTCCAAGACGAAGAGAGGCGAAACAAGGACATAACACTTCCTGGCGAGAACTACCCAGCTAGAGCTCGTACGCGTTGACGCAAAGTGCTACTCAGGCGTCAAGCACAGTCAGCGCGGTCGTCAGTTTCGAAGTGATGTTCGAGACAGTCCGTGCCGCAGTTTTCGGCAACTGTTCTGACTTTTAAAATTGTCGCGTTTTAAGAAAAGGACCCTTAACTGGAGATCTCCGTGGTCATAACAGTGTATAACGCCGAAATATATAAACTGTTTATAAGCTGTTTTAAGTTATATTTGATAGCATTAGAAGAAAATAAATTCAAGTAAAGCGACTGAGGAAGTAAAATTTGCGTTTATCCCTTGAGGTTTCATCAGAAGCACTGACCACTCGTAAAAAAAAAAGAATTACAAACCAAATCAAACAAGGGATCTACAGCTTGATAAACTGCTCAGCAAATACAAACGTAGAATTTTTTTAAGAACATGTATTGAAACAGATGTAGAAACTTCGTAAGGTATGTCCGAGAGACTGTCAAAGGCGTGCAGATCTGGCGTACGCAGGAGTTCACGTAACCAAAGCTTATGTTAACGATTTCACGTAAGTTTGTTGGATACAACCAATTTCATTCACACTGCTTCGCTGGCTACACAAATGAGATCATTTCGCATACATACGAAAATTCAGAAGGAACTGCTAAACCAGTCTCATATTTGATCGCTTTCCTGTGGCGCATTTCCCCTGTCATCGGGATCGGAGTAGGCTTGCATGGCATCTAGAGATAACCCGCACTTTGATGGAAGACTGCGTCACAGCGCGACTCTCGGCACGTTTTCGTTATACCGAGCCTTTCTTCACAGCGAGGCGCGCACATCGCATCGCAGTGAGAAGGCGTGCTGCGCATCGCGTCGCAACAACCCCCGTCTCTCGACGGCATCTGCGTGTCCTCCGTCTGTTCGGCCGTCTATAAGCAGAGAGAGCCGAGGAGCCCGAACGCGACGATGCCGTCGAATGCGCGCTCGACATCAAGCGCCGCAGGGGCGGTATACGGGGGAGGGGGGGGAAGGGCTGTCAAGGTGACGCAATCGCGGGGCAGCAAGTGACGCGGGTATAGGAGTGTCGTCGTCGGGCGCGGCGACGCGTGACGGCCAAGAAGCCAAGCGCGCTCGCTGCGTCGAAGCCTAGCGCTGCCAGCTTTGCTCGCTTGCCCCAGTCACTCACTCTCGCTCGGTCCCCCCGCTAGCCCGGTCCCGTGACGGCGGCTCGCGCTAGAAACGCGATCGACGTCGCCGCCGCCAAGGCCGAAGCTCTGCAGGGGCGCGGCGGCGGGCGAGAGGGCGAAACCGTCGCCCCTTCGTTAATTGACGCGCCGGGCGCGGAGACACCGCAAGCGCAAGCCCGGCGTGTGCGCCGCGGGGGTGTACGTCACGCCGTCTGCGGGAGGAAGTCGACGAGGGGGTTTTGAAAGCCGACGCATCTAGGATGGCGGGGGCGCTCGAACGTCGCAGACGTCTCTCGACGCGACTGCGACGCGCTCTCCTTCAATTCTTCTCCCTTTTGTCTTTTCGCGCCGGAGAGGGACGACGCCGAGGAGGAAGCAGCACAAGCGCAGAGCAGACGGCCTGCGGACGACGACGCCCGACTTCTGACGCGCACATTTTTTTTCTTTTTTCTTTTTTTAACGAGGCGACGCAGCGCAGCGGCATTGCATATCGGCGCGCGCTGCGCGGTGTCGGCTTGCCCGTGGCAACGACAGCGCCGTTTGCGTCCCAGAGCGCGAGCGCGCATGCACCGGAACGCGCGCGCAAATGCGCAACGTCTAAACGATCGCGCTTTCTTCGCCCGCCGCACCACCAGCGCACGCTACGCCGGCGGCGGCAGCAGCAAGAAGCGTGCCAGCAATCCGGATCGCGTGTCGAAGGCTGCCCCCCTTTTCGCGGCTGCCCGCCGTGCGAACCCTTCATTCGACTGCCCGCTCCGTCTGGAACCTGTCTGCCTGGCCATGTGGCCGCGAAACAATGGAGCGCTCCGAATCGAGTCACTCGGTGCTGACGGGACGGATGCCCGAGGAAGGCGAAGAAGGGCAACCGATTACCACCGCGACATTTGATCCCCGTCAAACGGCGCAGACGATGCGGGCGACGGGTGATGCAGTGGAGCCGACTGACTGCTCTCAAGGGCATCGCGAAGGGCAACTGCTCTTTGAATTGGAGACCGAAGTACGAAGCGCAAAAAAAAGAGAAAAAAAAATTATCGACCGTGCAGGAACACAGGTAAAATGAAGTGACGATGATATAGGCGCGTTGGGGCTACCAGAGAGAGAGAATGAAGAGGAAAGGCAGGGAGGTTAACCAGATATGAGTCTCCGGTTTGCTACCCTACACTGGGGATGGGGGATAGGGGTTAGAAAGATGACAGAGAGGAAAACACAAAAAAAAAAACGCACCAGAAATATGAGTACAATCCTTTAACAGAGTACGAGGAATTAATTAATGAAAGGAGTCTAACCTTTTAATCAAGCACAAAGTCGGCGCTCACGAGGCTCGCCATAGGCGCCAATTTGCCGGCGGTCCACTTGTTTGAGAAGCATTCATTTGTGCAGTACACCGCTGCCGGCAACAGCGGCGTTTCGTCACTGCTATTCCACATCATCTGGCCGAGTCATGTGTGCGTTTATTCTTTATTCTGTGCTCAGTATTCGCTCCAGTACGTAGCAGCGGTGACTGGCGACCCCACGTGCGTCCTCGACCCTGGAAACCTGCAGCGCAACAACCGCGAAGGAAGGTAGCGCAACACAAACCCGGTCGAACTAAGCCGGAAATGGCCCACTTTCTGCATACCACCGTCGTCGGTAAGGGCAAAAGCGCGGCACGTATGGAAAACATCCGATCCCTCGTACAACTATAGTCGTTGTTTGTCGACAACGCATCCAACGAGCTTAGAACAATTAAGTTCCCGACAAGATTTACGACATCGTTTCTGACGAGGCTCTGACAGTATGGACAGCCATTTTTTTTTTCTTTTTTTCAACGCTCACCGTCCGACGAATCGTGTGGTTTTGGCGCTCACGTGTTAGCCACTGAAAGGTATGCAGAAGAATAAGGCGATTTACATTAGGACTACATCTGAACAAGTAAGCCACTCGGCAAATTTTGAACAAGTTCCCGTCGGAATTCCAGAAGGTCCCAGCAGGTTTATACATGGCCTGTGATGCTGAACTATGCGGGGGGAAAATAACTAAAAAGAAAAAGAGACCATATGGCAAAGCGCTGTGTGGCGCGGTCAACACTCCAAGCGGCCTATTTTCCGACGCGCAGACCGACGGATCCGACGACGTTGACGCGCATGTCTGCTTCCTAAGGCGACAAACACGTGTTGCGACGTGGCGCCTATAATGCGTGATTGTGAAATTTGTTGAATGCGATTTTTGGTAAGCCGATGGAGAGGGGGGGAGGGGGGCAGCGAAGTGCAGAAACGCCTGTGTACCGCGCATTGGGAGCACGGTAAGGAAATTAATCCGGAGTCCCCCACTACGGCGTGCCTCACAATCAGATCCGCATTTTTGCACGTAAAACCACGTAGGGTAATTAATTTTCTCAGTAAAACGTCCTGCCCGCTTTTGAAGCCAACCATTTCACGTTGTCACAACCAAATCACAACACTGCAGAAGGGAGCGCTATCAGGCCTATGCACACAGACAAAGGGGGCGTTCATCAATGATTTCCAAACACTGACGTGCGAGATCCTTATATCAAAGACACGAACGGTTACTTACAACACACGGTGACAACTGCTTGGTACATGCGATACGCCAATAAAAATAATTAGAATAGCAGAGACCGTAATGACTATGACAGGTCAGTCAGGTACGCGCACACATTTTTTTTTCTGAATAATTAATTTAGGTGGCACCGCTCTTTGATTTTTACCACGGATAAATGAAATGTGAAATGACAGTTCGATGGTTTAGCCTAGAAACCTATACGCAGCACACCACCAAAACGTACCAAGCACACGATGTCAAGCGTAGATGCGATATATATGATCGATGCATTCATTATGTGCGTGAATGGGCGATTTTCACGACGTGATCGAAGACGCGCTGGGCTCAGTTCATCGGAGTTCTTCCTTCAGCGCGCCCGAACGCCCTTTTAGGGGATTACTCGGGACCTGTTCCACTTCGACACCTTGTACTCTTCTAGCACGGGACGACTGTGTCATTAAAGCCGTTCCAGGTGCATCAGATGATGCAGAGACCCACAAACCGATCCCGTAACACACAGCCTTTGTCGAGCGAAATTTCGAAGTCACCCAGCGCTGCAAATGCCTGTCGCCGTGCGCTGCAGCAGCTTTTCATGTGGAAGGCCTGGTGCTCCGACAGAAATTGAACAGAGATGAAATACAGAGCAGCACTGGGACACATGAACAGACAAAGGAATGGCGCTGCGTGTCGGTTGTCCTATCGCGTGTGCAGTGTATTGCTTTGATCGCAATTCAGTACGACTGACCAGTCAGCGCACATCGCCACCGTTTCCGGCACGTATAGGGCTGCAACAATCTCCGCAACATTTCACGACGGTGCGGCGCACGCCGTGCAGGTCCGGTCATGCTCGTATTGGCTTCGAAATTTTTGACAAACGCTGTACGTCCGGTGCGCTAAGGTCCTTTACGGACCCACCCGTGCGCCCGTCTTTCCACGAAAGCCGAATCACAGCAGCATCTAAGAGGGCAAAGAAAAAAAGAGCCAGAAGACGGGGGTGCGGGTGGTGAGTGAGGGGTGGGGGGGGCGCACCACACAACCGCCCATTTCTTTTCACCGAGCCGCACCTCCCGGGCATATAGCCCGAGCGTGTCCGGTATATACGGGCCCTGCCGTCTCACCTGCGGCAGCTACCGGAAGCGGGCATTCTCCGCATTCTCGCCGAAGCAGCGGTGCGCTTCGTAAAACTGCTGACCGGCAGGCACCGGCACGCAACAAGGCGCCGCTGCGGAGACACCGAGGCGCCTTCGGCGAGGGATGGGAGGAGGAATCGGTGGCCAGGGGTCAACGAGCGTTTTCGAGGGCAAAAGCGGAGTACGGGGAGAAACACCACGAGCTCGGCGCGGCAAAGGGGGGCGACGACGTCATCATCGGGCACCGCCGCGACGCTCGAACCTTACCAGCGGGTAGCGATGCCCTCCCTGACAGGACGCAATCACCACCCAGCGAGCCAGCCCTCCCCGATTCTCCAAGGTCGATAGAAGAAGAGAAATGGGGCTCTTGCGGTCATCTGCCATGCGTCGCTCGCGCTTATATACGCCGAAGAGACGGGCGGCGCCAGAGTGTGATGCGCCCGTGGTTGACTGCGCGCGTTCATTTTTCTCTCTTTCAATGCTGGAGGAGCTGTTGTTGTTGTCGCCGCCATTCTTCTTCACAGCGGTTACGAAAGACCCTATGGGCATGAGCGAACGTGCCCGCACTCGTCCGCGGTGTCTCTCTCTTTCACGCGGGTCAACGGGCGCCGCAGAATAAGCCGCGCTTTTGTGTGTTGCGTTCGCGTACCAGCCACAAGTCCGCGCCCGTTACTAACCCTTTCTTTCGTCGGGACTTTCGAAGCCGGGGGTCAACGTGCCGCAAACAAGCTATCTCTTTTCGCGCCTAATAAGCGGTCGAGAAGCTTTTTCAACCGAACGGCCGCGCGCCACTCCTGAATGGGCAGCCCGCCAAAAGGGGCGAAAGGCGCGCCAATTTGCCGCTGGAAAGAGCTGTCCATTCACAACGGCCGGCCATCGAGGCAAGGCCGTGTCGAGTTGAAGGACAGCTCTTTTGAACGCGGGCTGTCACGTGCAATGAACGATACCTGCACTTAAGCCGGGAGGCTGCGGATAATCCCTTCCTTCCTGCTTGCGTACAAACACCCCGGCGGTGCCGAGAAGATCAATTACCGCCAACGACGCTCAGAATATCGGAACCGATCTGCCTCTCCCCCCCCCCCCCCCCTGCACTAATCGTTCACCGGCACCAGGCGCCAGTGCGGACGCCGAAGGCAACGATTATAGTTTCGACCCCCGCCGCAACTCTCGCGATGTTTCCTTCGCCGCTTCTACGACAAAAGCAGCTGCGGAGTCATGCACGTGCGCGACAATTGTGACGTTCCGGGTAAAGTGGCGTCACTGACCGCCCAAGTCACCCCGCCGTCGAAGAATTGGCGCCTTGGGTACGACGGAAGGCCACCGATTGTGTTCAACGGAAGAAAGCGTCTATAGTTAGCGGGTGAGTCGAGCGTTTCCGAGGTTTCTGCTGCGCAGCTCACATTTTCTCACGGAGCGTTGCTATTACTTTGTTGTTCTCCAACACATCGAACAGTATATGCACGATGGTAACAGGAGAGGAAACATGCGAACAACTGGCCACCGCAATGATTCCGACGCCTGCCTCGTCTCCGGTTATGGCAAGTCACAGAGGAAAGGTGCTAGGGTGGTGAGGACCGCAGTTACAGCAGGCACAACAGGGTCTCTGGCGAAGTCAGTAGAACCAATCAGTCGAAAGCAGTGCTTTGAACTGCACTGTGCGTAGGTCAAGGCAAGATTTAGCTTGTCACTTGTCTGTCTGCATAGTATGTACAAAATTTACTGCAAATTAGCTGAGGCCGGTAATCAACAGAAGATACTATATTCGAGAAAGGCAACCCGTCGATTCACTTCGCTTCCCGTTTCTCCATCGAGGTCGAAGAAAAGCTAGGAGGCCGCTCCGGAAATGGGGCCGTGAACATAGTATCATATGCACGGCCCGTTCCTTCTTCAGGCGATCCTCTGTTAGCGTTATTGTACCGCGAGTCACCTCAAACTCGCCAAATCACACATGCATAACTTACAAAACTCGCCCGGACCGCGTTCAGTGAAGGCGACAGCCGATCAGAGGAGTCCGGTTCCGGCGAGGGA
This sequence comes from Dermacentor variabilis, assembly GCF_050947875.1. NCBI lineage: Eukaryota > Metazoa > Arthropoda > Arachnida > Ixodida > Ixodidae > Dermacentor > Dermacentor variabilis. The sequence goes on from NC_134569.1 coordinate 183,127,688, forward strand.
GATTGTGAACGAAACAACAGCCCCTGGCGCTTGTTCCAACAAAGGTCCCGGTAGTCCCCCTGAATGGAGGGAGAACCGGCCACAAACGCCGAGCGCCAGAGAGAGTCACTACATCGCAGGCGCTATATCTGTCCACTGTTCGTGTTTGTTGCGTGCCGGGCTCTTGTCGTAACGTGCCCGGACGCAGAAATGTGGAAGGGCAAGTGGAGGAGAAGGGAGTAACAGCAGAGGGGAGGTATTACCTCGCCTCAATACTATAATGCGTCGGGGACTTGAAGGTGGTGTGCCGAGGAATACGGGGGCGTCTTGGTGGGCGGCGAGAAGCAAGCGATCGCGTGGGTCGCGAAGCGGCGAAAACGCTACCCCCCTTTTTTTCTTTTCTTCTGGACCGCCGGTTGCCAGGAATGCGTTCCGAGCCCCCTCTCAGCCCCCTCCCCCCCTTCACATTCTCCGCTTTACCTGTTGCCTAGACCACAGAGGACGAGGACGGAAAGAGGAAGGGCGCAGCGGGAAAGTGCAGGCAAAAGCAGGACGTGCGCGCGACTCGTCGAAGCCAGGTGGCAGACGCGAAGGACGCACAATGACGACGATGCCCCCCCCCCCCCTGCCCCCCAGCATCTCTTAAACGAGCACGCATCTCCTCGTGTTGGAGCATGCCCGGAGCTGCAGAAAGAGCGCGTCGGGGCAATCTATATGCACTCAGTGATGCCTTCTGTAATGGTTTGTATGTACGCAACGCGGTGCAGCGGTCAGGCGGCGCTTTCAACGAATGGCTTTCAAAGTGTAAGTGGACCCTTTCCAGTTGAAGGAAGAAAAAAGAAAGTGCTCCAAGGCACGCGCAGCTGTGCGTCCGTGCCCGGTTCGTCACATATGAACTTCACCTCATTGAATCTGTATACGGTGCGGTCAAAGGAACGGCGAAATCACGTCCGCCAATCGGGAACGAGAACCAGGTTAGGAGCACCTCCACATTCCCGTTGTGCTACTTGTTCGCCGCCCAATCTGTCCGTGATCCAGCCTTCCAACCAATGTCGTTAAGGGGACGAGGTTAGCGGTGGCCGGCAGACGAGCCCTTCTACCACTTCTCGCTCCTGATTGGCCGACAATCTCTGCACCCTTGGGGGCGCCTCGGGTATTCAGGTAAACCCACGACGGCTGCAACTACAGGGGCCCGACATTCCCGCTTTTTAACACTCTCGGAACGGCCCGGGTAGGGTTTCTACACGTACAAATAAATGCTGGACTTTTTCGTGTCCGGGTAGGGCCGGCGGATGATAATGAATTGCGGGGCGCCAGTTGCCGTGTGGGCGAGGCCAACGCGCAAACAACAGCACAAGTGAAGAAGGCCCACCCGGAGTGAGACGTCAACCCCCCTTGTTTTTCGAGCCCGCGGAGCCGCCCACTGATGAAACCGGGGCAACTTTCAAGCCGTTCCATTCCGCTGGGCTTGCACAAGAGAAAACGACTGTACAACCCGCCATGATTAAAGCGGTTCGTTACGTTGCGTTCAAGGACTACTCGGACGTACTTTCGAAATTGTAGAAGCTATATACCACGGATTTCACGCTGTTAGGAATGGGGACTCAATCCCATCGCTCGTAACCCATTGTCAAGATTGGAGTCCGGCATGTATTAGAACGTAGCTGGCCCATGCCGTCGTGCAACTTATCCACGCTGAGGACGTTGATGAAGGGAAGGACTGCTTCTCATCGAGAACGAGGAATATGGGTTTATTTACAGTATCTACATCAGTCTAGCATGACTGCGAGAGAAAGTACATCAGTCTGACATGACTGCTTGAGAAAGTACACTGAGCAGCCGCACAACAGCGGTTTATAAACACACGGTCCTCCCCCGATACCCAGGTGACGGAAACGGCCGTCCAGTCATCGTAGACAAGTCGCCTCTCTGCGGGACGATTTACGCACACACACACACACACACACACACACACACACACACACACACACACACACACACTTCCGCACAGGTTCACGGTCCGGAGCCGACGTCAGACGGACTTCGTAGAACTCGGGGCTTGCGTCAGGAAAGGCGCCTTTTATTGCCCGAGCTGACCCCTACAGCGCGGCCGCGTGCCTATTGTCTTGCGTCTTGGACGGCGCGTGGGAAGGAGCCTCGAACTACGTTCCCGCAAGCACTCCCCCGCTCGCGGCAGACCAGGGCGGTGGCGGCGGCACAGTAACAATAGCTGGTCCGCGGACCGCATTCAGTCACAACGGCGACAAGGCTAGAGCGTAACGGTGGCGTTCCAAGAAAGGTTGCCGCCGCTGTCGCAACTGGCTGGCAAAACTTGCACCTCAGCTGGGCCGTTCTTAACAACGCACGTAAAAGGAGGACACTTGCAAGTTGCGGAACACAATTTGGATCCGATATACTAAAGCTGCTCTCGAAATACCGGGCTCGGCGTCTTCGACATCATCGCGATGCGGTGACATACAGCAAAACTCGACATTGTACTACAATATGGCCAGGTACGATGATGTCGCTCACAGAAATAAATAAGGACCATGCGCGCGTTCCTCCTGGCTGCGACCGCGTGTGGCTACCGCGGTGATCACAGTAACGGGAGTGATTCACTGTAATCATGACGTCAGGTCTCATCGACGTCGTGAGTATACCAAAAAACGGTAACTGGCACCCTGAAACACGTAAACGTAAGAAATGTTTCGCCAGTAGTCCTTTATGGGTCACGGGTAATTACAATTGGAACAAACAAGAAAAGACGCCGCGTGATCTTGCGCCCTGCAACGCATACCGCTGCAGTACTGCAGTAGCGCATACGCATACTGCAGTAGACGGCGTGAAGCCTCTTCGTCTCCATGGTTTAGTCGATGCGATCGCACGTCACACTGCGTGCGACTGCACTCGCATAAATATTACGCTTAAGAAGAGAGAAAAATCGGTAGGTAGGCACGGATTCATGGTTAAAACCTGAACGCGGCGAAGAAATCGATGATGACGATGATTTCTTTTTTTTTTTTTCAAAAATGACTCAAACCCACCGGGTGGCTATGATGGAAACAAAAACATAAACGTCGTGTTGTGCGCAGGTCGCTGTACGTACGCATGATCAACGCGCTGTAAGATTTAAAGCGCGTGGCTCATCAGTTCGCCGAGTTTATACAACAGAATATGCAGCGTACAACATGCTTGTACCATACTAGCATATTTGTAAGACTAAACTTGGCTCTTCGCCCCGTTTTGAGTGGTCGGTTGTTCGGCCGAGTGAACTTCGCCGATCCCGGAGGCAAGCTAAACAAAACTGGACAGGTCTCCGAGGCAGTCTAGCCAAAGGTGCTGACATGGTGGGTCGGTGCTGGTGCCAGTGCGCTATATGTGTGCTCGCTAAAAGCATTTTAGTCCGGCACGCAACGCGGCCCAATACCAGAGGCAGCGCGAAGTCACAGCGGCCACTTACACATTTCGCAGTATTTAACCAATATAGCTAACCAAAGTGTGTCCTACAACAAGAGAGAGAGAGAGAGGGGCTTTCATTATGATAGAAAAGCTGGGAGGTCGGAATGAATCAAAGGTCTGACCTGTTACTCACCATTGGGGAAGGGGAATAGGTGTAAAAAAGAGATTAGATAGATTAGATAGATTAGATAGATTAGATAGATAGATTAGATAGATAGATTAGATAGATAGATTAGATAGATAGATTAGATAGATTAGATAGATTAGATAGATAGATAGATTAGATAGATAGATAGATAGATTAGATAGATAGATTAGATAGATAGATTAGATAGATAGATAGATTAGATAGATAGATTAGATAGATAGATAGAGAGAGAGAGAGAGCCAGCGGTAAGTGCTGATTCTGGGGACGAATACGGTGGTGAATGAACTTGAAACAACGAAGACTCTTCAAGCTCTGAAGTCCAGTCCTCGCAGGAATTCGATGAGAGGCTATAGAATATCACGCCGACGACAAGATGCCGACCAATGTCCCGATAGAACCTTTTCCAGACAAAAGTTGATTGATTAACTTGGACAAATGTTGTGCCAATGAGTGTCTTTGCACAGAATATATCGGGCAGATGAGCAATACGTGTTCTGCAACAACATATATCAGCAGCTCTATGCTGAAGCTATCGCTGTCGCTTCGTCAATGATCGCCTGGCTGATTCAGTCGTTTTCTTTTGTCATTATGTGTGCGTGTGTACGTGTGCGTGTCTGTGTATTCATTTTTGTTCTGTCGCTCCCTCGCTATATTTTTTTTTCTGTTTCCTTTGGCGCACTGGTCTCTACTCAACGACTCTTGTTTTCTCTTTCAGGATGCCATCTAAATTCATAGTCAGTGCACATTTATTAAGGTAAGTACCGCCAACCTCCCTCCAGAAATGGCTTCGGTAATGAGTGGTCGCTGCGACTGAATTGAATACTTGAAGAAATCCGTCTCTCACAGATCTTTCATAATGTAATATTAAGGCAAACTGAGAGGCTAGAAAGCGCTGCAGCATGCATAGTTCTGAGGCAGATTTCTGATTCTTTTTTTTAATCATAATGTATTTGAACGCCTGCGACGCGGTATGAAAAAAAAAAATGCGTGTTTGCAAAGGTTCCTTTTTTTTTTTTCTCGCTCTGTCAATCTAACATGCAGTACGCACATGTAAGTGCGCCCGCATTTGCGTGTGTAATGATTTATTGTGCTGCCTCTCGTATGTCCATCAATAACCACACCAAATTAGTAGACGCGACTCTTCTTCCTTTTACATATACCAAAGGCAGTTGCCGCTCTTCCTTTGCAGCACAGCGTAGATGCAGCTTTCCTAAATTACAGTCGTGCTTTCTTTTTTTTTATTTCTTTCAGCCGGTAGAAGAGGCCGATGGTCCTGTCGCTGTAACGACCAGTTCTGTCTCTTTACCGTTGCGATAACGGTAAAAGAGAGGCGCCACCGAAAGTGAGTGAATGGGCCGTATAGTGTTCTGGACCCAAGCCGCCACTGTCATCATCGTCGGACCGTGACGCAAAGAGGTGAAGGAAGCCGACGAGTCCCCGGGACGAGGAAATACAGAACAAAAAGGACTCGGTCGAGGAAAAGAGAGACATTCGAGTTAACCGGCAGAGATGTCAACATGCAGGGCCAGCTCCAAGACGGCGCGGTCTCACGGTGAAGGCGAATGAAGGGTAAGATAAAAAAGAAATACAGCAGGTAAAGTCGCAGATCAAATAAAACAAGAACCGGCAAGTCGTCATTTTGAGACGGCAGAGACGCGTGCAAAATAAAAGACGGAAGAAACCCGACGACCTGCGCCCGCTAACGTTGTGTCGGCGTCAGTCGAGAGCCCGTGTACGTGACTTCAGACTAGTTCCGGACGTGTTCGATGTGTATAACGTCCGACCTGGTTGCCCAAATGAACATGCCGCGAGCAGACGTACGTGAGGAGGTGAAGCGGGGGGGATACGACCTCCGGAATAGCAACGGCACAACGAATGCCAGTGTGACCCGGACTCTCGGGAAAGAAAAAAAAAAGAAAACAAGAATTCACCGAAGTAGTTACTGAAAGGTTAGTAAGAGCCACCCGACATCGCAGTTTGAAGCACGCCATCCGTAACGCACCGACTGAAGCAGCGAGCGATCGAGTACATCGCAGTGATGCGCTCGGCTATGGTTGTGGAGTTGTCTACATATTTTTTTTTTTTTTGTCAGCCACTTTGTCCGTTCACTAGCAATGTTCGTGCTGTAGCATAAGACCGGGAAAAAAAAAAGATAGGTTGCCGAATGAATCGGATATACAAACATTATAAAGGAAAGTTAGGCAACACAACTTTAAAAAAATTAAAGACAGACACGAGCTTACCAATATACCGTGCACAAAAAAGAGTTGCCGATAGTCTAGATGGTGCATACTTGACATTGAAGGAATGCGCGACAACACACACACACGGCACAAGTCCTCGTTGTTAATTTTCATTCTTTCGTGGTGTCGCACGTGAATGGGCATTCTCACACTGCCACAGATAGCCTAAGTTAACGCAGTGTCGGAACACCACAACGATGGCCTGTTGGTAAAATTATGTTAGTAGAGCTAGCAAAGGAAACTTAACGCTCCTTTAAATGAAGACTCGCATATGCCGAGAGTGAAGGAGAGAATGACGACCGACGAGGCTGGTTGGAGAAGGCTTGACTGCAAGACAACAACAGCCAATGTTCCGTGCCACAGCTCTCTTTCTCTCCCACACAAACTGCATTAAAGCGCAGTTACCGTTTCCTAGTAGAATTTGCTGCAGCTACGGCAAGGATAAAGATTAGCCTCCGGCATGCGTCATCGTCGCGAACTGTCACAATCATAACGCAATCTGTTGTTGAACATGACAAATTTGCCACGTTGCAAAGCCATTCGATACCATGGAAAACGTAATTTAGGCAAACTTGTCCACGTACAAGTCTTCATTCCGGTATGATGATCTTTATCGACTTCCCCCTTGAAAAGGAAAGGCGGCAATTAGTCGCCTAGACTGCCTATACTTCCACATAATTGCAGTCTAGCATTTTGGCTGTGCATACGTTATGTTCTCTCCCTCTTTTTAATGAAGCCGATATCTATGTGTTGATCAGACACCGACGCCTGCAACGACCTCGGCATCATCTCTTCACTGCTTCTACTCCACCAGTACTCTTCACGTTTTTCGTTTAAATCGACTGCTGTCCAGTTATTACTTCCATCCGTTTTGAATCGCAAAGCTTCTTGGACTGTGGACGTTCCTCACGTTCCTCACGGGTCTGACTGGCTGAATAACTTCGCATTCCATTACAATGTGCCGAGTCGTCTCCAAACATTTGCTGCAGCAATTACGTGATTCGTGCTGTAGGCAATATTTGCTCCGGTATGTTTTTTGTTCTCAGGTAGACAGTTCGGGTCTCAGATAACGAGACACCGCCCTTTGTTTTGCTGTAAAAATGTATCTCCTGTTATTATTACTATTTATTTTTTTGCTTGGCGTTAATTTAAACCTCTTTGGACTTTATTTTTTTTTCTTTTGCACCTCAATTCACCATCTCCGATTACCTCACTTTCTGTTCGACGACTCCGATTTGTCCACTCGTACCCTGTACTTCGCACCCGATTTCTCTGCACTCGTTTAACAACTTTCTTGACTTCTTCCTTCCCTTTCGTGTTCACGCTTTTGAAGCACATATATGCGCGCACATCACGCCACTATAGCGCATCTCGCAGCGACTGGGCTTGTAGGCATATCGGCTTCCGGTTTGGCGCCTGCAATATTGCTGCGTACACGCGCATCACCGAAAGGGGGCAGGGTGGGAGGGCTTTGCAAATCGAGACCCCGTGGGTTCACGCGCACAAAGCCGCCGCCGGGAAAAACAAAATGCGCGCGTAGCTCGCGCTGCGGCGCCTGTCCCACGCGGCTCCGGTGGCACGGTCGTCCTCCTGGTCGTCAGCGGGCGTATCGGACGAGGCGCGACAACAACCGACGTCGCCGCGACACGTGACTTGGCACGGCGAAACCCGCGCGCACATATACGACGGCGTGCGCAACACGGCTCTCGGATTCGGTATGCCGGCGCACGACGAGCGCGCATGCGCAGAGAGGACCTCGGCAACAGAGACTGAGGGCGCACGCATGGCGAGCAATAGTACTGTGCCTGGCGCAGCAAGAAAAAGAGAGAAATAAGGAAAGAGAGAGAGAGAGAGAGAGAGAGAGAGAGAGAGAGAGAGAGGGAAGTAAAAAGTGACGCGGGGAACCAGTACGTACGTACGACTAATACGGGAGATGAAACCTCATTTACAGTTAGTTGCGGTTTAAAAAGATGAGATTGTAGTCGGTCGCGAAAAGTTTTCGGGATACGGGTCCCACGACGGATTTGCATTGATGTTCTGTTAATGGGCCCCTCACCAGGCCCCACAGCAAATTTGAGTTATGCGCTGGAAGTTGTTACGTGTCCTACAGGGAGCGTTGTGCCGCAATAATTTTTCAAATGGGCTCATTAATAGACAAGATAGAAACCTTTCAGTGCCGCGAACCCGATTTCAGAAGGCGAGCTCCACTGCATAGCGAACCACTCTCTCGACTAGGCCTATTTCGCGCAGCGCACGGTTTTGCGCACTCTGCACAGGGACACATGACTAGCGGTATAATTCAGTGCTACGCGAATACCGAAGCAGAACAAGCGGATCGCCGAGCATGATCACGCGCGGGAACACGGTAGAAAATGGCATAGTTTCTGTACCTGCGCACAAGACTGCACGACCGAGGGAACAAGCAAACGAAGCGGAAGTACATCTCTCTTGCTTCGGTGTGAAGTAAAACGAAAAACACGAGGACATTCCGTTTGTGTGTTTTATTATTTATCTAAACTTGAATTCGTCAATTCAAGCAACGGATCACAAATAACACATGTTGCCTTGAATTTTTCTCGAAGACACGTGTCCCCGCGAGCGACGTCACACTGCGGACCCGACTACGTAGGCACAGGGACCCGACTATGTCACCGCCCGGCTTGGAGTGCGGTCACCGCAAGGGAAAGGGAAAACGGCATTCGGATTGAAATTTCAGCCCTTTGCGCGGCGAGTACTGATGTAATTCTTTGCAAACACGATCGTTAGCGCGCATTGTATGCTCTGCGCTTGTCAGCTCAATATGGTCAGGCCTGGAGAGGGGCCCTTTACGGCACGGCGCTCCTCATTCGGTGGGCCACCGTGCAGGTTGCAACACTACTGCAGAATCTATACGAAAATATGGAAGACGACGAAGTGTCTTCTTGGCAGAACACTTGTTTCTGTGCTCTGTGAATTTTTGGTAAAATCTTCGGCTTTCGAGGTGCCTCGCCTCCCCGTCTTGCAGCCATGGACGCGGAGCATGCTAGAGGCCCGCCTGGCCAGACGTCATCACAGCCGTCAACCGCAAGGAAGCGAGTTGGCTCCCCCAGTGACACCGAAGACACCGAGCTGTACTCCATGTCGGACGACTCATCCGACGACGGCTTCATACCCGTCCGGAGTAAGAGGGCGAGAAGAAAAATCGTCAACACATCTCCGTCAACTCCTGCGAGCACAACGACTATGAAGTCAAGGCCTGCGCGCTGGCCACACGTCATCATTTATATGCCGGAAGAGCCATCAAGCAACCTACGATTGCTGAACAGGCAAGCCCTATCCATTTTTCTGGAACGTGCGGTGCCGGATCAAATTAAAGATATAAGAATAAATCCACGCAAGAATATACTCGCCATAGACGTGTACAACGCGAGTGCGCTTGGAAAACTTCAAGCGATCACGGAGCTAGGCGGAATCAAAATGCGCCCCTTTATCCCGATCGACGACACATCCATAGCCGGTGTGATTTACGACATCGACATAGCCATTCCTAATGATGACTTACCTAGCCTCATCAAGCCGGCATACGAAGGCACGATCATTACGCAAGTGCGCCGCCTTGGGAATACGCGCTGCGTAAAAGTAATATTCAAGGGGGATTGTATCCCATCCCACGTTAAAGTCGGACATTTTCGACATCCGGTCCGACCATTCATCCAGAAGCCGCTTCAATGCCATCAGTGTTTCCGGCTAGGACACGTCAAGGGCGTGTGTCCCAACTCGCTACTGTGTCCCCGTTGCGCTGAACCTCATGCAGAACAGACCTGCGGTGCCACGGTCCTGAAGTGTGCTAACTGTAGCGGCCCTCACGCGGCCTCGTCGAAAGACTGTCCCCGCATCAAGAGGGAACGCGCGGTTCTCAAGCAAATGGCCAGAGACAATTCGGCCCACAGGGAGGCAGCCAAAGTAGTCCGGCGTCGGCGTCGACGTCGGCACCATCGTACGTCTTCGAAGAAGACGCATGCGCGAAGTGACAGTACTCACTCCTCTGCGGTGCCAGTTAGCCGCGCCGCGAAAGGGCCCACCACTTCCACGAAGGAAGCAGAACAGACTCTATCTTTAGAGGAATGGCCTACGCTACCGAGCCGCTCCCTTGCGAAAGAACCTCAGAAGGTCGGGGCCCCACCTGATCCTTCTCCGGCCATGAATGATTCACCTAAAACAGACCGTCAAGTCGTCTCGGTGCTACGTTCTCTCATGGAGGCCATTCGAGCGCTTTTAGTGGACATGAGGACACCATCTGCTCGAAGCGCACTTAAAGTGTTGGACGCCTTAAGCCCAGTGCTTGCATCCCTCAACTAGAAAGATGGCTACTCCTACCCCATCCTTCCGGAAAGAAGTCAAAGCAGCGTCCGTCATCCAGTGGAACGCCAGAGGGCTAAAATCACGAATTTCAGATTTTCGTCAGTTTGTCTACACCAATGGGTTTCCACTCATCGTCATTTGTGAGCCCAACTTATCGAAACCACTAAGACTGTCAGGATACGAGTTTATCATCTCATCAACAAACGGTGCATGCAGCAAAATCGTCGTTTTTGTTCGTCGTGAACTCACCTATGTTTTGCAACCAATTGCGCCCCACGACGACAATCAATATATATGCATCACAGTTAAAAAGAACAAACTCTTGTTTACTCTCATAGGCGTGTATATATCGCCTTCCAGCAATTTCGATACCAAAAGATTTGCGGATATCTTGAGTGTTTGTCCCGCCCCATGGGTCATCATAGGAGATTTCAATGCACACCATCCAGCATGGGGAAGTACAAGGACAAATGCAAGAGGACGAATATTAGCAAGTATCGCCCACAACTATGGCCTTATTCTCCTGAACGATGGTAGCCCCACCTTTCTTCGAGGCGTGACATACGGCAGCTGCCTCGACCTTGCTTTCGTCTCCAACTCTCTCGCCAGATGTGTGAAGTGGTTTCCAGACATTGAGACACATGGGAGTGACCACATTCCCACCTATCTGAACATCAAAGGCTTGTCGTCTACATCAGGCTCACGGAATACCATTCGGACGATTCAATGGTCCAACTTCAAATCTGAGATGGAAGATGCCTGCCGCGAGGGCCTACCCTCTGGGTTAGAGCAAACGATTAAAATGACGATGCAAAACGCCACTCGCATGATGACGATCTCTTCCACGCGAAATGACTTCGACATAGAATTAGAGCGACTTCGAGCGCTTCGTCGCCGGGCGGAACGTCGATATCGACGTACAAAATCAATCCATGACCTTAGGGCAGCCAGGAGGATGCAAAAGAAGATTCGGCGTCGTATGGATAGATTAGCGTCGGAACGGTAGGCAACGTTTTGCCAGACACTCGACCCCCGCAAGCCACTGTCTCACATTTGGAAAACGGTGCAAGGTCTGCGTTGCCTTCCAGAACGGCGTTTTCCATTCAAGGCGCTAGCGCTTTTCCAAGGGCGGCAAGACATCGATGTCGCAGAAGACTTTTGTGCGCGGATCGCAGACCAAGCGGCTCGTCCAGATCCTCCAGCCCGAGCTGACGTCCCCCATTCCCGTGATTGCCGCATGGACCTTCCTTTTACAATGGAGGAGCTCGAAGCGGCACTAGCTCTCTGCAGGCGCTCATCATCTCCGGGTCCAGATGGTATATCATACCGGGCCTTGTGCTATCTCGGAGAGTCCGCACGGATAGAATTGTTGAGCCTTTACAACTCCTCATGGCAGGAGGGAAATGTTCCTGACGAATGGAAAGTAAGCCGCCTGGTGCCACTCTTAAAGCAGGGCAAATCCCCATTAGAACTCACCTCTTACCGCCCAATAGCACTGGCCAGCTGTGTAGGAAAGATAATGGAACGGATGATCCTTGGCCGCCTGGAATGGTACCTTGAATTTTACAAGATTTATCCGCTTTCCATGGCTGGTTTCCGACGTGACCGCTCTTCCATCGACAGTGTAGTTGATCTCGTTTCATATGTCCAGCACGAAAAGTCCCGTAAGCGTTTATCTGCAGCTTTATTCTTAGATGTGAAAGGGGCATACGATAACGTATTACATGAGGCCATTCTCGACGCTCTTGCGACGGTTGGCCTAGGTGGTCGAGTTTTTTTGTGGATTGCAAGTTACCTGTCTGCAAGATCATTCTATGTGTTAACTGACGATGGCCCCACTACGCGACGCTATACCAGCAGGGGCGTTCCTCAAGGCGGTGCTCTCAGCCCGACGCTATTCAACCTCGCTCTTGTTGGACTTGCTGAATGCTTGCCAACTACCATCAAGATTTCAACATACGCTGACGACATCTGTGTCTGGACTTCGGCAGTCACACGTCCTCAGATACGTGCGCGACTTCAAAGAGCGGCCACTTTGACAGCGAACTAATTGTGTAAACAGGGTCTCAGCATTTCACCTGAAAAATGCGCACTAGTCGCATTTACTCGAAAACCGATGACGCCTTATATCATCTCAATCAATGGGCGGACCATTTCCTATGTCCGAAACCACAGATTCCTTGGCGTCATTATTGACCGAGACCTCTGTTGGAGCCCACACGTGGCCTACATGAAACGGCGCCTGACAGCTACTTCCCAGTTGTTCAAATACTTGACAGGGAAGACGTGGGGGATGTCAGTAGACGCAATGCTTAAACTCTACAGAGCTCTCTTTCTCGGTTTTTTAAGATACAGTCTACCTGTACTGAACAACACCTGCAAGACAAATATTCGTGTTCTGCAGGCAGTACAAGCTCAAGCACTCAGAGTCTGCCTTGGTTTGCCCAGATGTACGTCAACAGAGGCGACTCTTGCGATTGCTCGGGACCATCCAATGCGAACTCACATTACGGTGGAAGCCCTGAGAACGCACATCAGACATTTTGCACGTGCCCCCTATCACCACCTTGCAGCACTACCTTCAGACAGGCACCAATCATCATTCTCTAAAACTATCAATAAGTACAACGACAAACTTCCCTCGGGCTTCACCGCTGCATCTAAACCATCGATACCCCCTTGGTGTCTTATCAGCCCCACAGTACATCTCAGTGTACCAGGAATCGGAAAAAAGTCTGAACTGTCGTCGCCTGTCCTCAAACAACTGTCTCTGCTTCTTCTGCACGAGAGGTACGCGGACAGTGAACACATTTATACTGATGGTTCCACAAACATCCAGTGTTCGTCCGGCGCTGTGGTTGTCCCAGCAAAAGCTATTACCATCAGCTTCAGGACTGACCACCCGACAACATCGACATCTGCCGAACTAGCTGCTCTTCGCGCTGCACTCCGTTTCGTCAGTCGGGAGCCACCTCGACAATGGTCCATCTTCAGCGACTCAAAGGCAGCCCTACAATCTGTACTATCAGCTCTGCGTCGCGGGCCATTCGAACAGCTCGTATTCGATATTAGATGCCTACTCCATACATCACAGGAGAAAGGACACCACGTGACGTTTCAGTGGCTGCCAAGTCACTGCGGCGTCACTGGAAACGAAGACGCCGATAATGCAGCTCGGGCAGCTCTTGAAGACGCACAAGAAGAGGCCATACCGCTTTCACGATCCGACGCAGCTAGCAGACTTCGAGTGCTTGCACAGGAGATGACGCTCTCTTCATGGTGCACACCAAACAGCCAGACCAACCAGAGCAACCGTCAATACCACCTGCCCTCTTTGATGCATCTCTATATGCCAACCGGACTCCGCCGAGGCGAGGCGACTCTGCTTTATCGCTTATGGTTAGGGGTGGCTTTCACGAAATCTTACTCATTCCGCATTGGAATGGCCGACAACGCTCTCTGCAATGCCTGTCTTTGCGAGGAGACGCTGCAACACATTCTGTGCGACTGTCCTGAATATAATGTTCAGCGACAGTCCCTGGCATCCGTTCTCGCGCACCTTGACACTAGACCATTGTCCCTCGACACGATTTTCACATGCCGCCGACAGAAGACATCGCAGGTGAAGGCGACAAAGGGACTACTTCAGTTTTTGAAAGAGACGGGATTGGACAACCGGCTCTGACAGTGTTATCACGTACAATGCCGGATTGATAGACTCTACCGGACGATGTTTGTGTGCTGTGCTATGTGCTCTCTCTCTCTCTCTCTCTCTCTCTCTCTCTCTCTCTCTCTCTCTCTCTCTCTCTCTCTCTCTCTCTCTCTCTCTCTCTCTCTCTCTCTCCCCCTTCCCCATCTTTCATCGCACCCATCCCTCTCCCATGTGTAGGGTAGCAAGCCGGTTACGCTAAACTGGTTAACCTCCCTGCCTTTCCTTCTCTACTTTTTCCTTCCTTCCTATACGAAAATATGCGCGCGCCTAGGCTTCGTGGGAACCCAGCTTTTTTGTAAACCTGTCCCTGTGCATAGTGTCCCGCCCACATGCACTCAGTGCTCACTTTCTACCCTTTTCCTCTTTGTGTTCCCCCTTCCCCCACCCCCAGTGTAGGGTAGCAAACCGGATGCTCTTCTGGTTGACCTCCCTGCCTTTCCTATCCTTGCTTTTTTTCTCTCTCTCTCTCTCGCGCGTCCCGTAAGCTTTTGTGGCCGACTGTAGCTGTGTCGCCGTAATACTGCAGCACGGTACGAGAGCTGGGGACGGCATCTTGTGAGGTCGTCTCGAACAATGCCGCACAGAAAACCTCTTTGCGGCGTACGGACGGCGTCAGCAGTTTACGGGGTGCAGGTTCTACGACAAAATAGAAAAATATACTTTCTCAAGATAGTGCCATTAATAAGTGTATTGATCACTGTACAGGCAACATAAGCACGTAGGTGGAAAATGCTGCACGAATTCATTAGATATATATATATTTTATTAATTCTGTGGTCTGTAAGATTTCGAAACCGATAGCATATGTGCGTCCGTATAGTTCTCTGGAATAACTGGAGTAACGGTTTAGATGGCGACGCAATCTCTTTGGAGGCCCGTACTGTTTTGGCTTCTGTATACTCCCACTGTTTCGTAAAGGAGGAATCTGTGGAGAAACAGATATCCATGCGAACATCAATCGCCGCCGAAGTCGTTTTCGTGTTCGTAATCCTATGTCGCATTTTTTTTTTTTTTTTAATTTCCGGCCGAACACATGACGACCCACAAATCGTGGAAACGGAGTTCGAATCGAGAATGGCCACACGAAGCAAACATGGAACGCAGTGACCGAATATGTCAACCCGTGGGACACATACAGGTTGTTTCATTGCTTTACTCAGGTGCACATGATGTCAACGAAAACGTCACTAACATTCTCTTACGGAAGGACTGTTGGCAACTTTTTCGTGGCGCGCAAACGATGACGACGACATCCGATGTGTGTGCGACAAAGGGAGTGCGCTCAGCGTTACGCGGGCTGTGGCTAGACATGGCCTACGAAATCACCCCCTCCCCGCGCGCGGGTGATCTCCGAGGCCATGGGCTAGACACGAAGTTTCCTACAAAGTTCACTAGGGGGAACTTTGGCTCTAGCGTCGGGCAAGCTGCAAGTGTGAGGGTTTATTTAGCCGGCGTGGGGATGATCGTTAATAACGAGTTGCTTGCCAATAAAGTTTTTTTCCTTGTGGCTACAAATGACTTTTGCATGACTTGGCAAGCTCGCAATATTTTTTTTTTTTTTGAGAAAGTGTTCCCCTGTATATGCAACAACTTTTTGCAGTGATTATGCATGTGCGCTGATACCGTGATTCCCTGGCTCCGCTTAATTACCTACGAGTGCTCGAAAATTTAGAGCAACGCGAAGCTTAATAAATGACGCCGCGACAGCTTCCGAAGCCGCGAGCCCGAAGATTAGACAAACACACACACTGCCCGTCGTTACCGTAGTGGCTGAAGGGTCGCGCAGCGCCGGAGTTCTCCCTGGTAACGTTCGCGGGAAGCTCTGCGTGCCACGTAACAAGAGGCTCTCCGCAAACAGGAGGATCGCGCGACAGCGTTCTCGGCGAGAGCCGCGCAAACACGGCTCGTGCGAACGACCACGCACCGGCGGCTAGCGTTTCGCCATCCGCGCCGCCATCGTCCACTCGAGAGAAGTCTTTTGTCTCTGCAACCTGCAGGAGGGCAACTGTAATCCCCCTCGAACGCATTGCAGCGGAGGGACTCGCCATTTTACACACAAAGCATTCAGAGGCCTTCATTGTCGAGTTGTAAACAATGACAAATCGCCCCCCTCCCCCCCAAGGAACAAAAAGACAGGGAGGGAGGGAGCTACCGCCGTTATCTCTGTCACGACCTTATCGGGCAAGCGGCGGTGAAGCGTTATCTGCGCACCCTCGGAGACTGCGTACAGCGTTCGGCCAAGTCTCGATCAAAGAGGACCCATTGAAGCTGCCGCCGTCTCGGCCAAGGGTAGAGAAGGGCTAAAGAAGGGGGGAGGGTGAAGGGGGGGGGGTCAGAAAGCGGCGCTGTTCTCGCCAGAGCAGGCGCACTTCGTTCCGTCGATCGCGCCGTGGATCGGCCGGGAAAATAATCAACGCCGCGCGGCCGCCGCCGCTGCAGCGGACGAGAAAAAGAGCACCACCACGGAAAACCACGTGGCGCGAGCCCACGTCTGTCTGCACTCTTCCGCCAGACGAAACAAAGACAGCGGGCTGCATGCGTCCGAGCCAAGGTGGAAAACACACACACACACACAGGAAACAAAATCAAGGGCTAAAAGAGAAATTGAAGGGCGCGTTGAGGCATGTATACCTCACCGGCGCACGCGGAGGGTTTGTTCGCTGCGTGTCTTGGATACAGGTCGTTTTGGCTGCGATGGATGGAGGCAGCACTGCCGCGTTTCGTAAAGATGCTCCACCCCGACGATTGATTCGGTGTGTCGCTCAGCAGCTATAGGCTCTAGCTACTTCACTGAAAGACGAGCTCCTGGTAATGCATACTTCCGACTACACCAGATTTGTACGTCAACTTGCGTCGATATCTGCGCACAAGGCAGGGCGGCGTTCTTGCAATCCGTTTCGATATCTGAACACCGCTGCAGTGGAGCCGGATGCAGGACTACAGATTACTTTAAAAACGTCTGTGTAGTATCAGTCCTGTAGAAGTGCCGGCATGCCGAGCAACGTTCAGTGCCCGTAGTGAAACGTATTTTTCTTCCAAGGCACTGTGTATCTGTACGCTTCGGTGAGTGTATACCACCGGTTTTGCGTGCCCTTCGTCGCTGCCCTCGTATGTGGCTTCTTACCTGATCGTTCAGGGCACGGTGCTGTATCGCGCCATCGGAAAAAGGAAAAAAAAAAAGAAAAGGAAATCTCGCTCCGCATCCCATCCTCCCGGTTTTGTCTCACACGTATAAACCGGACAAGAGCTTCTTCTGTTTCCTTCACCGCCGCGGTGTGGCACCGGCCGCGAAAAAGCACGTTTCCCACATTCCGCGCCGCGACGCCGACGAGGGGGAGGGGGGAATTAATGCTGCCTGGGAGCAGAAAAGAGCAGCTCCGCCCCGTGTTCCCTGACCGGTCAGAACGAGTTACCGCCGTACATACCCGTTGTTTCGCTTATACGTTTATTTTTTTTTTTCTTGGCTTCCTACGCGGGGGCCCATCCTCGCAGTAATTCGGTCTGCGCAACCAACTCACGTGCCCGCGCCCGCTTGCATTTCTGGCTCCCGTCCGACAACGAGCCGGTAAAGTCGCTCGGGCGGCGCGATTTCCCCTTTATAGCGCTGCCGTTTCTGTTGCTGTGCCTTTCGCGCTTCCTTGCCTCTTTTATTCGGTTTCTTTTTTTTTTCATTCCCTTCCTCTTCCTTCCATGATTCTGCCGCTTATGTATACAGACACGTGGCCACGGAAGCTGCCAGCAGAACCGCGCGCCGTCTGCTCGCGCAGAACCCGTCTGCTTCGCCGGCGAACAGACGAAACGCAGAAGCACGCGCGCGTTCTCGCTCCCGCGGCATGGAGGTAAGCGGCGCGACGCTAAGTTTCGGTGGAGAAGAGACGGGGGAAAAAAAGAAGCACTAAACGAACGCGAGACGCGGCCCCTGTTGCCCTTGAAGCAGGGGGTTGCTCCGCTTTTGTTTATGATTAGCGCTTCGTGTTAGTTCGTGTCGACGCAAAGCCAACTGTACTATACCGCTCACGTTGTTTACTCTAGAAGAACGCTTAGACGCGCAAATACACACGCACAGGCAGTGTTATATAAGCGGCATGGACAGCTGCCGTTACGTAACGTGGATGCATAGACCATTCGCACGGTGTCTCCCAGATGGTAATACGGTTGTTCAACGGCTCTAAAGCAACCGTTTAGTTAAGAAAACGTGAATCGGTTCAAAAGACAGAACGTACGAACTATCCTCTACTAACACCAGCGCTATAGAAGCCTCTCATTTGTCTTGCAAGCAAGCTCAATGCCACTGCATGGCAGCCATAGCGGTCAGCCCATGCTCTTGCCAAAACAAAGAAACCGGGGTTTCTCGGTCCGAAAACTTGCTTTCGTCAGCGCTCGCTCTAAAGGCGCGTTTATTTAAGTCCGTGCACCGCAGTTCAGTTTACGGATGTTCACGACGTGTGTGCGGGAAGTGGCCATTAACGTATTTTCTCTCTGACGGCTCGCGTATATTTTCGCAGTCTGCTCGACCCTCCCTCCACGTCTGCAATGTCGGCAGGAGTCTTACTTTGCTTTCCTTACAATTTCGACCTCACGCCTGGTCGGCTGTTTCGAGACGTTAGGAGCTCGATCTGCAAGAAGCGTTGATCAAATGGACTGTCCATGCATTCTCTATAGGGTATCTCGTTTTTGCCGGACTGCCGAACGTTTTCTTTCCTTTCAAGACGACAACTCACCGGCGTGAGATAAACAACGGCACAGTCTGCGACGGCCACACGGTCGAAGCGGGCTCGCGGTAATAATGAACGTCTGGGCTGCTTCTTCGCGACCGTACCTCAGCGCCGGGATACCGCAACAACAACAGAAAGCAATTGAATGTGACCGGCGCTGAGAATTTATGCAGGCAACGCTGCTTGTTGCAAGAAGGTTTGGTCGCGACCAGCGTGCTTATACAATGTATAGACGCAGCAGGGTTCACGCCCACACTTTCTTTTCTTTTTTCGCGCAAGAGCGAGTAGTGCTACGCGCGCTTTACGAAAAGCTGTGCACGGGAAAAGCGCGAGATCGATGAGGGTCAATAATGATTCTGATTATAAGCGAGGTCCTTGCCCTCCCGAAGCAGCAGTTGGTTTGGGCGAGCTGCCGGGCAATCGAACATTGCGGCCATAAATTTACACGGCGTCAACTTCTTCACCGTGACGCAAAACGTCGCGAAAGGTCAGGTAAGAGTGAACTTTGCACGCGAAAGACTTCACGACCAGCTTGTTCCTGACAACTTAGCCGAGAGAATAAAGGTGTACAACTTACTGCAATTTCATCTGGCGATAACTAGCGTAAATGCAGTGCTCTCTGCACGATGTCTATACCTGCGATAGGAAATTGTAGCGTTTGCACTAGACCGTAAAGCATTGCGTCTGTCATATGTGACTCCTAGATGCGTGATCGCGAGAACATTTATTAGCGTTAGCAAGTTTAGGCTTAGTGTTTTGCTAGTTCCTGTTCACTTGTCTGAAGCATCCAGTGTGTCATATGTCTAACGACAAAGAAAAGGCGCGAAAGGACGCAGATGTATGCACCAAGATCTCGGAGGCAGCAGCCGTCATTCCTGGAGCGGGCGCTAGATGTCGCCACAATGCTGGGCCATAAACACACACGTCTTCACCAAATCGCGCGGCATCCGCGCCCCGCTAAAGCGCAAGTCTGTCAACCTCCAAATCAACCAAAAGCGCAAGCGGCGACTGGCGAGCAAGGGTGCGGCACTTACGTGAGCGGTATACCGTGTGCAAGGCAAACACAAACTTGCTCTCGCAATTTCTTTCAGTCGGTGTCTTAGGCTACGAGAGTCTTTAATTTCTCGTACGGCGCCTCCTGCGGAATGCGGCTGCTGCGATTGTGAATCGCATCTGCGGCCTCTCGCTGAGGGGCGAAACACGAAATGGCCGTTAAATAGCAGCGGCGCGTGTGCCTGGCAGACTTTTAATTAATGCTGACGGGCCGAATGCTTAAGCGCGCAACGAAATATACGTACGTGGACACTTTTTTGCATTGTCGGAATCAGGCCATCGAAAACGCGATTGGCACGCGCGATCTCATCTTCAGCGGCGGAGCGTCACAATAACCGTACAACCACCGCGGTACGACGGGCATGGCCCGCGGGAGGAGGAGGAGGAGGAAATAGAGAGAAAGAACAAGGATGTTAACCAGAAATGCGTCGGGTTGGCTACCCTACTCTGGGGGAGGGGAAAGAGGGAATATGTAGGTAACATAGAGAGGGAGGGGAGGGGAGGAGGAAAGCTGCGGTGAGCTCGCGCACGCAGGCGGAGGGTTGGGCGAGTCAAAGACGTTCACATAGGCCAGTCGCCTTCAACATTGCCCGCGGGAGGTTTGTGACTCGCAACTCTGTCATAGTTGATGGCTCTGTCATAGTTTGATGGAAAGAAAAAAAACTAAATGTAGTCAGAAAATTCAGCTGGCAGGCGGCTCAGTCACGCGAAGAGAGCCACGCACGCAAAACAAGTGTGTGTGTGAGAGAGAAAAAGTTGAGTCAGTAAGTTGTGTCGCGGAGGCGAACCGGAGGAGACGCACAGTAAACACATTCCAGAGGACGGATGCGGGTTGTCGTGCGAAGAAGAAGATGCGCGTCGTCGTCTCATGAATGCTTCATGAGTTTTTTTGTAAACCGCATGCACCGCAAACGGGACCGGGTTGGAACAGGTTCGGTTTTTTTTTTTCATGCCTCGCTAAACGCCGAGCGGGATCGATACGCACCAACGGCCACCGCGCGTTCCGCGATGCCCAATGTCGCAGTTCGTGCAAGCTGGCGGTGCAACAGTTGCGGCCACAGTGCACACGACTTGTTGCGTCCCGATGACTGCCAAAATTGAGGAATGTGCAACGACTCCCTTCTGTCTGATACTTGCGTCACCGACGCCACTTGTGAGGAAGTCAACATCCGCGGCCGAATGTAAGGGACGGTCCAGAACAAACAAACAAACGGAATAACGTCGTGTAAGCGACTAGTACACATGTACAAAAATGATACATTTACCATTTACTATACGAAACCGACATTGGGAAGCAGGTTACGATCGCACTCAATACTTCTAATTGACGTGAGTGAATGTGCATCAAGGGTGCACTTGGACAAACGTACAGCTATTCTTTATATATATATATATATATAGCTGAGTAGCCGCGCGAATGATGGGGCAGCAGCACGTCGAGACTCTCCGGAATGCGCGGCACACACGCATCCACATCGTATACATATATGCCCTCGACACACCTGCGATTACACGACACGAAGGCACGCCGAGCAAGCGCTTCGAAAGACGGCTTGGTTAGCGGTGCACGATTGCGATGTTGCGGAAAAAAAATTTGAAAAGAAAGGTGACAGACGACGAGACCGAGCTGTGTACGAGCAAAAATTAGAGGCTACAGCACGTACCCGTTTCGGCGTTAAATAGCTGACCGAGGGAGGCTGCAAATGGCAAGCTATTTATAGCGCGCCGAAACGGCTGAGGAGGCAAGGAGAATGACTAAGCTTGCGTATATATAACTGAATGCAAAATTGTTTGCTTGTTTGTTTGTTTAACTGGTGCCGTTCTGTTTACCATGCCATTAGTTTTCGACTGCGATAGGTTGTAAATTTCGACGGAAACGTAACTTTTCGCACGTTACATCTCACATGCAGTTATTAGTTATTAAAATAGACATAACACACGAATATTTTAAACTATGAAATAACCAGCAATGAATAAAAAAGGTGCCCGCAATTACACAACGCGAACGACAGAAGAAATAGAAAAAGGCCAGTGCTAAACTTGTCAGGAAACTGCCGCGTTTTCGGCGCGCCTCGATATTGGTGGTGCACGCACCTGCTCTAAAGCCTACGCGAACATGGGTGCCCGCGCTTGGTAAGCCTAGCAAATAACCTTGCCTCTGATTGAAACGATATCGCATCTATACAATGTTCCTCGCCCGCTTTCTGTCCTTAACGAAGTTCACGCCACGCCCCAGCGACAGTTGTCAACCCATCCCCCTTTCAGTAACAGAAACAAATCTCGAAGACTATGCTTTCGTGGGCTGCGTACGCCGGAAGTGATTGCGAAGCCGGAAAACGCGTCATAGCCGCCGTGTTTAAGACGTCACCTATTGCGTTTTCCTTTCTTTTCTGCTTCTGCCCTACAGTAGAGTAGGAGACGAGGAACAAGAAAAATAGGAGTCCCGCGCGGACTGTTCATCTCCCCTCCAATTTCTTCCGACCTTTTTTTTTTGTCTTTACAGTTTTCTTTTCTGACATCTCCCCGTTTAGAAAGGCTTCAGGCAGGTGTTTCGTTCCTTATAGACGCTAAACTGCAAGATATTTTATGTTTACATGCAAAATATCACTTAATTGTCTACGATATTATTAATCAAATACTGACTGTATCCTCTTTCCTGTTTTGTTTTCTTATATTTTGCTTTCATTTCTGCATAAATCTTTCTTAATCGTTTTTTTCCCAACTGCCCCATTGTAGGCGCTTCCACAGCAGCAAACGCATAGCGCAGTCATTCACGCCACCCCTGCGACCATACGACCGTCGGTACGGTGATGATTGTGATAAACATGCACTGGCGGCGAGAAGAATACAGATCTTCTGCGTATGTGGTGCAAGCGGCAGCCGACTTTTCCTTACAGTATGCGTTCCGTCAAAAAAAACCTACTCCTCCGCTTTTCCTTTTTCTTTTTGTTTCTCGGCTCGACCTTATAGTATATACCAGGCCGCCGCCATCATTATCAAAATCCCTCACGGAACGGCGCAAAAATGGGCCTGTCGCGCTTTAATCGGCCACTTAGAAGGAAATGAGCGCGCTCGAATACTTTATGGTGGCGCCGCGAGCGTCATTGAAATGCGAACGAGGTGTCTTTTTCTCTTTCCCCCGTCTGCAGCGGGATAAATCTGTGGCCGCCAAGAAAAGCGACACGCGAGAAAAAAAAAGTATATATATATATATATATATATATATATATATATATATATATATATATATATATATATATATATATATATACCGCGCGATCTTAAGAGACTCAGCTCACGCCGAGCATCGCGCTGAGTCGGGGCGAAGCGCTGCTTGCATGCAGGTATATCATACGCGGCGCTTGCAGGGACGACCAGTGTCGCAACCTTGACACCGTCGTCGCCGTGTACGCACGCACACACACACATACATATGTACACAGGGTCGCATCGTGCACTGCGAATACGCTGCTTGCCGGGAATCGCCGTGCGCATGCTATACACCCTGTTCCCGTCTCGGCGCTATTTAACCTTTTCTTTTTTTTTTTGTATACACACTGTCGCCTCTAAACAGAGCGTATTTCGGGCCGCATCTTTAGTGCAGGTGCGTCTGCTTCAGAAGACGGGAGTGGGCAATTTTCCACGCTTGTAATTGAGGTCGAATTGCATGCCTCGCGGTTAAGTGCCCGGAACACCTCGAGTGCAAACAATGTGGGACGCATTTACGACGTATGTGTGTGAGGGAACCACATGGGGCGTATTTCCGGCGTCGGCGCGTCGAACTTAAAGGGCCTCTGAAACGTTTCGGACAAATTTTGTAGACGCGTAGGGTACAGCTTAAGTAGAACATTCGCACCACAATTTATAGATGAAGTGTTACGTATTAATGGAGCTACAAGCGATTACAAGTTACCCTTCTCCCTAGCCATGCTTTTCCTCCTCATCTCGTTCGCCGAGCCAGAGGGGCTACGCTCCGCCTTCACTGGTTCTGCGTCACGATACGACGTCACATCGTCCACTTCCGGTTGTATTGGAGCCCGCCCCCGCCCGCGCGAAACCTCTCCGCTAGCCGCTTGGCCGTCGACTGCAAGCGAGAGCTTTCGAAGCAGCGTGCGTTGCGGGAAATTCTCTCGCATCGCCGAACGTGTCTGGTATTCCTTTAACCACACACTAGCGGAACGTTTCGACGGAACAGTGGAAGCATAAACTCAAGCTGATGAAGGAACTTTAGCGTAGACGTACGTGAGCTGCCTGATCGGTCTCCACAGACCAGCCACCCGTTGGCGCAGAGCTTAACCAGCCAAACGAAGAGCTAATATTGCTCTAACCAAGTGTAAAACATTTTGAACATTTACAAAAACAACGTGTTAACGATTACACTCCTGCGAAAAATTTACACCAGCAGCAAAGAAGAATACATTTTGTTACTGCTGCTGTGTGTGGTTGAGCTCTATGCCACCAGGTGGCTGCACCGTGCAGACCATTTACATTTGCGCTTCTGTTCATCCCATGAAACGACACGCAAGGGGACACGGCCAGGCCCTGTCCCCTTTGCGCTTGCGTTTAACCTAATACCGGACTCGCGAAAGGCTATTGCGTTAGTGGTCTTCCGGTGTAAAGTGACGGCCGCAGTCGCGCAAATCCTGGCGCCGATAGGATAGCGGCAGTCCGATGCGCGCGCTGCAGCCAAGTCCGCTCGTCTGCTGCCTTACAGAGGGACACGATGTCGCAGCTTGACATATTGCCAGTCGCCACGTTTGCAGTCCACAACGCAACAAAGTCGAATCATAGCGCTCGCGAAAAGACAGACTGACCCTGACGGCCGAGCTCTCGTCAAAGACGGAGCACGTTGTAACACAAGCAGACGACACTTGCTGTGTGCCGGAAGTGCTTAAGTGTACTTAAAAATTGTTCTTGTGCATCCCCTTTATGTTACTTTCTTTTGATAAAAATAAATTAACTAGCATTTCAACTATTACGAACATGATCTGTTTACCATAAAATTGGAAAAATTGTTGATCACGCGCCCTGGTCAGCCAATCGGATAGCTCGTCTCACTGACGTCATATGGGTGATTTGCGTCATATGGGTAGGGCTGGCTTAAAATTCCGCCGCGCAGTGTGCTGCCATCGGCAGCGATGTGCATTTTTGAAACCTTATAATAAATTACACGCTTTACGCGAAGCACTTAGAGGCGTACATTAATGATCAAGAGGCCCTACTCTAACGACTCAGTACGTTTGTAGAAAATCGTCAAAATCGTTTCAGGGCCCCTTTAAGCTGCGCGATGACAGCGCGCGCCGATGTTACAGGGGACTTTACATATAGCGTCGACAGTGGGAGGGGGGGGGGGGAGAGCTTTGTACCTAGGAAACCCGTACCTTTCGCGTTTTTCGTACGTTTGATCGGCAGCGTCCCCTAGCTTTGCGGCCACTATTCATAAAAACCCGCTAATGTGGCACCAAGTGTCTTCAATGTAACTATAGCGGGCTTGACAAAGACAAGTTCCTTGATCCAAACGTTGGCTGCTTAACTGCAGGGACCAGCGATGCCCAGAAACAAGGACACGCAGCCATCGGAAATACGTTAAATATGGTTACGGTACCGCGCCAAGACGTAGGCGAGCGCAATCCTTTATGCGATCAGTGTCCCATTATGCATATATTGTTTTACTTTCATCGGCAGCGGAGGTGAACGCGAACGGGATTACTGCGCTGCCATAGCACAGCGAAGTGTGGACGCGCCGACGCCGGAAGTACGTCGGAAATGCGATCCACGCGATTGCAGGCATTGAGTCACACCCCAGGCATCGCGGCGCCCGAGCTATCGACGACGCGCGCAATGCACTTACATATGGTTGTCGTAATCGCCGTAACGGGAGACAACGGCGGATGGCTGTATACAGCTTGATTTAGAGCTTGCGTGTTTTCCTCACAACGTCAATGCTCATAGCAATTTCACACTGCGTTTCCCGTCAGAATGTAGCCGCCGCGGCAAGGAATCAAAGCCACGACCTCTGCCCAGCGACAAGAGCCTACCGGCCATGCAACTGGGATCGATACATTCACACACACAAAAAGTTCGCTTGATGCGTTGTGACGTGGCTAACGCAAAATTCAGATAAAGAACAGGCAATCGACGCTCTCTCTGCATAGCAGTCACAATTGACGACCACTGAGACATGACGTATGTAGGTCTCCACAGTTGCTTACCTACAGTTTGCGACAAAAATTACCACAGGAAACTCTGGCGCTGCGACCGTGCATCCACGATGGGAATGGTGGTTGGTACATAAATTTGCTCTAATATTCGAGCTTGTGGCTTGAAACCTTCTTGCGACATAATTTTTTTTATGTTGTATCTTGTTTCTTGTTACATTTCCATGCACTAATAGTTTTTTTTTTTAAACGCAGCAATGCCTTCATCCAACGAACGCATGCGTACTCATTGAGAATTGCAGCATTTATAACGCAATATTTCGTTGAACACAATCAGTTCACAAATTCACAAAACGGTTCGGATTCAAAAGGAAGCAGTTTACCTACCAGTCCACGTAAACTAACCAACAATCCATGCTGACTGAACCGCCACGCTTGCCGCTTCCATCGGCACTATATATCACCGAAGCACGCTCCAGTAATATACGTGGGAAACATTGCGGTCGTCTACATTATCGCACGATAAGAAGCTCATTGGCCGAATCGACAGCGGCGCTAATACGCAGAAAACGCACGGATCAACCTGCCTCCGCACGAGTAAAATGACATCGGCTCGATAGGCGCCCAAACGCGGGCTTCGGAATGTTTGCCTATACGCCAAACAGCGCCGCCGCACTTCAGGCCGGCGCGACCGATGCGGTAAAAGGCCCGCGTACGGCCGCCTTATCGCCGGGATCCTCCGCGCGAAGAGAAAGGAGTTCCGCCGCAGTCTTTTTCGCTCCGGCTCTCCGTTATCCTTATCGCAGCGGGCGGCAGCCTCGTATCTCGTGCATTGCTTGTCGTTAGCCGGAGGCCGCTCTTCCCGACGGCGCCCCGAACGAGGTGTACGACCATGAAAACTGTGTAGCGGAACGCTGTTCAATACCCACCAGGGCCGACTGCCTGGTGTAAGCTTATATAGGCTAAGGCATGGCAGTTGCGTTTTAAGAGGCCCAACAGCGAGAAAGCTATTATAATAATAATAATAATAATAATAATAATAATAATAATAATTATTATTATTATTATTATTATTATTATTATTATTATTATTATTATTATTATTATTATTATTATTATTATTATTATTATTATTATACGATCCTGCGTCCGTTGTTCTTGCGCCGCTCCTTTAATTGGTGCGTCGATCTAATTACACAGTCTGTCAACTCCCGCTCAATAAGCTGGCACCACGAAAGGCGCATGCAGGGTGCCTTCCTCTGCACAAATGTCGGGAACGGAGGCAGGTATGACGTGGAAGGGACCTAGCTACATCAAGCTCCGAACCGCAGGCGAAGGAGAGAAAAAATATATAGCTGGTCACGCCTCGTACGAAAGTCAAGAAATGGTATAGAAAAAATCAAGAGAAAGACGCCAACTTCTCCCGCATTTTATTGCACGCATCGACTTTGCCTGCACACCAAGCACAGCGTCGGCATTACAGTTTCACTAATAACGCGTGGCGCTAGAGCAGTGCAAGCGACAACTACGCTCAGCCAATGAGGAGCCGCAGGAACTTGGTTCTCGCTAGACGGCTCATCTTAGCAATTAAAAAAAAAAAAAAGAGCAGCGGAGCAGTGCAAGGCGGAAAATGGAACGCTACATCATGTGCATATATAGTTTTGCGTGCGATGCCTTTTTGTTCCGCGTTCAGTTTACAACACTTCAATTCGCTAATGGGGAGCGTGTGTCTACAGACTGTAGTTTGCACAACAGACTGTAGTTTGCTCAATCTCAAGCACAAAGCGTCGATCACGTCGCGCGTATACGTACCACTCGCTTTCGGGTGGTATGTATATGTGGTGGTACGGGTTTCGTTCGACGTAAATAGCGAAGCATGGCCTCCGAGATAGAGTGGCCCGCGCGGGGTCCAAGCCCGCGGCCAGATCTCGGATGCCGTGCGTGAAGCCGAGTGCAGTTGAAACGACAGTGTAGGACGCACAACGCAATTCATTCGACGTTTTCTCCTCCAGGATGACCATGTAACTTTCAATTATGCGCTTTGTCAAGAGGTTTGCTGTGCTATGTGCTCTCTGTCTCTTTTTCCTCTCAGTCTTTCATCCCCCCATCCCGCTCCCATGTGTAGGGTAGCAAACCGGTTGAGCTAAACTGGTTAACCTCCCTGCCTTTCCTTCTCCACTTTTTCCTTTCTTCCTTCTTTGTCAAGCGGTTGTTACGAAAACCGAGAAACTGGGGAAACCGAGAAATACGTCACTTTGGGAACGACGAACCACCCATACTCCCAGTCGTGCTTCACGATTAAATAAGTACTCCGTGCGGTGTCGCGAGACACCTGCCATGTCTTTAGACGACGGTATATACACACGAGCTCCAGGCGCCGGTAAAAGCCACGAGAGAGTGCGCAGCAAGGCGATGACGCGCGGGCGGAATGCGGGCAACACTCGTGCAAGGCTGCAACTGCATCCTTCTACGCAATGGTGCAGAAATCGTTGCACGTTTACCGCGACTTCCAGTTGTTAACTACGATTCGATATAGCCAATTAAGATTTCGTGTTCCAGGCCAGGTCTCAGTTCTCCCTCCTTTATATCCGTATTGTCACCGTTAGATTACACTGAGCACATCACGCACGTGCCGTAGTTTTCGTCCCTTTTACCATCCGGGTGATGAGCCGGTGGACGCCCCGCACCTTCTGTGGACTTGCCCGGCAAACTCCATTACTCGGCATCGCAACGCCGCGTTCAGCGCTCGATTTTAAATGTGGCTAAATATGCTCCAACAAATCGCGCGTTCCTCTCCTACATCCGGGAGGTTTACTATTAGATTCCCTAGTACTTTTCCCCTTGAATTCGTACGCCTCGAGGCCACCCCTGTTTAAGTAAAAAAAACGTTTTCAACAACACCCCTGATTACGGGCAACGAGTGCCACCGGAAATTGGCGACGTGACAGCAGTCGCAACGCGGCTTCTAATGGGACGACCACATTAGCGGCACAGTTTTAAGCTGAGGTGCGAGATTTCTCGAAGCACACGCGCACAAAAACGCAACGCCCGATAAAGAGCAGCGCCGCATGCACTTCGCCCATGTGTGCTTCATTGTGTGCCTGCTTCGTGAAATTTCACAACCGCGGTTCGGCGATACGATCGTACAACAAGCGCAGAAAGGCGCCTTGCGAGCCCTTCCGGCAGTGCAGTCGCACCATTACACGAATACATAGATTAACGAATAACCCACGATTACCCACCTGCACGCAGAGCCAGTGGCGCCACCACAGGGCGCGCGGCGAGTAACCCGGCAGTTTGGCGTCTCAGGGAGAGAGGTGTACGCCCACTGATCGCAGATCAGATCTAACGTTCCATACCGTGCGACTCATTAGCAAGTCATTCGTGATGAACGACGCGGACTAAGATCGAGCAGCCCTGTATAAGCCGACACCCGCGCCCGTAGGCTGAGCGAAAACAAAACGGACTTATCGTATAATGCGCAGCTTCTTAGGTAATACCACGCGCAACCCCTGACCGCGCGGCGAGGACGATATATCGCGATTCCGCATGCGACGTGCCCCGCACAGAGAACTAACCATAAAGAAATGTGCAGTTCACGCCCACTGCGGCTTACAATTGAGTTCTCACGTCGATAACTAAAAGGTACCAGTCCTCTTTCTTCCATTCTGTATTTTCTTTTTGGCAATAAAACGGGCTTTGTGGGTACCTCCGCAGCAGCACTGCTGTGAGAACCCCGCCCGTCAGCTCAAGGACATCGCGACGGCACACCTAAGCCACGTCGACAGTGCAGTGGTCAGGGCGTTGTCGAAGCCTACCGAAGTAGGCTTCGACAACGGTTTCAAGCAGTAAGCTTTCCTCTATATAGGCCCGTGAAAGGCTTCCCTGTAGCATAGAAACTAAAATACTGCCCAAAATCAAAGTGTCAGCGATGTAACCACTGGTTCCCTTTTTTCTGATCCACCTCGAATGCACCATACTGACCACGCATAGCTTAACGTGCCGAAGACCCTGTCAGTGTTTGTCCACATGGTAATCGTGGACATATTTAGTCTTGTTCGCGGGTGTCCTCTGAGAAAAAACACGATAACTCTCATGCTCTACTGCGGTTGTTGTGCGGATAACCAATGGCCGCAGTGTTTCGTAATTAGCCATTGGATCAGTCGCTAATTTCATTTACTAAACGTACTTAAACCACAGCACTTTTTTTTTTTTAATGCAGCATACCGAATCAGCAACTTCCGATACCTTAGATTTGGTTTCCTATAAATTCGTCTCGTCTTGAAACCAGGATTACGCCCGGCACAAACTTCTCCCCAGGAAACGAGGAATTATTTTTGACGTAGCAACTTAACACACATGACTTCAACGAGTTTGATGACTGGTATTTCCTCTAAAAGAAGCACACGGACCAGGGAAGACGATTTTCTTCTCCGCCTAGGAATGTAACTTGGAATTAAGGACTGCAGTGCAAAACTTGTGATTGCGATCTTTCCGTGCACTTGTTCATTTCAATTTGGGCATCTGAATTACAAATGAATTCAGTTTTGTTTTCTTGGCTAGCCTGTGGTCAGTGTATACACTTTTGTTGAAGGGTCACGTACGTGATGTTACCCGTGAAAAAAAAAAAAAAGGAATCGTCCCATTTGGAACTGTGTTCGAGCAGCAACCTTTTCGTGGAAGACGGCGTTCGACAAACATTCCGGTACTCGGAATAGTTACGGCGGTTTCAAGTACATATGCCCAATCCTTGCGCAGCGGGGTTTTACGATATTCAAGCGAACTGCCTCTCTGTAAGGCATTCACGAAAGGAAGCAAAGGTGCAGCGGTAAAAAATGAAACACACGCCTGTACAGATATAAAAGCGCCCTTATATATATATATATATATATATATATATATATATATATATATATATATATATATATATATATATATATATATATATATATATATTGCCTGCTAACTCATTCGTTTTCAATGCATCATGGCCCTTCAAGGCGGCCTCATTATACTACGAAATCACTGGCGCCTTACCAAGACTTTAAAGTGGACATTGAAAAAAAAAAAGCTTTCGCGTATATTTTTGCACACGGGACAAGCCGACAAGCAAGACGAATCGATTTGAAACGACCGTCGACGGCTCTGTACGCACAACCCTTCCATGCACATACCGAGACGTGATGTCACGTGAATACGCACATTTGACGCTTCGAGACATCGAATCGCGCTCGGCGAGAATCCGCCGCGAGCTGGCTCTATAGCCATCCCGCCTCCTCCTTCGAATGGTGCGGAGGGGCCACATCGCCGACGTCTTTATATAGATAAGAAATTCAAATGCGCGGCTACACGCACCGTCTCGTCCGCAGATCATGGACAGGCCGATTTCGTTTTAAGAGCATCCCTGTGCGGCGCGGCGCGCGGATTTGTGTGGCTCGCCGAATGTGAATGAGATGCGGTAACTGCAGAGAGGATGCATCGCCCAACGGGAGAGCCAAATCAGCGTAAATGTACGCATGAAATGCAGTTAAATGCCTTGCTGAGCGGTGTGGCATGGGCTAAACTTCGCAAAGCGTTTCAAGCGATCGAGAAGTACCATTAGAGAGAGATGCAAATGAGAGAAAGGCAGGGAGGTTAACCAGACTTAAAACCTCCGGTTTGCTACCCTGCACTAGGGGAAGGGAAAGGGGAAGTAAAGACGGAAAGAAGAGCGTGACAAAAATAAAAGCGTGAGAAAAAAATATGAAAAGGGATGAAATGGGGTCCTTATAGTCTTTCTAATAGGCCACTGTCACGTAGAAAAGTCAACAAAGCCTTGACCGACTTTTGCTGCGACGACAGTTCACGTCGGCATTCCAAAACTGACTGTTCTGAAAGTGGCCTGTCGTCAAGGCGTGCCAACGTGGTCGCTAGTGACAGCCGGTGCGCGCTGTATTGAGGACAGTGGCACAGCACGTGTTCGATGGTCTCCTCGCCGCCGCAGTGTCTGCAAGCCGCGCTGTCGTCCATACCGACTCGGAAGGCGAAGGACCTTGTGTAGGCGACACCAAGCCACAGTCGGCAAAGTACTGCTGTTTCTAGTCGAGAGAGTCCAGATGGGGGTCGAAGTCGAAGGGATGGGTCCAGGCGGTGTAGACGTGTATGCTGTAAGCTTGGTGTGTTTCATAAAGTTTTGATGGATTCATTTGCAAGCACACGAATTTTCGTTGCAGCGCCTGTTCTTGAGAATGGAATGGAGTCTTGCAAGCCCTCCTCATGTGCAGATCGTGCTGCTGCGTCGGCAAGTTCATTGCCCATTATGCCACAGTGGCTTGGAATCCACTGCAACGTGATGTCGTGTCCTTGCTCGACGAGGTGGTGAAGCAGCAGTCTGATTTCTAGAACTAGTTGTTCGTGGGGTCCTCGGCGTAAGGCAGAAACCAAACAATGAAGTGCAGCCTTGGAGTCAGTGAACACGCTCTATTTCTTGGGTAGTTCTTCAGAAATTACACGAAGTGCACAACGAATAGCAGCAAGCTCCGCGGCAGTCGATGTAGTCTGGTGAGAGAGTCGAATCTTTATGGTGGAAGGTTTTGCAGGAAAGATCACCGATCCTGCAGACCCATTCACCGTGGTTGAAGCGTCAGTATACCGATGATGATGATCGTTGTACGTCTCGTACAGCAAGAGCAGTGAAAGCTGCTTGAGTGCTGGAGACGAGAGTTGGGCTTTTGTTCGTATGCCTGGTACGATAAGTCGAACATTTGCTTGAGCCAAGCACCATGGTGGAAACGGAACTTTCGCTGGAGCTGTATAACCTGATGGAAGGTATGCACGATAGGGCAGGACAGTTTCACAAAAGGAAGTTTCACAAAGAAGTACCATTAAGAAAAAGGAGTGCGCATAGTTGCGAATAATTTTTGTTTATTTGGCGGCCGCACTAATCTTTCTTATTCCAACTGAACCTGCACAAGAAGGCGTAAATAATGAAATGCGCGAGACAAAGTGTGTGTGTGTGCGTGTGTGTGTGTGTGCGCACGCGTGTACCGCCGCATAGGGTTTGCGGTGATCTTTGAAAAGTGCAACGCAACCAAGGATTTGAGAAAAAAAAGTGTTGCGTCACGCTCACTTCGGGCTAAGCCGAAAACTGCGGTACCGCAACTGCAACACCTTAATCCTCGCGGTTTGTCACTATTGGGGACGAGGACTTACGGAGCCGTGATCTGTCGGAAGCGCCTCACTTGCGTATAGTATATGTGAGGCATAACGCGGCGCGCTCCTCATATATGTTTGGCTGTCGGCGGTCAATAAAAACACCACGCGGCAGCCCTCCTGGGCATTTCTGTAAGTGTTCTCAAAACGAAGGAAGTTTTTTTTACTGTCACTATAATAATATTGGGCAAACAGAAACAAAAAAAAAAACTTAATGGTTACCGAATACGTACAGTGAACGCCCACTGGGCACAGACGGCACGATGGAGTCGCCCGAACACGTTTCATGCGTGAAAGGTAGGCAATCGCTGAAAGCAAACTAGGTGAAACATGCTCTTGTTGTGGGCTGTCTGCATAACCAAATGGAGCTTAGCAGAATGAAGCCTCAATGCAGCGATCGCACGGGCTCGCGCGGTGACCGACTGCGCGTCTGCATGCATCTCCGCGCGAAATGTTTCGCTTTCGCTGCGAGCGCGTGTTCGCGCCGTGCAGTGAGCTTTCGGTCGCAGCATACGAGCATTTTACAGTGCACAAGCAATCATTGCCGCGTGGAGACTATCACAACTGCTAAAAATAATTTCTTTTATAACTAGACTTCGACGCCTACGGCGGCAACTTGTGACCTCATGTTGTGACGATTCAATCTTTTTCTTCTTCGAAGGTATGGCACGTTTCGATATTATTATTTCTGAAGCTGCGTCGCACTGTATGTTTATCGGTCTTCACAGCGAACAATTACCTGCTGATTCTTTTCTATTCATCCGGTACATTTCATTGTTTGGTACTACACACAAGCATGAGCACAAGCATGCCTTTTTTTAATCTGCTTTTCACCGTCCCCTTTCCATTCAAGTGAACTTGCCAGTATATATCACCAACAAGTTCGTAGACCGAATCTTCATGAGATTAGCCCGGGCAACGCGCGCGGGCGCGTGTCTCAGTGCGCGATTTCTGCTGCCCACCACGAATATCGCGGACCGGTCGTCGTATCAGAAATCTTGCTCGCGGAAGTGCTTGCTGCACACCCGAGTTGTAGCCGATGGCTGCTCGCCGGTTCTAAATTTCGCGATTTAAGCTTCACGCAGCTTCTTGTCCCGCGGGTACGTGCGAAGGCTGACACCGGGCTCCGTTGCGTAGGTCCGGCACTCTGGCACCGAGCAGTAGCCTGCCATGCTGGACGCCTTCGAAGGCAGCCACTACCTGTTATAGGGCATTCAAGTGTTGTCAAGCGCACACCCGAAGCGCATGAACGAGCTTAAAGCTTTCGTTTTCGGCTAGCTGCGGCGCTTACGAAGCCGCCGGACGCGGCCGCTGTGTCCACGTGATCCCTCATACCGCGTCACGCCGACGGTGGCGCCATCTTTTCCAATGGTGGAGAGCTCGCCCCCAATACTCCGCGCTACGTCCTCCCGCCTATATAGTCGGTTTCAGTTCACGGACAGGCCAGGAGGGCGCACGTAAATATAAAGCGAACAGAAGAATTGGACGCTGGGACCGAGAGGGTGGCAGGCGCCGGACGGGTTTCTTGTGCCGGCGACCTTGCCTTGACGTCAGGCCCGCGCGTCACGTCCTTGAGAGCGCTATACAGAGAGCTGCTCGGCGCGGGTCGCGCCACACGCTCGCCTTATTTAGGCGAGATTTTTTCTCCGAGGGCGGAAATCTGGGTTACCGCCCGCTGACAACATCCTTCTCATTTATCGGCGCCGTTAAGTTACGCAAGTGACGCGAACCAAGCAGCCGGCAATGGGAGGGCGCGGTGTGGAGGAGGGACGTGAAGCAGGCGCTGTAATCCCAGGTTGCCTCACCACCGGGAACTGCGGCTCACAGCCAAGCGGCGAAAGAAAAGAATCACAGCAACAGTGAAAGCCTGCAAAAGCGTACGTTCAGGCAGAGCGCCAAATCCCCCTTGCATGCACGAGAGTGATGCTGGCGCACATATATCGCTTCGCGCCGCCTCTCGCACTCGTTCTCGCTTGGACACTCAGCAGGCGTGAGGAAGAACGCGTCGCTTCCTCTGGACAAAAGTTAACCTGTCTGACACTAAACCTAGCCTGTCCAGACATTCTTCCATGTCGTGTAACGGCACAGCGCCGGCGGTGTAAGTGTGAAACTTTCCATTTTAATTTGATTTTCGTGCGCTCGCGTTTGCATTGCGTGGAAGCTGGGAGCTCACAAAGGAAAAGCGCCGCACGTATATACATTCCACTCCATACAAATACGCATGCGGAGGCACGTAAGTGAAGCACCCAATCGCACGCACTCGCATTCCAGCCGTTCCGAGTGCAACACGCCTGAGCTACGCATGCGCGTTCGTGCCGCTCGCGGTTAGCGAAGTGACTAAACAGGCAGTTATGGTTATAATGGATACGAAACGTAAGCGCGTTGTTTAACAGACGCCGAGACTTTCTGCGCCAGCCACGCCGAAACCGACGACTCAACGCCGCCACGCTTACACGGCGACAACTGCACACATTCCGTACTTGCATAAAGTAAACGAAGACAGAAAAAAGAGAGAAGGGGCGGGGGGGGGGGGGGGGACAGCTCGGCGTCCGCTGCAGACGGCACGCGTAATCGTTTCAACGGGGCGGCGAGGAGGCTCGACACCCCCCGCTGCATACCATCACCATATACACACCATTACCGTAATCACCGCACGCGGCGCAGATGCTAGCACGCAGATGCATGCACCGGCGGCCGCATTCCGCGGCCGACGCGATGTCGCCGCGAGATCCAGCGCTCGTCCGCCGCCGCCACCACAGACAACCACTGGCTCCCAACGTCGTCGTAGAGACGCGCGCTGCTGCTTTATTTGGAGTCCACCCGCGCGGTAATGAAGGCAGGACGGCGCGCGCAAACGCACGCGGGCACCACCGTGGCGAGAGGACGCGCTCCTGCGCGCCACTCCCGGCGGCGGCAGATGAGAAGAGGCCGCGCGGCGGTGTCGACGACCTCGGCGCGCGCGTAGCCCGGCGGCGTACATACAAGACGAGGGCTCGGCCATCTCCGACTGTACAGGCTACGCCGTCACGGTCGCAGCCGCCTTCCTGCAGCGTCAACGACGCGAACGCAGCGCATCTGCTAGCGCGTGCGCTCGCGTACGTAACGGTATATAGAGGAGGAAGAGGAGACGATTGGCCGGCAAATAGCCGGGACGGGAGACTATTAGTCGACCCAGCTCGTTCGGTATCCGCCGCCCCTTTCGCGTCGTTGTGCCCCGACTCCGGACAGAACAAGAGGGTGACCTTTTCTTTCCTCTTATTTTTTTCTCTCTCGCGCAACATATATGCGACCTTGTTCTTTGCCTAGCGTCCAGCTGGTAGGCGGGTCCGTTTAGCAACAGGCGCGACGGGCAGAATGCGTAACCGCCTGTGTAACTCTGATGTCGGAGCATGCCAATGAGACAGGTTGAAGTCACGTTAAAATACGATTTAATATTGTACAGAAAGAAATATGTAGAAAAGAGAAACGTTCCAACCAAGTCCAGAAGTGCACCTATAGAAGACCAACAGAATGTTCTAGCCAGTAACTAAGTCAATCATTTGCGCGAGCACATCCGTTTACTTACTTGCCTGAGCAGGAGGACCTTGTGTGTTTATGACTTGGAGCTGTCTTTCATTTATAGTGCTACATTAGTTTGCTTGTGTTACCGGAATTTGTGTTATCATTTCACTACGTTTATTATGACTTATTCTTTTTTTAAGATCCCTATATGAAAAGGAGTAGCCGGCGCCTATTAAAGGCGACATCTCTTAATACCATATAACCAATAAAAACAAAGATGAAGGAGCAATATACTGATATAGTGATTTAGTGATAAGTTGGAATACGAGAAACTCGGTAAAATATGCGCCGCCGTTCGCTTGGCAGGAAGGCTGTATAGGGCTACTTGTATTAACCAGCGGTGCCATACCAGAGTGTTCATCAAATGCTTTTTCGGTGCCGCTGTACTAAAAACATCCTCCTAAAAAAAAAGGAAAAAAAAGAAAACCATTAGAGCCGCTCAAGCACACTGTTAAACTGAGTCGGCGTATAGACAAACACGGCAACGTTTCCTTTCTGTTAATAACCTCAGTTCCAGTGCGTGTGTTCAGGTGCCGCACACCATAGCAACGATTCTATGCCACAAATATCCTTAGCTATACGTTAATTAGCGAACTTATTCTACCAACCATTACGACACCGTCTACCTGTTCCCACATTTCGTGCCCGATTTTCCGAAAGAGAAATAAGGAGTATTCGAGCACTCGGACCGGACGTATGACGTACGAGAAGAGGAAAACATTAAGTGAGACACGCGGCAGGTGGAACTCTTTTTTCCTGCGGAGCAACTTCCTATTGCGCAACCCCAGTTGCGCTCAGTCCCACATCGCCCTTCTTTAATTCTATCTCTCTCTCTCTCTGTCCTCCCTTTCTTTCCCTCAGAGCACCCCCTCCCATTTAATCGTGCCTTCTTTCTTACCGCACCCCAACTGTCGCAGCGGCGGCCTCCTTATGCAACCGTTCCATGCATTATGCAACGCGACACGACACCGCTTTTACTTCCTCCTTCCTCCCCCTCCGTCTCTCTCTATTTCTCCCGCTTCCCTTCTTTTTCTTTCGTTTTCGTCCAGCGTATTTCACTCCTGGCATGTACGCAGCTTCTATATATCACACCGCAATGTAACACTCGCGTTTTTCTCTTGCGAGTGCGTGCCCAACGCCGCGGAGATTCTCGGATTAATTTATCCCGCCGCTGGCGTCTTTGCTGCATGCTGTTCATTAAACGAGAAAGGTATCCGGAAAAAGGTCGGGCGCCGTGCGGAGGGTCGGCTAATCCTGCTATATTCGGTTAATAATTTACGCAAGCCATATATATATATATATATATATATATATATAGTGTGTGTGTCATCATGATCAGCTTACGCCCACTGCAGCACAAAGGCCTCTCCCATACGCCTCCAACTACCCCGGTCATGTACTAATTGTGACCATGTTGTCCATGCAAACTTCTTAATCTCATCCGCCCACCTAACTTTCTGCCGCCCCTTGCTACGCTTCCCTTCCCTTGGAATCCAGTCCGTAACCCTTAATGAACATCGGTTATCTTACATCCTCTTTACATGTCCTGCCCATGCCCCCCCCCCCCCATTTCTTTTTCTTGATTTCAACTAAGATGTCATTAACTCGCGTTTGATCCTCACCCAATCTGCTCTTTTCTGCCATCTGCCAATTTTTGTGTGCACACAAAATTGGCCGCGCGACTGCCGCTCGAGGCACTTTGCATGCATTCGCGGGCTTCTTTCACGCTCTGAAACACAGTTTTATGTAGCACGTATTGAGGAGCAGAAAGCTGTATCGGGAGTTTTTCATGTCGCTCTACAATTTTTTTCATTGAAACTTTTCATCTAATTGTAATACTTGATATGTTGATTAATTAAGGCTAATTTCTAATTAGGCGGATTGAAAGAAAGAATAGTTTGATTATCCTCAAGCGACGGCAAACAGCATTACCTTTTGTTCGGTCTAGCTACGTGGCATTCGCATACATTCTTCAACCCTGGCTAAAGTTAGCTGGGACCGCCTGCATGTTATATACGAAAAACAAAATCTTGCTCTCAGTGCTGGTTCCTTTAGCTAAGACGGCTTGGGGGAGGGGAGGGGGGCTACGGTGGGCCGGCCTTTTATCAGAAAAGGAAATACACTCGCATAGACTGCGAACGACTTCCGCGCGCCGACGACGAGTTGCTTCGCAAGCGCGAAGAACAGGTTTTAGGCACCGATGCACACACACACACAGGTTGAGTGAGTCGAAGGGATGGCGGGTGAAATCGGGGAAATTTCATTGCCGCAAATGTGAGCGAGTAGACCGTTAAAGTAGAAACAACCTATACGGTCAAAATTTATCGCGCAGTTCTCCATTGCGGAGACCCTCACTGCGCGCACTGGCAGCACTCGCGCACATTTCTGTAATGCCTTTCTGCTGAGAGCATTTATGATGCGCGTCTCTCTCGGTGAATTCGCTTGAAGCTTGACAGTATAACGTACGCAGCGAGAGACAGATGGAAAAACTGCAACTAACTCCCATTCCCATTGTCCCTGCCTAAGTGCAGCTGGGTCCTCGGTTGTGACGACGCCGAGTCCAGCTGGATGGCTTCGTTGACATGCTTTATGAGGCCGAGCAGCAGGGGCCGTCATAGCGTCGGGCATAGCTTAGCTTTTGCGATGGAGAGGTCCATCTCTCCCAAGAGAGAGAGTAAATGATAAATGAAAGGCAGGTAGGTTAACCATAAATGAGCCCGGTTGGCTACCCTAAACTAGGGAAAGGCAACAGTGGAGGGAAAGATTAAAACTAGAAGAGAAAGTCCACTGGGGAAATCGATAGGTCACTCAGTCCGGATCACAAACCTTCACTCCCTCCGGTATAGCTTTGAAATATCGCAGCAGCGCTTTTGTGCACTTTCGTAGCTGCGATATGCGAGGCCGAGGTCACAAGATCTTGTCCAAGGAGAACGGTTTTCTGTCTGATTTAGAGCTGCGCAGAGGTCGTGTCTTTCATTTTCAAAAGATGGGCAGTGTAGCACGGTAGATGTTCTATAGTCTCCGCGACACCACAGGCACTGCACTCGGCGCTATCGGCCATTCCAATCAAACACGCGTGTGTATAGGGAAGATGTACAGTGGGAAGATCGAGAAAATTCAAATGTGTGGAGATAAGAGTGCTCCTGGAGAAGGGCATTCTCCGCAAGTAAGGCAGACTAGGTACATACTTTGACGCGACCGCTTCCGGCCCTCGTGCCCTAACAAATATGTCGTACACCGCGAGGTCGCGCGTGCCAGAGGCACTCGGCTCCCTCCGACTCCTGTCCCGAAAGAGAACGAGTTTAGCCAGTTATTTTAGGAAGCAAACACTGATGCAATCAAGAGGGGCGGAAACTGCTGACGCCGTAACAAGCCATTAGTCGCATCATAGTGAAGCGGCAACCTTTTAGGAGCAGACAGGGCGCGCTCTTTCTTGCATCCCGCCCCAGTAGTGTCCTTGGGTGTCGCTTCGAGTGTCGCTTTGGAGATCGAGTTATACACCCGTAATCGTCTTTTCCTTGACTATGTACTCTCGACTCCTACACAGATGACAACGTTAGCGAGTTGTTAAGAGGAACGTTAGCATAAGGTCTCCGCGAGCTACATTCGAGTGGATTCCTGCAAAGCAAACCCGCACGCCGCAGGCTGCAGCGGCAAATATCAATGAAAAAAAAAATAATGGTTCCAGCTCGGCAATAGCTTGCTCCTTAAAGAGGCTAAATTCTGACCATTAGTCACCAGGAAATAGGAGCACCTAAAACCATCCATCCTTTCTGGTACCAAAGATGGCCCGATAAAGCGCGCAGAACGTCATAACAATAGCTCGAATCGAAAGTTGGAACGTCCATTGGAAACTACAGTGGTTTGCATAAGCAATCATCGTGCCAACGATGATCACCGCTTCATAAAGAATATGTCTATCGCAGTTAAACTAGCATTTGGTTACACTTTGCATCAGGCCGTTATTTGTCCTTTTTTTCTGTCCACATTTTGGATTTCTTCACTGTCAATGTTTCGTCCATGCAAAACAAGACAAAACATTGTCCATGCGAAAGCCTAGTTACCCTTGTCATTGAAAGCATTCGCAGTTCACTTTTTGCACATGGTTACTACTAAGTTACTAGGTGGTTTTGAAGTTTGTAGGTGCGCAATTCCTTTTTTCTTTTTTTTTTAGAGTTGTTCTCCAAAGTATCAGCACCGGTCAAAGCGCCTCTAAAAAACTATGCTTTCTCTAGGTCCTCAGTTATGTATTAAATGAGTCACTTTTCCAAAACTCGTGAAGTTTGACCTGAGAGCTGGGAACTTTCATTTCCGCTTCCGGAGGGCGCCGACACCACAAACCGGAAGTAAACAGGAAGCGCTTCGCCTTCAGGTGGACAGCTTTCCTTTTTCTTTGCAAAAGTGCCTTGAAACGTTTAGGGAACGAGAAGTAGTGAACTGTAGTGGAACGCCTTCTTCCTACGTTAAATGGAATCTGCCGACGGGCACACTCGATTATTCCAGAAAACCTTCATTTTATATTCATAACGAAAAAAGTAGTTTCCGCTGTGTAGCCGCAACAGCGAGCTCAAATTTTGTTTGTTTTTTTTTTGTTAAAGAGGAATAAAGAAAAATGCTGTTCACTTTGGTTACGAGTCTGGATTTGTAAAATAGGGTGCTCGAAAAGGGCGGACAAGAACTCTGACGTGAAAACGTAACAGTTATGACCACAAATTCATACAATATAATGCAATACCTGAAATATCCGCCCCCCCCCCCCCACATACACACAGACAAAAGCACAAGCTCGAAGGGCTTTACTGCAGTGGCGTATTATTCAGAAGCGCATTTAAAACCTTGCTTAATGAAATATCAGTCAAATAATTTTTTTTTCTTTTTTGTCACTGTACAAGGTGTTGAGTATCGTTGGCTGTTTAGGGAAAATTACCGCTACTTTTGGGAATGAGTGTTGCTGTCACCGCCTAAGAATGACAAAAACGCGCACCTTTATAGGAAAGTTATCGCGATTAGCATAAGCGAATACCGCAAGCAAACTGTGCGCTCGATCGCGCTCCGTGGAACGCGGTGCCGAGAAGGGCGACAGTATTACAACTTTCCAAGTTGAGAAGCCACGTGTTACGCCTCCTGTAAGAGATGGGATGGGGGAGAGGCTAGCTACACGCGTACCGGAAACGCACAGCTGCAGATGCAATTGGTTCTGATCCAGCTGCGGTTACTGAACAGAACACAGCGACACATATCGACACGCAGGAAGGCAGGGCTGCCGGTGAAGACGCGCGGGGATGCGGCTGTTGTTGCGTAACGACGGAGAAGCGTTTTAAGTTCCGCAAATAGCGCTCCTCCTCTTGATCAAGCTGGGGAGGGATAGGGGGAGGGGGTGCGGTGTCCCTCCCAGCGAGACAATTGGTGGCCTAGTTTCATTTCTCTCTCTTGTGTGTGTGTGCGGTCATGACAACCACAAATACGGCAAGAAGGCTATAAGATAAGAACGCCGCTATGACACGTACATTGCCCTCTTTGGAGCACTGCCCCCATGGACTCCGCACTAGCTTGTGCAGGGCCATTCGGAGCAAATATGTGTAAAGCTCACGACAGGTTT
The DNA here is from genome assembly GCF_050947875.1 of Dermacentor variabilis. Lineage (NCBI taxonomy): Eukaryota > Metazoa > Arthropoda > Arachnida > Ixodida > Ixodidae > Dermacentor > Dermacentor variabilis. The sequence continues at coordinate 183,169,847 of NC_134569.1, forward strand.
CTCCATAGGGGTAGTGGGCAGCAGCCGACCGATTTTTCAAGAGCGCGTGAACTCGAATTTCCCAACATTAAACAACCATATGCTGATGGCGATGATGGTATGAGTACCCTACTTGAAAAGCGTAGATGGCACCATTCCAGCAAGCTCATTCTTGAAATGTGCCTAATGCATTTTAAATCTTTAACTATTATTGTAGTCTAAACTGCATCATCCGCCGCAAAAAAAAGTTCCTTTTGTTGCGTATTATCCCTTCATTTGCGCCACCTATCTCTCCCCTGTAGTGGCGCTAAACCTTCATGTCTCGGTCAAGCCAGCTGTTACCCCGTTGACCGCTAGATGGAGATACTCTGACATTCCAACAGAATATGCTGAACAGTTTCTGCACCCTTTCCACGCGCTATGCATGACTCGTCTTCGCCTCCAGCTCGGACCGAGAGGCGTCGGCAAATAAAGTTGATCTCTCGCTCCTTTTCTCTGTATGTACCAGTGTTATCGCATCTAGGGCCGAAATTTGAAAGATAATAACAAAGAAGCCTGGAATTGTGCTGAAGACCACACGCTCGACCAGTGATGGAACGTAAATCCTACGGCTAAAAGATAGCGAAGCGTTCGAGCGCACAGCAGGGCACATTGTTGCGATGAAGAGGGCGATTAAGGGGAGGCAACAAGATGAGTTTGGCCGGTCGTGCACAGCGTAAGGAAACTAACCGGCAGTCTGTTAGAGTGTGCAGTCGAGGTGGGGAGATGAATAGGTGGCGAAATTAGACGTGGAACTAGAATTAATGGGGTTCGCTCGGCTGACGCGGAACAGGGGAAGCTGGAGATCTCCGCCGATCGTCGTCCTGCACACGGCCCATATCAATTGGCAACGATAATGGTGGTGGACCCATACCTCGGAGCAGACCGATCGAAGCCCACAATAATCGTACTCCGATGCTGCCCAGCCACATGATATGCTGGACAGTGCGGCTGATATTAGCAGAACGGTTCGCGTCTCGGTTCGAAGCAGCAGAGACCCTCGACACGTTTGCTTCTGTTGCTCAGTCCAAAAATAGCAGTCAGGGCCGGTATTTTGTAGTGATGCCTTTTCCGATTCTATGCCTTTTCAGGCTTTTCGCGCTTGGCCAGTGGTCAGAGCGACGGTCTGCCCACATTATCAACGGGATCAGGCGGCCGTGTGTGGTGGATGATAATAGCATAGAATAAGGCATCGCTACAAAATAGCGGCCCAGAGCATGCCCAACTTCTGCAATTGCTAGACTGTCCAAAAACAACAGCAGCAACAACAACGCCTCACCAGGGCACCACGCAGTACCGCTTCAGCGCGTCGAAGCATGGCGGGGCTTCAGAAGATTCCAAATAAGGCTATAAGACATTTGTGCTGGTCATTCGAACCGAGGAGCGGGAAACTGCTTCTGTCTTTCCAGTCAGCACATTCAAAAGTGCCTCGTCAGTGCTCTCAGACAGTCATGTCCGCATTCTAGGCACTGAAGTTTTCTTGCTCAGGTTGACCGCTTGTTATCTACCCCGATACACGAAGGCTTTAGTATCTACTCTCGCGGAAAATTTCGCAGTGCTTCCGTACATACATGATGTGTCCCACAAACTGAAAAGGGTAATAATAATAATATTTGGGGTTTTACGTGCCAAAACCACTTTCTGATTATGAGGCACGCCGTAGTGGAGGACTCCGGAAATTTTGACCACCTGGGGTTCTTTAACGTGCACCTAAATCTAAGCACACGGGTGTTTTCGCATTTCGCCCCCATCGAAATGCGGCCGCCGTGGCCGGGATTCGATCCCGCGACCTCGTGCCCAACACCATAGCCACTGAAAAGGGTAGGACGACGCGCTGGTGTTGCGGTGGTTTTTTCCGCTCCGGACAAACAAGCCAAGCATTGCAAGTCCGCTTCACAAGCCAGGCGTGGTCGTCGTTGTTGTGTGGAACACCGGAAATGTTTAGTGCCCTGCATCACTGGCGTGGTGTATGATTCTCCTCTGTTGTGGAAAAACGTACGTGGGAGAGACATGAAGATGCTTAAATGATCGTCTCAGGAAGCACCATAACAATACCTACGACACGGTACAGGGCCATTTGTGTATTGATTGCCGCGATCACCCGGTGTAAGCCCTACTCGAAAAAAAAGAAAAGAAAAAGGCGAAGTGCTGGCTAAACATAGTTCACAGCTGACACGTGAAATCATTGAGGCAGATTTCACCAGGAAGTGTGATAGCGCGTGCGTCAGTTCTCCTTCGATTGCACTTTCATCTCGGGAAATAGCAGATCTTAACAAGATTTGAATGGCAAACATTCAGCGTGAAATGTAGGCATGTGGTTATCATTAACATCGGTAATTGTGCTCCAGGTTTTTTTGCCGATTATTCACATGTTGCGCATGGTAGCAGCCTATGTATTTATCCCTTCATGAATAAACTGCAAGTACAACGCTGTGCGCGTGTCGCTCTCTCGTGTCCCTGTCTTTCTTTGTGCTGTGTCCTTTTTTCCAGTGAATCACCAACAAGCGCAAGCTTTCGCGCTAATTTGAAGATTAAGCCATGGACAAAAAGAAATGAAAGAACGGAAGACAAGAAATAAACTGCGCCTGAAGCTATACGGTCGGTAATCGACTAACCAGCAGACATAAGCGATATTCTTCCCTCTTCTCTTGGTTTAGAAAGACAGGAGAACCAAACCGCTGCGCAGCCCGCATGCGCTAAACTGAGACCCAAATGAATGTACTCGTCTTTTTTTTTTAACGTCCGCTTTATACGTTTCTCCTTTCCGTCGCTACATGTCACGGAAGCAACACGTGCGCAACTACACAGGCTGGCCGGCTCGTGATGCATGTAGTCCTTGTCGCCTTGCAAGCTGCAGCCCATCGAAACGAACATCTGTTGTGAAACGCAAGCACGAAGCCGTCATGACGAAACCAGCCGCAATCGAAATGTTCTCCGCTGAAAGCACTCTGTTGCAATGACGCACCGAAGGCAGCCTCTTGAATCGACAAGTAAACGAGCTGCTCTCTCAATTTCTTTTCGCGCTAGATTTGCGGGTACAGTTAAACCTCGATTTTCCGTGGATGCGAATTATTTCGTTAAATCGAGAGCAGTTAAAGCTAGCATGCGGATAGCATAATTTTAATAGCCCAACAAAATAGGCAGTTTTTTTTCCCTCAGTATACGCATTTATTGTGCAGCGAACCCGTTGAGCGTTTCTAGAGTTTCTTCAGTGGAGTGGCGACGTTTGTTAACGAGCTAGTGGACTCCATTCCTGCACTGCAACACGGCATACCCATAGCTTAGATACCTCCCCTCACCCCAGAGTACGTTAAATCGGAATAGACAGCGAGTTCAGTTCGTTTCTCTGAGGTTTACAACGGGCAAAGCTCTACGTATATGTGAAGGGGAATCGAAAGCACTTCGAGAAATTCAAAGTTTCGTAATAACGGCTTTCATGAAATCGAGGTTCGACTGTATCAACCCCGAACGTGCCCGTAAGACTTCCTCAAGAAAACACGAGGCGCTGAGCCACTCAAATCTACAGCGTGTATCGCCCATTACCGAGTTGCGTCCGAACCATTTTGCACACGTAGTTTCCGACTACGCCGCAGTGATCTCGCAAGCTATGCGACACGCCTTGCACATCGAGCACCGGCTAATCATTCGTCGGGCACAAACAAACGCTTCAACGATCCTCTTTTCGAAGATGGTGGCCTTCGGTTGATCTGCAAAATCAAGGTTCCACGACACTTGCAGTGGGGAGATGTTGCGAAAGACGGGCTGCCAGACTACGGCGATATCCGGCAAAGTGCTTCAATTCGCAGCGAAATCGAAAAAAACAACGCTTCAGGCACATAATGCCCCTTGGGTCTCTTCAGAAAGTTTCGATATCCCACCCAGCGAAACACCGACAGCATTCGAGTGCGCTTCGTAACGTAAACTGCAGAAATAGGGTTGGAGTACTCCGACAAGTAAGTACATCGCATCGCGGCGGAGCGCAATGGGAGGATGAATCGGTTAGAACGAAAAACCGCTTATAACGAACTATTCTAAAGCATAAGCGGCGATCTGAAACGCGTTACAAAGTACGCATGCACCCCAGATGTTGACTGCGCTTCAGCGATTACGCTCGCTCTTCGATAACAACAACTTTGCTTCTGTGTAGTAGTCGGCTATCGCGTTTCAAAACAGTGGCGTTTTCTCGCTTGAGCAGCAGCTGTCGCCAAGCCGGTAAGATCAAAAGGCGCGCCAGGATACAGACCAAAGAACGAACGCAAGAAATTGCACTATTGCAAACTGTCAGCGAGTTGTGTTTGTGTGTGTTCTTTTTCCTCCACCGACAGGGCCGAGTTCCGGAGTCCACAACGTGACGCTTCGATCACGAACAAACCCCTCCACTAGTCGCCTCCGCCGCAGCTGCTACCGCGGACCTGTCTCTCTCTTTCTCCGAGAGTGCTCGCTTGGGCTGGCTGACAGGACACACGCTTTTTTGGCACGGCGATGTAAGGTTTCTTGTGGCGTCCCCGTTCGGCGTGCCCACGCCTTGCACGCAAAACGCCCGCGCGCTCACGTCTGAAACGAGACAGCCGTCTCGCCGTAGAGCGCGCGCTTCGAAAAGGACCCACCGTGCAAGGCGCGTACAGCACCGATCCAAAACAGACCCTGAAGCAACAGAAAAGGTGCACGAGAGTTCCAGCCGCGGTACCTTTTATTCTCCGCGAGAGAAGAAGACTTCTCCGAAAATGGTGGCCCCCACCGGCTCTTGTGCGGCGGTGGAGGGACAACAGAAACCTGCGTCAGCCCAGGTAGGAAGCAGGATGCCTTGCCTTCGAGCGCAGGCCGCCCGCGGCGACGGCGGCTCGCTGCTCACCGAGGGCCGTGGGAATAAAGCCGTCGCTGTATAGACGGAGGCGCGAAGTAAAAGGAGGGAGGGCGCGGTGCTGCTGCCGGTGGAGATGCTCGGCCACGTAAACGCACACACACACTCTCGGTCACAAAAGGAAGCGTACCCCCCGGTCCCCCTCCAACCCCGGAACCCCCCTCAACCCGCCCGGGGGCAGCAGCAGCAGCAGCCGAGGCGGCGACAAGAAAGAAAAAGCTCGCTCGTGCGCATTCCTGCGGCCAGCAACGGCCGGCCCTGCCTCCTTGCGAAAAAAAAGTATCCGAGAGCCGGCCGCGAGCAAAGCTGGACCGCCGGCGCGCGCCGGGCCGACGCACGGAGCGGCACGCGGAGACCGAAATCAACGACCATATGGCCGCGCAATCGAACGATAAAACGAACGCGGTGCAAGCGCACGTGCGCGACCGCTCAAAATACGGGGCGCGACAAACGAACTCACCGGACGTGGGCGACGCGGCGAGCACTTCGGTCCACCTGTGTTCGCCGCCTCCGAGCGTAGACGATAGCAGGTCTCGCGGCGCGCTGCAGTCCGGCGTCGTCGCGCCGCAGCAGACGACCGCGGAAGCGGCGAGCACCACGCACACGGCCAGCGGTATTCCGATCGGCAGCGACGAGAACCTCGCCATCGTCACTACCTGACGGTGGGAGCACCTGATAGGTTGAGGGTCTTCTCGTCGTGGTGCTACCACGGCGGCGGTCATCGCGCGCAGGTCCTCCACACGAACCACCAACACCTGCACCTTGCCTCCGTGCGATCCGAACACAAACTGCTTTCGAGCTAGCGGTTGTTGCGCCGCCGGGGCCGCGGGGGCGAAAACTGGCGAAGCACCGAGCGAACCGGTTTAGGGATCCGCGACGCCGCCGCATCCACTACGAGCGGGCTTCGTGTAGCGAACCACAGTCGGAGGTGAGGCAAGCGGCGCCCTCCAACGGTCGCCACGAGAGGGTTGAGTCGAGCGCTCGCGTTCAGCTCCCCCTCGTGGCGCGTGCGCGCGATCCAGTCGTCCGGGTCAATATCCCGGGACGGAGGCGGCCGCCTCCGAATCCGGCCCGTAACTTCTTTTCTTTCCCTCGCGCAACGTTTGTGCAAGAGAGGGAGAGAGCGCGCGCAGCAGCTGTTTCATTCATAGTCTCCCAAGCGCCGAAATTTGCCGGGCGTTCTCCGGCAAGACGTCGTCCCGCCGCACGGACGCCGCCCCCCTGTTGACCTACAGAAGCGCGTGCTTCCTCTCCTTCTTTCTTCTTGTTCTCAAGATCGCGGAAACCACATCATCGCTTCCTGGATTCGAGTTCGGCTCTGGGAAATCGGTGTTTTTTTCGTTAGTCGGTAGCCTCGAATTCGTGCAATTTTGCCTCTAGTACAATCTCGGCGGCGACGCTGCTGCTCGGTGGTGCGTGTGCCGATTAAGCGCGGGCGCGGTCTTCGCTTGGCGTGGGCGCGCGTCAAAGTGGTGCCTGCGCGGCGTGTCCGTCTACTCACTACGTGTACGCCAAAGCGGAAACCGTGCCGGGCTGGACCCTGCGCCGCCTCGCGTAGCTGAAGGAACATTCACGAAACGGGCCGCACCAGACAAGGACGCGTCCTTGTTATTGGCTCGCAGCTGTTGCCCGTTCGATATGCAACACTTACTATACGGGCTACTCTCCGTTCACAGCCCCGACCGAGCAGGTGTCCTTTGGGTCAGTCTGCGGAGCCGAGAATGAGACCTCGAACGAGTGGGCGCGTCGACGATGGACCTTCGCGTGAGCGTAGGCCCGCGTGTACTCCTAGCGACTACAGCGGATGTAACTTTCCGTGGGAGTTTATTTTTCATTGGCTTTACTGCTGTGGCAACACGTTGAGAAATAAGAGGATGTGATGTAGTAGTGATGGTCAAGGACACAGCAGCAAAAGTGTGAATAACAAGAGTAACTCTTTATTAGGCGAACCTGTGCCCACAAAATAACAGGCTACACTCAAAAGTACAACCATAGCGGCGAGCACAGTCAGCCATCGTCGAAATCTGATCTGCGGGTCAAACGCGTCGGCTTTGATACATGAGTCATCGAAAGTTAGAGAGTAATCGCCTGGTAGTCTTCCAAAAAGCAGTATACAATTCGCGTCCCGCCTAAAACCAGATTACACAAAGTTCGGTAACAGAGAAGGGACAGAACCATTGATGACATTCGAGAAACTTCCGATACACGCAGGCGCGTCCTGCGGGGAGCGATAACGTTTAACATTTGCTAGCCGGTGAAAACGCGGTCAACCGAGAAGGATAAATAAGTACACGCGGAAAAATTAAGCTATTTCTTCATTAGTTTATGCATTTAAATTTACGCGGGAAGACCGTAGCAGGTCTCGGTTGTAGCTGTGGGCAGGTTATGGACAATGTTTTGACGAATCCCTCCACAGAAACCGACGAGGCTCCGGCACCTCGCAGCAGCGGGATTTTCGCCGCATAATCCGAGCGATTACACTGCTTGGACGCAGGGACCACATTATCGATCCCTCTTGGACAGCATTAGATCCGCAAATCTTTTTTCATTCATTTAATCATCCTTATTCACCCCTATCCCATACCCCTGTATGCCCTGAGGCATTTACCCTCGCATAAAATAATGTACAAAGTGCGTGGGTTGAGTACAGCCTTTGCGGAAGATTACCCATTGAAGGTGGCCGCGGCGCATTATATTTTTGTTTCGCCAACGAGGCAAATTTTAGTCCGGTGGCCTTAGAGAACTGCAACTGGCCATCAAGGTCGAATTTCCTGAATATTGGGCAAACATCATATCCAGTCCGCATGCTAAGTTAAATAAGCGCACAGAAAGTGGGGCATTTCTAGAAAAATTGACCAACCCTTCCACTACTGGAAAATAAGGGTAAGCGAAGCTTGTCCTACGTGCGCCTGACTTTCGTCACGGTTAAGTAACCCACACGAAACGGTGCCGGATTGCTTCGGCCTCCCGCTCCCTCGGCTCTGGATCTTCTCTTTGCGGTCAGATTGCCTCTGTTCGGGCGACTCTAGTATCAGCGCGCCGACGGCGAGCCCTTTCACGTTCGGTGGTGGTGGTAAAAACTTTAATTCGTCAACAGAAAATGATTTATGAGATTACATGTGGGATGTCTTGATGGCTTCGTGAGGCGGCCGTCAGACCGTGTGCTACGGCGACTTCTAAAGCTCAGGTCACGACCCGCGGTTGAACCGCAGGTTCCGAGCTGGTCACTGCAGCCTCCCACTGCTCTCGGTTGGATAGCTGCCATTCGCCTCAAGGTTTGAGCTCAGGGCATTCGTGCAAGATGTGTGCTAAATCGGCTTTGTCGGCCTCGCATAGCGTACATTCGAGGGAGTGTATCTCTGGGTAGACTATGGATAGTTTGTACGGGTTGGGGAAGATGTCTGTTTGGAGTTGCCTCCACGTCGCCTGCTGGTTTTCGGCTAAGGATTTGTCAGGGGGTGGGTATTCGAGTCCTTGGTTTTTATAGTATTGCGTAATTGACGATTTGCAGAAGTCGGAGCGCCACCTAGCGCGAGAAACAGGAAGCTTGCGCCTCGCCGCTTGGTTGGAAAACCTCCCGGCTCCAGCCTTGCTTTGGTACGGCGGCATCGAGTGGCGACGTTGTGTTTGCAGAGCTTTTTTCACGTTTTGTGAAAGCGTCGACGTTCTTTGGTAGTTGCTTATGACCTGCCTTAAATATGATTGAAGAGGACTTCATTCCCTTGCCGTTTTTGCAAATGGGACGGACAACTGACTTCTCAGAGTGCCGGATAACGAGCGACAATGCATGGGGTTATCTTCATGCCAACACTTCGTCCGTTTGTCAGGCACACCGCCGATCGGCTTTTAAAAAAGAAGGTTAAGTTAAGAACATAAAACTTAACCTAAACACCGTGGACCCTCCACTTAGCCTCATACGAGCTACGTACACGCCATCCATGAAGTCGGGCATCTACGTGGTTACAGCATGGTTCACAAAAGCCATTGGCGACATTGCCGGAGAGCACTGTGAATATGTGGCTGGATGAGTACTTTATGCCTGTCGCATTCCCCGAACTCTTAGTTGTTGCATGGGACAGTAGGTGTACACGTTCTAGCTTGCAAATTTGGTATTCGTGTTGTGCTGTTTCTCCAAACTGCTGTGTTGCATGCTCGCGGTGTACGAAGCCGTATCCCAAATTTCGTATGCGCTATATGTTCGCGGTAGATTATTCAGTGTGTTTTTGCGACCGCTAAGGCCTCAAAGCTCACGCCAACCTATTTTATTATACGTTATATTAGCTTAAATATGGGCAACGCGTGCGTCCGCAGGCCAGTGCGCTCCCGCTCACTCGCGAATACTCATCAAGGCAGATAGTTGGGTGAATTGGTTCGAACTCATGGTGGAAGGGAGCGCAACTTAACTGACATGTACGGAATCAAAGAAGACGAGCGCAGACACGCAAACGACACGAAGCACGTAGACTGGCCGCATCTGTTTGCGCCGGTTTTCACAAATCACTTAGTCGTACTCGCATATACTCAGTGACGAGTGCGAAGGAAAACTGCATTCTTTATGTTTAGGTTCAGCGAGACCTGGCCGGCACGTCGCTGGCCTTCTGCTCAGCGTTGCAGGACTGGCAGGAGATGACTAGGGAGTGGAAGTCGCCTGCACAGGCCACAGAGAGATCGAATGCACCGTTAGCCGCCCCGGCGTGCCGTCCGGGTTCGACCGCTTCACCGCTGCCGTCCACAAACTTCTCATCTCCACATTAACCTCTGCGGGAGGAAATCTGAAGAAATTACTATTTTCATTTCCATAAGGATAGCTCGTGCAGCCGAAAGCGACGCAGTTGGCCGGCATGTCACGCCCGAGTTGCGCAGTTTGCTTTCTAACCACGGATGGATGGGTGGATGGATGTTATGAGCGTCCCCTTTGGAACGGGGCGGTTGGTTGCGCCACCAAGCTCTTGCTATTATACTGCCTAATGTCCTACCTAGGTTAAACAATGAAAAAAGAAAAAGAAACGCTATGAACTACCACGCCCAAGTTTTCTGATCCCCTACTGCGAACTGTGTACTTCTCCGTCTTTTGTCGTTTCCCTACTTTTCTTCCATCAATCCTCCAATCGCCTCTTACTAATCCCTATTCCGGACATGCATGGGACAGTAGCACTGGGACGGAGACGGCGCTCACGAAGCGCCGCCCCGCGGCCGGTTCTGGCGCATGCGCAGTCGTACTTCTGCAAGTGGTCAATTTCGTGGTATGATGCGCTCTTTTGCTTCTCGCAGGATCGGTTGGCTCACTGCCCGGTTGACGAGCCCTCGGGCAAAATTGCGAGCTGCTTCGTTCCCAGGATGGGACGAGTGCGCAGGGATCCACATGATTTTGATCTGGCGGGGCATGAAATGTGTTTTCTTTAGGATTTGTAGCGCCGGTTAGTGGATTCTGCCTTTGGCAAAATAACGCACTGCCGTCTTGGAGTCGCAGAAAATTATTTTGGCTGCGGTATTTGTGATAGCTATAGCTATCGCGGCTTCTTCCGCGTGCCTTCTGAAACTGGTCACCGTTGTTGCGACGCCTGTTTCTCGAACCTCGACCGGCGGTACTATTGGGTAGCGTGACGTTGCCGGCAGGCTGCAGGCATCCGGCAGACCATGGCGAGCAGGCAGGGACGAGACGATTTCTAGTGCGAAATTTGCACTGTTTATTCAAAGTTTGGTGAAGGATATAAAAGAAGAGAATGAATGAAAAATACACTACGGGGCCGTTTAAATAGGCCCGCTAAAATCGTAGCCGGGATCTTGCTCACGTCAACGTCACGTGGCATGCACTGAGTCTGGTCGGGAATGAGCGGCTGATCCTTTCTCATAGCCGACGTTTCACGTGCTTGCCTCCTCTGGTGGCAATCCGCGGGTCCTATTTGGTTCGCGGAAAGGGTCTCCCCTAGAGTCGCACAGTTTGTGAAAAGGGTTCTTCCCTAGAGTCGCACAGTTCGTGGAAAGGGTTCTCCCCTTGAGTCACACACACAAAAAGGGGCCTGTAATCACTACGGGGCGCCTGCCAGACCGCCAACCACTCGAGACAAACATAGCAAGCTAGGGATCCATCCTCCGTTTCGATTAGGCATGGTCATTGAGCAACCTTTTTGCCCGGGGGCCTACACACCAAACGTAACACCGCGGTGATTGGTTAGATGTCGTTTCCTACCACCCCTACGGAGAAAGCGCCGCGTTCTTCGAGTTTGGCTACGTCTACGTAGACCGCCTCCTCGTGGTTTGCGTAGTGTTTCTGAAGTGCTTTGGCCGCGTGCCTGTCTCCGTTTGCTGTGATACATGTTCTTAGGGATTGGATCGACCCTGAGGTGACTGAAGATGTTTATGGGTATGGCCTCGACGTTTGTTTGAGTGCTCTCGTACGGGATGTTTAATTTCCTTAGGATGTCTCTTCCCGCAGGTGTCTTGGTTAATCTTTCCTATTGGGCTGTTCTTTGTGCTTCAACTAGTTCGTCCAGCGTGTTGTGGACGTCCATTTTCAGGAGTCTCTCGGTAGATGTGTATCTCGGCAGGTGGAGCGCCGCCTTGTAGGTTTGTCTTAGGCAGTTTGACTTTTCCTTCTCCGCTTTATACAGTTTGAGATATGGGAGGGAGTACACGAAACGGCTGAGCACGAAAGCCTGGATTAGACGCCTAAGATCCGCTTCCTTCATCCCAAAGTGTTCGTTGGCGATGCGTCGGATCAAACGGTTGGTTTGGTTCACACATGCCGTAAGTTTGTTGATAGTCACTGTGTTTTTGCAGTTGCTTTGTAGGTGCATACCTAGTATCCGGATCATTTGGACCTCGGGAATTAGGGCGTCGTCCACATATATTTCTCTCAGGACTGAGGTTTTTGCATGGCCTTGTGAATTGTATCTCATGACGAGAAATCCGATTTTTGCGAGGAGCACGATAATCCTATCTTTCTGGCGCGTTCTGAGACAACGTCTGCTCCAATTTGCAGTAGGTGTTCGATCTCCCCGTCGTTCCCCTTGGTTACCCAGAGTGTAATTTGGTCTGCGTATAGGGAGTGCGATGGTTTGGTTTTCCTTCGAGCAGCTGTGCCATGGGTATGAGCGTGACATTGAAAAGGAGTGAGAGTACCGATCCTTGTGGCATTCCCCTGCTTCCCAGTGAGAAAGGGTCGGATGGGAGTGACCCGAAGCGTATCTCCGCCGTCCTAGCGGATAGGAAGGCTTTGACCTTGGTGTGGGTTCGCTCGCCTACTCCTAGATTTGAAAGGGCTTCCGTGATAGCCTCGTACTTCACTTTGTCGAATGCTTTGGTTAAATCTAGAGCTAGGGTTGCTTTGGTTCGTTTGCTGTGAATAGGGTTGATGACCTCCTCCGATAGTCTGGGCATGAGGTCTTGTGTGGAGAGATGTTGTCTAAAGCCCAATATTGTGCTTGGGAAGAGTTCGCGCTTGTCCATATGTTCTTGCAGGCGATCTAGAATCACGTGTTTTATCCATTTGCCCAGGCATGACGTGAGGGAGATAGGTATCAAATGTTGTATTTGTAGACTCTTCCCTGGTTTAGGTATGAAGGTTATCTTTGCGTGTTTCCACGCTGCTGGCAGCTTGCCTTTTCCCCAGCATTGATTGAAGAGTTTTGTGATAGCGTTAATTGATTCCTCATCCAGGTTTCTCAAAGTTCGGTTTGTGATTCCGTCCGCTCCCGGGGCAGGGGATGTGCGGAGTTTGTGTAGCACCGCCCTCACCTCTGCCGTCATTATTTCCTTGTCCATTCCTGTATTCGAAGGTCATTTGTACTCGGGAAGTGTTTCCTTGTCAGAGGTATCTAAATATCTGCTCCTAAGTTCATCGAGGAGTTCGTCGTCTAGAATGTGGTGTTCCTGTATAATGCGGAAGATGTTCTTGTTGTGTGCCGTCTTACAATTTTCAGGGTCTAGGAGGTAGCTGAGTAGGTGCCACGTGTGTTTTAGGACAACTTTTCCATTCATCCGGCCGCATGTTTGACCCCATTGTTGTTTGACCAGCTCTTCTGCGTGGTCTTCTATATTTTCAAGCTTAAGTTTTCTGTTGTATATTTGCTTGAGCCATCTCTTTTGAAGGCTTTCGTGTGCTTGCCACATGTGTAGTAGTCTGTTGTCTATTGAGTGTGTTTCCGCTGAGACTGATATGCTTTCGGTTGCGGTTTTGACTTCCTTGCCTAGCTGTTCAACCCATTTGTCGAGGTCATCGATGGTGGTGGGTTCGTCTCGTGCTCTGATGAGTCTAAATTTGTCCCAGTCGGTGATCGTGATCTCTTTCCTCCCTTTCTTCTTTAGCGATGTGGCCGGCATAGGGGTTTTGATTATATAATGATCGCTGCCTAGGCTGCAGGCGGTGTTCCTCCGTTTCCCTTCTCCCACGTTCTTACTGAGCGTGAGGTCGGGGCTGGTGTTCGTCTACACACTGTTTCGTATTCACGTGGGTTGTAGCGCATCGTTCAGTAATGTTAGGCCTTCGTCTTGGATGTAATTCCATATTGCCGTGCCCTTCTTGTTGTTTATTTTGTAGCCCCAGGCCGTGTTCCTGGTGTTAAAGTCACCTACTATTAATAGCGGCTTGTGTCCGCAGAGCCTGAGTGTTTTGTTAACTGCCTCTGCTATCGGGGAGTGGTTCGATCGGGGGGCGCTATACATGTTGAGAATAAATAGGCTCGCTTGTCCTCTTTTCTGTGGAATTATTTCCACGAGGAGGCAGTCCGTGTCCTTCGTGTCTATTTCGTGTTCGACGGCGGTCAGGTTTTTGTGGATCAAGATGGCCGCACGCGGGTTTTGCGCTCCTATTCTTTCGTATGTTTTATAGTTTCTGAGTTTGGATTTAGTTAGCGTTTCTTGCAGTGTTATGATGTCCGGAACTTCCGGCTTGCCTAAGTTTTGGATGTGGAGTTGTAGGTTCTCCCGCTTTGGGCGAAAGCCCCTGCAGTTCCACTGTGATATTTTGATTTCCTTAAGTTTTCCTCCATATTCGTTTGTTCTTTGTACCTGAGCGTTTATGAGACCGAATTTGCATAGTGAGATCGCTGCAACTTGCTCGGCATGATCAGTGAGTTGAGTTTGTATCGTGGTTACGGTTGCCTCCTCTGTTTGGCTTTATAATCTGTGGCCGGGAAGCGTGGAAGCGGTTTCCTTTTTCTGATTGTTGGCCGGCCAGCGGCCGATTTCTCTTTATCGGCGGCTTTGTCGTTGCCGTCGTCGGTAGTGTTGGATGACGTAAGCGGCGTCGCAACCTTCTTCTTAAGGTGAACGAGGTCGTGGGCCTTGATGGCTGAGGTCCTGAGCTTTTCGTTGTTGTATTCTTCCGGAGAGATATCTCCCGCATCCACGGTACGCTCGATTCGGGCTCGGCGCCGGCTGTTTTCGCCGCCGGCGGCAGAGAGAGGCCCTAGTCGAGCTAGGCCTAAAGTAGGCCCAGCTCGACTAGGTGCGGCTCGGGGGAGAAGTGCCCGAAATCCGGATAGGAGCAGGTCTTGTCTCCAAAAAACGTTGCGGTTGGGTGCACAGCACCCTCACTGACCTCGGTGTGATGTTCCCGGGTCCTCGCAGTCCGTAATGTCGCCAAAAATTGGTCGAAACTCGGCAGCCCGTGTTACTCACGTCCGCATTGCTCGACGGCAAGATAGCGACCTCTCTTCACGGGCGAGTTCTCGCCGCCGCTTGTCGAACGCTGCCCACTCCTCGGGGGAACGCACAAGGTGTGGCCATTCCATTTGTTTTCCGAAATTGAACTGAATGGAACCAAAGCCAGCGCAGAGCACGCGAAACCCTTTCCTGCCCTTTCCCTCCCCGGCAGAAGCGAAATGACTCCGTTTGGTAGCGCGCGTGGCGTGAGCGCGTGCCTATCCAGCTGGAATGCTTGCTAATGACTCACGCTCCGGCGCCGGTGCAGCTGTCAACTCAACAAACCGCTCTTTCCCGCAGCTGCTTTGCTCTGGGAGCAAATGGTTTTTCTTTTCTTTTTTTTGTATGTGTGATCATATCGCCACCGAAACTTGTGAGCCAATACAAGCTTCGCTTGAAAATCTGAGGAGAGCTAAGCGTGTTGTATAGAAATCGGGAAGAATTATTCCTCTCTCTAGGGCGAACTATAATAGTCACCGAGATCAATTTTCATCAAAATGAAGGGAACAAGATTGCCACTGTTCGTGCGAAGTTTACTGCGTGGGGATAAATGACAGGCCTTAGGCAGAAAGTCCTTTTGGAAGTGCTCGAAAGCGTTTTGCGGCTGTCATCCCCAATTATTCCTCCGTGTCCTAAGAGACACCATGACACGCAGTTAACATTCTCTGGTTATGAATGCAATATTGTTATGGATGATGCGTGGGGAAAGTTTAACGTTGCTGGATTAATTGCGATTGCTGCAAATAATTATTGAACCAATGATTTTTCCCTATTTCTCGGTTTATACAGAAGCACCCATGCACGGTATCCAGCTCGCTCCTCGGTGAACTAAACGAGTCATTTCGTTTGTATTTCGTGATTTTGGTGGGAGGTTCTGGGTGATGTGTAGACAAAGTTCCAAACTTGCGATTCAGTTACGGCGCAGAACTTAGGTAGCTGTTCGGGGGAGAACTACAGTATAACGGTCCTTGAGACCGAATTCTGCGAAAAGAAATTTGAAAAAACGAGGGGGGGGGGAGGTACATTGTGGCTGGTTTGCTGGAAATCACTCAGCCCACCTGTGTACTTGAAATAGCATTTGTGCCCAACTCTGAAAAAACTGCTAAGAGTCGCAATCGAAAAAAAAAGAACAGTTAAAATACGGCGGCAAAGGACCGGAAACTTCTTGTTCAGAAAGACGGACAATCTGATCTGTTCCACGTGCGTAGCAGGCATGACCGTGGGAAAACTGTCTAAATAGCTGCATGTTTCCCTAACACCAAAATGACGAGTTTGCCAGTGGAAGCAAACAAAATTTCGAACGAAGTACAAAAAAAAAAGCAAGAACCTATCTTTCCTTCATTTGAATGTTCGATCAGCGAGTCTGTCTGTTCGAACATATTGAAAGTCCGATATATGTATGCTCACAGAAACATGCTTTTCTTTTAGCAGTGACGTCATAAGAAACCAGGAAAATGAAAACGTTTTTATCAATACGTAGTATAATCCTGGCGTTGGAGTGTTAACTAATGTACATCGATACCTTCCTGTGAATTACCTGTAGAATATGCCTTCACGAGTAGTGATGTGGAATGCCTTGCTTCGGTATGGCTGAAATATCTGTTTGCGGCAACGTACCGCCCTCCAGATTAATGTGTGCTGCGCTTTTTTTTATTATCTGCAAGATGTATTATTTATTATGCGACTGAACACTGATCCACGCTAGTCCATCGCGGGGATTTGAACATGGACATGTTGAACGTGGACAGGTGTATTTAAGACCTGATTATCATCACATGGATTCTGTAACGTAATTTCAATGCCAATGTGCACAAAGACGAGCACCAGGCCTTTAATAGCCCTGTTTGTCACAAGCCTTGACAGAAAGCTATAGCTATATAGAGCTTATCCTGTCCGCGGCCGTTTCTCCATACTTTTTAGTATTAATCAGTCATGTTCTTCTAGAAAAGAACAACCTAGGTTCAGTACAAAAGTTCAAAACATCAATCAAAGAACATTTAAAAATTTTCGTCCAGACTTCTAAATCTTCATAGGGACGCGGTACGCAATTCACATACGCCCGATGAAGCATACAATACCGAACCGGCAATTTTTTGCAGTTTCTATTGCGTTCATAGCTCGCCATCGACACAATTATTACATTATTCCCCGGAAGTGCAACAAATAATGAATTGCTCTTGAAGACGGCCATTTTCAAAACGCGCGCCCACGGCAGCTCGGCTTTGGACGCGAGAAAGGTTACTCGAAACGTCCACGACAGTTTCTGTGGCGGTTTCGCGGTACCAAATACCGCTGGCGCTTCCACACTGTGGCCGTGATGCCAGAAGCTTAGTTCGTTCAGCACAAGAAAGGGAGCTGGGGCTGTTCCCCTGCGCTTCCAAGAGAAGGGTCAGTTTGGTGGCTTTCCGGGACACGCTCAACGTCTGCGCTTCAACCATCACACCCCGCCACCTGCCCTTTCGGGGACGTGGAAGACGCCTTCTTTCTTTATTTTCTTTCCCCCGTCCAAGACCGGCGCTGGGCTTGGATGAGTTCTGGACAAATGGTGCTGTAATTATTCATTTTTGGCGTTCTCGAGGAATCATAGGTCACGTACCGTAACTATAGAGTCGACAGCTACCTATTAAAGAAATATAGAAAAGAAAGAAAGAAGCAAAATACAAATTTTTGGAGTCAGTACTTTTTTTTTCGCTATTTAAGTGAGCTTACACAATATTTCCCCTCCAGCGTCTTTAAAAAAGGAAACACAAGCGCGCAAACTCAGGATAAGAAAATAATGCCTCAAAATGCTAGAAAGAATTTTCCAAAGTTTTTTTTTAATACACGTTATAATGATGAATAGGAAGCGTTCTGGGGACAAAGAAATAAAATTAATGTCTTCCAGCGTAACAGAAACCTTTTTAATCTTGATATGAGAAATCTGAACATTTTAAGCAGACAAACGAAATATCTGGTCGCTCATTGGTGATTGAAACTGTTAGCCAACTAATTGTAAATGGTTTAACAGTCCAAGACTCATTATTAGCAGATATATTTGAGAACTTCTTCTGTGCCTTCAGTAACAAGGCGACATTATGACGAGGCATTAGGTAATATAAGATAAAACGGACATTGTGCGTTTTTAATCACTTATATTGTGCCTTGAGTAACAAGGCGACATTATCACGAGGCATTAGATAATATAACATCGAACGAACGTTGCCTGCTTTTTAATCTTATAACGAAAAATTTGTTTCTGGAAATATTTGGGTCCCACAAGAGCTCGGCATGTGACCTATATAGCATGCAAATAAGGTGTTATTCAGACGGTTATCGGTCTAATGTCGGAAAGGTACGATGAAGTACTCTGAACAATGGTTCAGAGTACTTCAAATAAAGAGCTTCGGAAACATGGTGATGCAGTCGAGGCACGCACGCGCACACACACAGACACACACACACACACACACACACACACACACACACACACACACACACACACACACACACACACACACACGCACACGCACGCACACACACGCACGCACACACACACACACACACACACACACACGCACACGCACGCACGCACGCACGCACGCACGCACGCACGCGCGCACGCACGCACACACACACACACACACACACACACACACACACACACACACACACACACACACACACACACACACACACACACACACACAAATGTCAAGCAATTAACAGAAGTCATGGATTACCTGGAATGGAGACGTAGGCCACAGAATCTAGTAATTAGTGGTGTATTGGCAACACGATACGAAGAAGTGTTGAGTAAGTTTAATGGCATCGGACGACTGGCCAAGCTTTCCGACCTGAGCCTGAACGAAGTGGAGGTAGTGCGTAAACTACGCGCAAAACCAAGAAAGGTCAGTCAATATATCGTCCATTTCAACAAACAGCAGCATAGAGATTACTGACTGCAACATTGTAAGACACTCAGAAACTCTCATTAGAAAGCGTTTGTTACAGAAAACCGCCAAAAGCCGCATCATTTCATATGCACGCCTTGTACCTTCACACCACCTGTACTTTTACGTCATGCTTATCATTCACGCGCTGGCCTTCGTCCTTGGAGAAGTTATTGACGTGCTTGAAATTTAAGATGTCGCAGTAGACTGTATATCGCGCCGTACATAATTTTTTGCGTTGGCGGTCTGTTTCCATTTGTGTATATTATGTTTCCTTTTCATGTAAGAAACGTATCTAAAACGTCGCCGCTTCGCCTGAAAGGCGAAGCATCGTTTGCGGTAGTAAATTATTAGACAGCTGTACGAAGTAAGGATAGTAATTTTATCGGCCGTATAAAGTTGTAAACATTCACTTACTAACTAAATTAACAAGCATGATGCCACGCGCGCACGGGCATCCGTGAACACACCTCGTTCCATGACCGCGGACGCTCTGTACGAAGTAGGGATAGTAATTTTATCGGCCGTATAAAGTTGTAAAAATTCGATTACTGACTAAATTAACAAGCATAGTGCCGCACGCGCACGGGCAAACCTGAGCACACCTCATTCGATGACCGCGGATGCTTGCTGTGAAAACGCTGGCGTGAGGAACAGCTGCTGCAGCAGCGTGCGAATTGATCTTCGTGTTGCCTCTGACTTCAACGTGAACTAAGCGGCGATAGCACAGCGGACACGAAGCTATCAGCCCTCAGGGCACCTAGACTCTGTCCTCATCACACATCGCTTTCAAGATAGGGCCCGCGTGGCCGCCGCTCAGCCGCGCCATCCACACCCACCGCCGAAATAGACCTCCCTCAGCCCTTGCACGCGACGAAAGACGGCGCGCGTTCACCCCGCCTTCCTTCCTTGCTCGCGCGAGATCGAGCCATAATCCTCGGTTCACCCTCCGACGCTTTCACTCACACACAGATCACAGGGCCGCAATACTATCGCACTAGGATTTATCGCATACGCAACATCACAGCGACGCCGATGGCGGAAACGCACCTGGAGTGTCTATATGTCCACACTTGAATTGTTGTCGTAATAAAATTACAAATAGCTCCTCCACAATTAATGTCCACCAGCTGTTTTAAAGAGATGCTGCCATGTGTATTTCTCGGGTCCTTAATAAACCCGCCGCTGTGCCTTAACGGCTGGGGTGTTGCGCTACTAAGCACGAAGCATCGGGATCAAACCCGGGCCGCGGTGTCCGCATTTCGATGGGGGCGAAATGCAAAAACGCCCGTGTCACGTGCATTGGGGGCACGTTCAAGATCCCCTGGTGGTAAAAATTAATCCGGAGTACCACACTGTGGCGTGCCTGATAATCAAATCGTGGATTTGCCGCGTAAGTGCCAGAATTCAATGGGATCTCTCAGAAGCAGCTTGTTCCTAACTGCAGTGGAAAATATGCTGAAATAAAGTGTGTTGGATTGATGGTTGCTACAACATCCGCCCTCGGCACGACAAGCCCTTTGCTACGCTGACTCACTGAGCCGAAGTTAGCTGACGTTACTTAACGGCGTGCGGCCTGAGACGGATCAGCTAATACACATGGGCACGCGGACAGGATACTATAGAAATAATTCAGGCAAAGCGCTGCCTTTGTCGTAGACTACTACCCTGAGCTGAAAAGTTGTGCAATAAAATCCTGCTCCGTGTTGCAGTGGATGCTGCTTTGCTGCAACCTGCCAGCAAATTTAACATTTCGAACGAACGGAGAAGTTAGCATTTGTCACTATAGCGGATCGATGTTCTCGTACTACATTTTGGGTGACGATGAAAGCGAGAGTAACTGACTGAACAGTTAGCCATAAAATGGGCGCTTTCGTCCCTCAAGGGACTAACTGCAAGAATGTGCGTGCCATGTGCAAACTTTGGAGGGTAAGTGTACTGGCCGGAAAGAAAACAACGGGAGGATGAATGGCAGCAATTATACCCACGCACTCCGCTGTTTTTTCGCGTGTCATTGAGTCGGATGGCGGTAACGGCATTGTCTGTATAAATACAAGAAACATAAATAATTTCAGCCTGTCTTTTAAACTACATGCAGGACAGCACTTTACCTCTTCTTGAAAAAAAAACGCGTAAAATTTTGAAGGTGGAATATGACGAGCGATGCACTTTATGCGCACACTAAAAGCGAACGATACTCATTAAACGCGCAAGTCATTGATGGAGTGGCAGAAGTTCTTGGTCAATGGTACCTAACTTGTCTCCGTTCGAAGGAGATTGCAACCGCTCAAATGGTGCTACTAGTAACAGCGCAAAATGTAGACAAGAGACGAGACAAGAAGGCACCACAAGCGCTTGTGGTGTCTTCTTGTCTCAAATGGTGCTACTAGTAACAGCGCAAAATGCAGACAAGAGACGAGACAAGAAGACACCACAAGCGCTTGTGGTGTTTTCTTGTCTCGTCTCTTGTCTACATTTTGCGCTGTTACTAGCAGGATGGAAAACCAACAAGCCCAAGCTGCTATTCTCGCTCAAATGGGACACACTAAGCGACAGAAAAGTTTGTCTTCTCTGTCGCTTAAATAGACAAGACTAACTTCCCTATAGAACGACAATGACACAACGACAATCTTCTCTGTGGTTCCGCGTGCCCCGCTTGCCCTGCACGTAGTTCAATTAATGCGCCTAAGATTTCACGCTAACAATAATCGGGTAGCTTTCTTTTTGCAGTCGCATAAGGTTTAAGCACACGCAACGCTGGACTCTCCCGGCATAGAACACAGAAAGTGCCGGGTCTCTGTTGCATTGCCGCACCTGCGTTGAGATGTTTGACATACTCCCACCATTATGTCTCGTCAACAGACCATAAGTAACTGTTTCATAGACTGTAAACATGCTATATTTGGGGGGGGGGGGGTGCATCCTACAACGGATTCTTAGAAAAGATATTCACATCACGCCATACTCAAATAGGTTTTTATCGCTTAAAAAAATACTCGTTCTCGCGACCTACATGATTTTTCTATCACGAAGATCCAGCTTATGTGAGAAGTGTGTGCGCGGCGCAAGCTCTGCCAGCAAACTTGATGCACTTGACGGACGCATATGTGTATTTACCGGAGTTTAGAATTTGTAGTGATGTTTGCTCTGTAGTATATTTGCAGTTTTGTTTTCCATACGCAATAAAGAAAAAAGGAAAAGCACTTTCGTGAAGTAGTGGTTAGAGTACTTGACTCGCGAAGCTGAAGACATGACTGCGAATCATAGAGCTTTCTTTTCTTCACTTCATATCAATCTTTATTTATCATTGTACAAATGGCTAATCTCGTTAACTGCTTCTTCGAGGGGCATCGGAAAGAATGACCATTGCTGCCTTGAGAAGCATCGGAAAGGAGCAATAATTATTGTTTGAAGGAGTAACCGCATGGGGAGTAACATTTCATTCCCTCGCAGTGACACTCTTAAAAAAGTATGCACCCTTTCGGCCTTATTTTCTCCCACAACAGTAATTGCCATCTGTATTGCCCCCATTTCCTCTCTTTAACGCGGCGAGCCCCGTACTTCCCGGTCACGAATGGTGAAGAACACGGACGATACACGGAGGTGGCTGGGACAAGACAACGTTTATTGCTCTGATGGCGTGTTAATATAGGCTTTGGGCGAGACGGTTAGAGAGGGAGGCGTGGCGTCATAGAGATATAGCAAATGACATGCGCATTATCACCGTGACATAGCATTCTCGGCCGGAAAGTAGCGAGACCAGAGATTTCAAGAAAGGAAACGCAAGGCAGCTGACGATTATTATTGTGGGCTAGACAGGATAGATAAACTTTAAAGAATAATCAGAATAGTGGCAATTGGTCGGGGCCCCTAGTCCAGGGCTCCGCTGGTCCTTGCCATCTACTCAGCTCTCTTAATCAGCTTGAGCTGGTCGTCGAGGGCCGGGCTGCACAGCAGTGCCTTCCATTGCTCCCTCGTCATGTTCATGCCGGGGTGTTCTATGTTGTGTAGCGCGCACTCCCGCGTAATGCGGCATATAGGTGGTGTGGCCCCGCACCGCGGGCATTTTCCCGTGTAGTCTGTAGGGTGTATGCGATGTAATATGCGTGGGTTCGTGTGACTGTCTGGAGCCTACGCCTGGTAGCGGCATCCTCTGTCTTTAGATTTCGATGGGACGGTGGATATCGAAAGCGACTTCCTCTGTGGTAGTTCACAATGGCTGAATGCTCGAGGACGATGGAGTCCGGGTCTTCTGCAGCCGGCGTGATGAGTGCTCGGTTATGCGCGAATCCTCGAGCTGCTCTCTCGTCGTGCTGGTTGCCCGTGATGCCAGTGTTGCCCGGTATCTAGATGATGCTTGGGTAGTGATGTCGTCAGTGTCCTCGAGTATTTGGGCTAGGACTTGGGCAGTCGGCCTTCCGAGTCTTCCCTGCAGGAAGTTGCGGCACGCCTGCTGGAAATCCGTGAGGATCGTCAGTGGTTTGTCTGCGTGTTGGCCTCCGTGGATGGCTAACGCGATGGCCAGCTCTTCGGCTTCCGCGATCGTGCAGGGGCGGGTCGATACAGCGGAGGCGATGTGGCCTCGGCGGTTGCGTACCACTGCCACTGCGCCCTTGTTCTTCGTCCCATACATGGCGGCGCCCGTAAAACGGGCCGCGCTATGGGACAAGATAAACCCCGAAGCGTGCAAAATTTTTAAGAATGTACACGTCAAAAGAACGAAGGCTTGTGGCAGGTCAGTTACTTCCCAAAAGGAGTAACTTCCACGTCTGATTCCTCCTTCTTTCTTAGGATGTAGTGCGCAGACAATCACCTGGTCGTAAATAGCAACTCAACCAAAAAAAGAAAAAAAGAATCTTTCCCACATGCGTGGCCCTTCCTACAGCGTGTGGCCGCAAACCACTAGCGACCGTGCCCGACAGTCTACATTGTTGAGGCGTCTCTGCGTATAATTAAGAATGCATTTCTTTCTGCGGTTTTATGCCGCGAGGTGATTGCGCGTGCACAGCCGTGTCGGCCTTCATTCCGCCATGTTATTGCAGTTGCCTTGGAGGAAAAGTATTTTGCTTGTTCTACATGTACCATGTGTCTCTCATGTGTATTCTTGCGCGTGTAGTTTTCCATCAGTAGTTTGTTGCAAAACGCAGACGAAAAAGAATGTAAGCTTGCTGCTTGCCGCTGCAAGAAATAAAAAAAAAAATATTTGCCTCATCCAGCTCCCTATTGACCTGTTCTCAGATTTACGTGAAGTATACCGAGAGAGAAATATCCACCACAACATTCTGTTCATTTTTCCGTCTTCCTAGCGTAACACAATACGAAGTAATTGGTACGGCGTTCTTTATTCGGTAGGACTTCGGGTGCTGAAAATAGTTCTTTGTAAATATTCTTTACACAAATCTTTGGCCCGTAATTTCTTGCCAGTCCATGCTTTAAAAGAAAGAGCCGGCACGGTAGCTTAATTAGTGGAAATAGTGGCTATGGGGCCTAATTCGAGCTCCCAGGTTCAATCCGGGCCGCGGAATTCGGCGGCGACCAAATGGGAAAACCCTGGTGTACTGATATTTACTTGCATGTTAAGGAATCTTATAGGTGGTGAAAACTAAAACACCGCGGGTACCTCATAATTGCACATTGTTGTTTTGCCGTGTAAAACCCCAGAACTTGTTCATTAAAAAAAAAAAGAAGCTAGCTGTGTCCTTCGGCTATATTTTAGGAGTTTAAGGAAAATGAAATTATCTTCGAATCTGATTTCTCAGAAAAACAGGTTATGCCTACCTGGTATTTCAAACCTGCATGTAATGATGGTCCCAACTGTACGTTAGGTCGACTGAGCAGCTTGTATAGATAAACGGCCACTTTTAGGCACCCGGTGTATTATCATAACGACAATAATGAAGCAGTTAAAGGAACGGCATGCCTCACATCGACATGAGATATATGCATATTTGCTTTGTTCGTTGAAAGTGATAAGTGTGCTACAACGTGCACCAGTCAGTTTTAATGTGATGAAAATATGGCGAGACTGTCCCCCCAAAAAAAGGTCTCCTTGCCTGAGTCGAGTTAACAGATTCACAGGCTGCCCCGAAACGGGGCGTTTATATTGACTGACAGCTACGGACGTGTTAAGCCGAAGTTATCAAACCCCGCGCGCATAAGCCTATCTACCGGGGAGGGGGGGGGGCAGGAGGGGCACTTCCCCACCCCCATACTTTCAGAACTGGGGTAGGGGCAAAGTAGGTCATTTGCAACCTCCCCCCCCCCCCCCACACACACACACTAACCGGAAATACGGTGCATGGTGGAGTGCCAACCAATATCACTCGAGCCTACAGAAAGCCGCTTGAAGCACTGATAATGACCCTCCATCCCGCCTCCCCTCCCTACGGTCAGAAGTGAAAGGAAAAAGTAGGCCATTTGCGCCCCTCTCGCTCTTCCCACTGCACACACAGTTGTGAAAATGGCCAGCTGTCGGGTGCGCACTGACAAAATCAACAAAGCAACAGCGGTTGCCAAGTTTTCTCTCAGAATTGCGCCCGCATAGGTACGATTCATTTATTACGTATCCCGTGCTTGGGGAGCTGGTATTGTCTTTCGGGCGTCGCCGCCACATGCTGGAGTATACATGACGCTAGGCGGGCCGCACTAAGCAGGAGCTGCCGTACTTTGCGGTGAAAGACGCCTATGGGGCATGCCTTGCAAGCCTGCATTGCTGAGAAAGCACTCGCTAGGCAGTTCGAACCAAGTTTAATCCACCCACCCTTGCATCCCTCTTGTTTGTTGGGGCCGTCTAACCTAACCAGTTTTGAAAACACAAAATCACATTTGCTTTTTATAATTTACTGGTTTTTAATCAGTGCTGCCACTTTAGCGATATTGTAGGTAGATTTAGTTAATTTTTTGTCTGTTTATGGCAAAGCTTTCTATTTAGCAATGAACAACATTTTTAGTGACTTGAATGAACAATTGATGACATTTTAGCGGCTTAT
The DNA here is from genome assembly GCF_050947875.1 of Dermacentor variabilis. NCBI lineage: Eukaryota > Metazoa > Arthropoda > Arachnida > Ixodida > Ixodidae > Dermacentor > Dermacentor variabilis. The sequence continues at coordinate 183,195,289 of NC_134569.1, forward strand.
TAGAAAGGTTGCTCGAAAACAATTCGCAGTTTCGCCGCAAAGGCAAAACACCGATTGCGATAGCAAACTAGTAGATAGCTGTACGTAGTAAGGATACCAATTTTATCGGCCGTGTGAACTTGTAAACACTGGCTTACTAACTAAATGAACAATGATAGAATATGTATACGCGCGAGTGAACGAGGAGTTGGAAAGAAACAGACACACGGAGACAGCGCTGTCTTTGTGTGTCTGTTTCTTTCTACGCCCTTGTTCAGTCACGCTTATACATTCTATCGTGGATTCAAACCAACTAGCCCGTCAGCGTATTTTAACTAAATTAACCAACACATGTCACGCGCGCACACGTAAATATTAACACACATCGCTCGATGACAGCGGAAACAGTGATGGCAGCGGCCGCGAGCCAATTGACCTCCGTGCATATAGCGCTTCAACGCGTACGAAACGTCGAAATCACAGCGCATACGAAGCTACCGGCACTCGCGCACTCTGCAAACATCGCAGATCGCTCTGAAGATGAGGCCTGCGCGGGCACGCACTTTGGCCTCGTCGCAGACCGCTTTCAAGACACACGAGCGCGTCCGTAGTTGACGCGTTTGGCGCCCGCCAAAGGCGTCTACTACGGCGTCCGCGATTCACGTGGCCAACGCCGTAGCAGACGGCGCCGTTGTCTTCACTCTGCCTCCAAAGGCGTCTACCACGGCGTCCGCGATTCACGTGGCCAACGCCGTAGTAGACGGCGCCGTTGTACGGAGCGGCGGGCGAGGAGGACATCGAGACACCCCAGTAGCAGCCGGAGAAGAACGCCCCTCCCCCTCGCCTCACCCCCCTGGCTGGCGCGCCAGAGGAGAGGGCACGCATCCTGGCTGCGTTCCTCGCTCGCGGACGCGAGATTGAACCGCTTTCGCCGGCTCACCGCCACACGCTTTCGCACATACGGAACCTCACGGCGACGGCGATGGTAGAAAGGGGCCTTGAGTGTCCATATAATTGCTATCGCAATAAGATGATCTTCCAGAACGCAGTTTAATATTCAAAAGCTACAGGCGAGTGGCCGAAACTCGCTGTACGATGCACAGGCTCCGTATGAATCGACGGTTGCCTTCACATGGAAGCATTCACGTTGTGATTGTGCTTCAGAGCAGTGTTCATCATAGTCATCATAGCGGTCACAAAATTGAAATTTCCTTATTGTTTACAAAACCTATTACAATACGTTTAAACGCTGCGGCTTCTGTGGTGTCAACAAACCCATTAGATTGGTAGAAGTGCGCAAGCCTATCAGAGAACTCATTTACCAAAACCAAATGGAATAAATTTTGTGTTCAGATCTACGACACAGCAGGTCAATAAGACGTAACGACTGCGTAAGATAAGGGGGTAAGTATCGGAACGGTTGAGCTAGTTGACGCACGCCTTAACAAATCGCTTACATTTCTCACGACTTTCGGACCAATCAGTACTTCGCGGCGGCTTTCAGGTGGATCAAGGGCGAGAAATGTTGTATTGGACCTGTACAAAGCTCAGGTAATTGTCATAGCCATTTTAACAACGTGCGGCCAAGGGCATTCTGCAGAATTGAGTTCTGCTGCTACGAACGTCAAGAAATGCAAGAACTTGAGGGATAATATGTAGGCTAAGTGCATTTGCATGCTAGGAAAACTACGTTGCTTGTGTTCTTTTTAACCGTGCTGTATTTGTAACCTGGGGCGCTATAACGTAAAACTATTCCAAACTTTTCTATTCCATTTCTGCTATGAGCCCTCCACGATTGGTCACAATCTTTTTTCGACCTCCCCCACTTCACCTGTCTGTCACGCGAAGTCACGCAAACCGCGATACCTCCCCATCTGATATAATGTGTACACACTGATTATGCATGATTTGACAGAAAAAAAAAACAGTTATTTCTGATTCGACTCCTTTTCGCCATTAGCCCTCGGCTATTGGTAAAACGTTTTCGGGCTGCACCCACTTCACCTGCCTGTCACGCGACGTCATAAAACCACAAGAACTCTCCGCGTCAAAGTGACGTGTACGCGATAAAGATGCATTAATATGCCGAACAAAACTGATTTTTTTTTCACTTGCGGCACGTTTACCCCCTCATTCTGCCAACTCTTCGTTGCTGAGGGTCCGTTTTAGCGTCATTCTTGAGCTTTCGTTGAATGCCGGCGCGATTTTCGACCAGCCACCGCAAGCTAAGTAAGGGAAAGCCGACCAATCGTAGACGCCGGCACCACCTTCTTCATCTGGTTATCGACTTTCAGTGCAGTGGCTCTGCCCCATTGAATCCCTCTCCACTTGAGCGTTCTCCTCGCCTCTTGTCAGCCAATTAGGTACGACAAGCCTCTCAGTGTAGGCAATGTTATTCGTTTTTCAAGCAAACAAAAGTGACCTCCTATGAACGAGGAGAGCGTTTGATTGGTCTGTTCAGACAACCCTGCGGGTGACCGCCCGGTGCTTGCGTTGGTGGTTACGCAAATATGACGTCAGGAGATTGGAATAGAAACATATTGGAATAGTTTTACGTTATAGGGCCCCTGATGAAAAATTTAAGCTGTCATAATCTTTTGTGTAAATGTTAGAGGTAGGTGATTCAATATCGACTTTTTTCGGATACGAATCGAACACGAATAGTAAGTACAGAATATCAATGCTCAATATAAAATAGACAAACGCAGACGCTCATATTTAGAGCAGGAATATTTATTTCGGTGTATTTAGGAGCACGCTTGTACAAAATAGACAGTCAGCTTTCACGAACAATTAGGGTCGTTTTGAGCACAAGGTCGCCACAGCAATAATGAAAAAAGAAACTGCACGAATAGCCGCTAGACACCTTTAGAGCCTGGTGGCAAACAAGCTCTATAAGAATAAAGTCTGTTGTATAACCAATTTTCCCCAAAAAGCAAAATAAATAGTTGAATTATCAGAAGAGATGGACACGGAAAAGAAAAAGAAAAAGCTAATGACGTCTTTGGACGCCCTAGAAACAACAAAGGCCGTGTTACGAGGAAAAGAACCTTGGTGGTAACGTAAACGAAAGAACTGCGATATGACTAGACTGCAAGAAAGGCCAATTGGCAGGTCAGAAGCAAAATTAGCCGGTTGTCGTGTATTGTACAAAAAGAAGAAAAATCCAGAGGTGCGGTTCTGTAAGAAAGCTCGCACATACTTGCTAGTGAGAACCATATGAGGCCATCACATCGTGAAGAAAAGTAATACACAGGGGAAATTATTTGTAGTTTCTAAATGAAGTGTAAAATTGTGAGGCCAAAGGGAAATACAGGGAAAAATAACTTTGCTCAAAATGAGAGTCGAACCCAGAACATCCACATTACGCACGCAGTACCCTACCAATGGTGCTTACGGTGACGGCAGTTCCCACGTCCGTTCATTCTTGGGTATTCATGTACGTGTACAATATTTAACCCAAGGGATATTAACCATCACCATACCTTCAACGCAAAACCGAAAACAAAGCTTGCGTTACCAATTTTGTTTCTGAATTGCTTCAAAAGCTGTGCTGCTGTTTTACTTCTGATAATTACAATTTGCGATACTTAGTTAAGCAGGAGAACAGTAGCCCAATTTTATCAGTCGGTTGTCGCGAAATATTTGGTTGGTATTGATATTCGTAAATAGAGAATAGTTCGTTTACTAACACGAATAAAATATTACATGCCAAATATTCGTTTCCGACACTCCACATAGTCGCCAACCCTATAATAAATACATTAGTATAGCTTAAGCCCTATATACCCGGCTACTGAATTCATTGTCTTCCTTCAGCTGCACGGATATTACACCAACATGAAACGTCTAGCTTCAAGTTAGCTTCTTCACGTTAGCTCATAACTTCACGTTAACTTCACGTTAGCTTATATTAGAGTGTTTGAAAACACATACGTTCTTAAAATACACTTTACAGTTGTAGCGAGAATTTTCGTGACCTTTTTGCCTCACTTCAGCGAAACGCTCCGGAAAATATCGGCAACACTATAGACTAACGGTTCGTAATATGCGATTGAAAACCTAATCTGTCGATGACAAAGATAGCTATCACTGATAGCTATCATTTCTCAGCACTTTTTAATTGGAATGGCAGTCGAGTTATCCGCAAGGGAGGCGATCTTTACAGCACGGCCCACCTGGACCTATTTTGACTATGCTTCGCCCGCTCATTAACATGGATTTCTGTATCATCATCATCCGCATCATCAGCCTATTTTTGTGCACTGCAGGACGATGGCCTCTCTCAGCGATCTCCAATTACCCCTGTCCTGCGCCAACTGATTCTGACTTGCGCCGGCGCATTTCCCAATTTCATCAGCCCAGCTAGTTTTCTGCCGTCCTCGACTGCGCTTCCCTTCTCTTGGCAATCATTCTGCAACTCTAATGGTCCACGGGTTATCTATATCTACGCATTACATAAGCAGTCTAGCTCCATTTTTTTCTCTTAATGTCCATTACATTATCGGCTATCCACGTTCACTCTCCGACCCACACCGCTCTCTTCCTGTTTCTTAACGTTTCGCATAACATTCTTCGTTCCATCGCTTTTTGCGCGGTCCTTAACTTGTTCTCCAGCATCTTTGTCAACCTCCAAGTTCCTGCCACATATGCTAGCATAGGTAGAATGCATTAATTGTACACCTTTATTTTCAATGATAGTGGTAAGCCTCCAGTCAGGATCTGGCAATGTCTGCTGTATACACTCCAACCCATTTTTATTCTGTAAATTTCCTTCTCATGGTCAGGGTCCCCTGTCAGTAATCGACCTAGGTAAACGCACTCCTTCACAGAATCTAGAGGCTGACTGGCGATCCTGAACTCCTGTTCCCTTGCCAGGCTATTGAGCGTTATCTTTGTCTTCTGCATATTAATCTTCAACCCCACTCTTACATTTTTTTTGTTAAGGTCCTCAATCATTTGTTGCAATTCATCCCCAGTGTTGCTGAACAGGACAATGTCATCTGCAAACCGACCGTTGCTGAGATATTCGCCGTTGATCCTCACTCCTGAGCCTTCACAGGTTAACAGCTTGAGTACTTCTTCCAAGCATGCCTTGAATAGCATAGGAGAGATTTTGTACTCTTGCCTGACCCCTTTCTTTATCGGTATCTTTCTACTTCTCTTGCGGAGAATCAAGGTAGCTGAGGAATCTTTGTAGATATTTTGCAAGATATTCACCTATGCCTCCTATACTCCTTGATTACATAATGCCTCTATGACTGCTGGTATTTTTACTGAATCAAATGCCTTTTAATAATCTCTGAAAGCTATATAGAGAGGTTGATTGTACTAACCAGATTCCTCGATTACCTGATTGATGATATGAATGTGATCCATTGTAAGGTATCCCTTCCTGATACCAGCCTGATCCCTTGGTTGACTAAAGTCCAGCGTTGCCCTTATTCTATTGGAGATTATCTTGGTGAATATTTTATAGAATACCGGAAGTAAGCTAATGGGCCTATAATTTTTCAATTTTTTAAAGTCTCCCTTTTTGTGGATTAGAACAATGTTTGCATTCTTCCAGTTTTCTGGGACCTTTGAATTCGATAGACACTTCGTATAGACAGCCGTCAGTTTCTCAATCATTATTTCTCCTCTAGCTTTGATTAACTCGAATGTTATTGCATCTTCTCCTGCCGCTTTTCCTCGTTTCATGTCGTGCAAGGTCCTTCCAATTTCATCACTAGTTATAAAAGTAACCTGTATAGAAGTTAGAAGTTAGAAGTATAGTTATAGAAGGAACCTCTGTAACCTGTTCAGTACTACTTTGAATGAAGGTAGCGTATCTGTTTTGGGTACTGTACCGGACAGAACGGAATTTTTCCGCTGCTTTTATTATATTTTAGAAATTGCTCATAATATTACCCTTCTTATCTTTCAATGCACGCATCTTGGCTTGTCCTATGCCAAGTTTCCTTCTCACCGATTTCAAGCTGCGTCAATTTTTTACTGCTTCGATCCTCAGTCTTTCTCACGTTAAACTTTCAATATATTTTACTCTCTCCTTGCTGATCAGTTTCGACAGTTCCGCGAATTCTATCTTATCTCTTGAATTGGACACTTTCATCATGTGTCGTTTCTTTATTAGGTCCTTTGTTACTTTGGACAACTTACCTACCGGTTGCCTTGGTGCCTTACCTCACACTTCAATTGCTGCTTCTGAAATCAGCCTAGTTACGGTTTCATTCATTGCCTCTATGCCATCTTCCTATCTCTGTTCAAAAGCTGCATACTTCTTTGCGAGCACCAGCTTG